>NC_138774.1:274474215-274606715 GCF_965119305.1 Pelophylax lessonae | reverse complement strand
GTCAGGACATTACTCAAGCAAACTTAGGTTAACCTTTTCCACCCATAGCAAACACTGTTACCTAGTTCATATATAAGTGATAGGATGGGGCAATCTAACTTTGGTCAGTATTAAAGTGTTACTAAACCCATAACAGTAAAATCAGTCTGTATATGCAATAAAGCATGCTTGTTAAACTCACTGTGGAACCTAAGGGGTTAATCACCTGCATTGTGTAAAAGACTGTTTGATTATGTCTCCTCTGTTCTTCCACTTTATCCACTGTCCCCAATGCATATCCTGATAGAACAGAGTCAGGGGACAAGCTGCACATGCTGAGTTTGGTGTGTATTTCTAGGGATTATTTTTTTTTCTTGGGAGGGTGCATGTGATCAGCACAGGGCCAATCAGCACTGTACAGACAGAGGGTCAGGGGTCATGCAGCCTCATAGGACAGTCAGAGAAGAATTAAAACTCCTCCTACAAGCTTTAACCAGACACTGATAGAAGTCACAAGATTGCTCTAACTGCTGATGAAAAAAGGTATTTAGAAGTTTTTATTTACTAAAACTATTACATTTCCATGTTCTGTGTACTGTGGGAGACCAGATAAAGTGAATGCAGGGTCCCGGGTTTAGTAACACTTTAATACACTATTTCACAAATAGCAAATCATCTTAGAAGTGTACATTTTGCAAAGATTACTATTTTAAGAGGCACCTTTGCTACTAAGGCTAACGTTTACCTTACCTCCTTTTGATCTGTATTCTTTTTGCGCCAACATCCACTTCTGCATCATCAATGAACTTCACCAGGAACAACATACAGAGTGCAGTAATTCTTTCTTTAAACACACCTATCAGTTTGGACAAGTATTTAGAATCAGCATTAAAAACAATAGCCGGTTTTATTAATAATATCTAAAAATGAAGTATTTCATCTTTTTTCCTCACAATGTAGGATTTGTCACAAAGCTCAATAAGCTGAAATAAACAGGTAATATTAAGATTCAGGAAAACATTGCTCCCTATGTCTTTATGTTCACAAGTAAACTTTTTTTTTCTTGATTGTGATTGTATTAAATTCATTTTTTACTTGTTTATAATTCAAGGTATGGTTCTCACCAAAGGCAACACTCTGTTAAGCTTATTAGGTTGGGATTGAGATCATCTATCCACAATATACTCAACAGGGGATCAATCAGAGAGGAGTCTATAGCTGTGAACCTGGAACCATTTTCAGTGTTTGGCAATACTTCCATTATGAGAAACTCAATTACACTTTACAAATGTGTGGTGTGAAGTCAAATTGGTGCCAAATATCTTCAGCGTGAAATGCAACCACAGCATGCAATCTCCTCATACTCTGGCAGATGTGTAAATTTGGTCTTCTTATTTTGTCTTCTGAAATGCCAAACTTGTGTACATGGGTAATTTGTTGGCATGAGGAGTTAAATGATAATCCCTGCTCTTCAACATACTTAAGTACAAAAAAAGGAGAAAAAATAAACAAACATGAATAAGATCTGCCTTTTAGAGTCGGTTCACACTGGGGCGACAGGACTCTGTACTACTTCGGGGGCGACTTGTGCATTCCCATGCACCACGACTTCAGAGCGAGTTGCAGGGACTTCACATAATGGAAGTCTATGCAAGTCGCTCCGAGGTCGCCCTGAAGTAGTACAGGAACCTTTTTCTAAGTCGGAGCGACTTGCGTCGCTCCTATTAGAACAGGTCCTGTAGCGGTCAATGGACCGCGAGGTAGCGCGACTTGTCAGGCTGACAAGTCGCCTAACAAGTCGCGCTAGTGTGGACTGGCTCTTAGGGGTAAGAGATGGCTACAGCAGATGAGAACTCAGGAGCAGAGATCTTGCTGTTGATGTCCACAAAAGATGTAACAAACCCATTGGTGATCATGCTCCTGGACCCATGCTTTTAAGTGGTTATAAACACAGACATGAAATATGAACAAAGCATATCCCCCTATAGTGTGTACATGTCCCAATTAAAAACACTAAGGGGTTGATTTACTAAAACTGGTGGGTGCAAAATCATAAATGATATAAATGATAAAATAAAAGATAGACATATTTGATTGATAATACAAAAACAAAATCTTTACTTCATAGCAATTTCATGGAGTACAAAAAAAAAAACATGAAACATAAAAGGGAGGGGAAGGGAAAGGTTATATAAAAATATATAAACATATATGGGCTGTTCTGGGGCTAGGATGAAAACTTAAAGGGGAGGGAAATGTAGGTAGTTCCAAATTATATACCTGAGACAATTACTAGATAAAAACATTTTTTTGTAAAACTAAACATCTCATTGCAGCACACAGATACTTATTATGATCATGAAGACACCCCCAAATGGATAGGGATTACCTATAAATAATTGGACTAACTGTTAATTATTCCTTCAAAAAAGGTAAAAACATATTAAAGCTAAGGTATCACCCATTACCGTGTCGTATGTAGATTCCATACATGTGGGGAGACGTGATGGTGTCCCCACGTGCATGCAATTCCTGGGTTTGATGAGCAACAGACCAGAGGGACAAAAAAAAGGAGAGGGAAGAGGGAAAAAAGACTATGGTATAGGATGGCACTGATATCCAATTGCCCATTGAGGCCCCCACGCGATAGGGTGTCGAGGATGAATATCCAGTAGGTCTCCCTTTTGCAGAGCCACTGGAATTGCTCTGCCTCGGGGAGACCCCTGGGTATAGCTTCAATGATCCACACTCGCAGACCCTCCGCAGACTGATCATGGAATTCCTGAAAGTGACGAGGTACACTATGTTTATCCTTCCCCCTCCTCGATAAAGCGGAGATGTTCTCCAAATCTTTTCCAAAAAGGGCGGATAGTGCAACCCATGTAAAAGAGGCCCGCAGGGACAGGATAAACAATATACTGTATGACATTATCCGTAGAACAACAGTAAAAATCATTAATGGTTTAGGGATTACCTTTGACTGTAAAGTATCTGTGTCCATGATGGACAAACCTGCAGGTTTTGCACAAAAGTTTGCGACATTGATATATCCCTTTAAGGGGAATCAAACAAAGTTGGTCAGTGGGATAAACAGAAGACTTGGATTTTAATTTACTGGCCGCTATTTTGTTTTTTTAGCTTAGGTGCTCTTAAATAGGTAATCTTGGGCTTAGCCTCAATGATATCCTAAAAGTGTGTATCTTGTAAGAGAAAATATTCCATATATTTGTAGCAAGGTTTCCAGGCCTATGGCCTGATGTGGGTCTGCCATTAGTACCGGAGTCCCCAGGTGTGACAACTGAAGCAGCGACAACTCCGGCATCTTTGTTTGTGGTTTTTATTGGAATTAGGGGATGGGAGAAGGGAATAAGTGGGATACTCCTTGAGGCTTAACTAATTACAATTGGGACTTTACTTCTGAAATGGCCGTTGGTGCTTCCTTGATGCCGGCCGGCGCCAGCCAACGCTCACTGACACTGAGAATACTCTGTAGAACAAAAGAAGTGCTGAATCCTCGACTTATAGTCCAGACGATCCAAGACTGAGAACTGTAGAACTCCTGACACTGTTATACTGTGAAAGTCACTGAATACTTCCCCCGCCGGACACAGCTTGAGGTAGTATGTATTAGAATTCTGTATAGCTGTCACTTTAACTGGCACGCTCTATACCATTCAGGGCCCAAACTGCAGGTGCCCCCTTTGTCCTTGAACTCTTCAGGGTCCACTGACTATGTACCCCCTCTGTAGCTTCAGGATCCTCAACCTAGGTACCCCCTTTACAGCTATCTAACACTGGATCCAAGAACCTCTTCCGGAGTGGTCCCCTCTAACTTCAGGCAGACCCCCAGGGGCAATCCTCAGTACTCATGACCTGTGTAAGCTTTGCTGGGACTGGACCCCTCTCTCTCTCCGCAGGCTCTCGGCACACCGGATCCCCTCAGCTCAACTCAGCACGCTCTGGACATTCAGGCGACACCCCGAGACATCCACCTTCCTCAGATAGGAGGAGAGACAGCCGCACTCTCCTTCCTGGGACTCTGCTCCCGCCAAAGACACTGTGACACGCACTTCCCCCCAAATGTATACCCACTCCCAGAATCCTTTACAGCCTAATCTGCCTTCTGGGGTAGTTACAAGCTAGGATGTGTCCCGATTGGGCTTCCCACACTGCCCTATGAGAAGCCTCTCACAGGAGGTAGTGGGGATACTTCTCCCCTCAGCAGGCACATCTGGAAGCCCTGACACCCTAGCTAAATAAATCACAGCCCTGCTGTTAGGCAGACAAGGCCCACTATACATTTTACCTAGCACCTACCTGTAGGGTGCTAAATATTTATATATATTTAATAATAACCTTTCCATTCCCCTCTCCGGTTAAAACACCCCCCCCCCCCCTTTATAAAGGTACAGTTTTATGTTTTGATTTTTTTACCCCATGACATGTCTATCAGGTAATGATTTCTTTGCATTTTTGTATTGTCGTTCACGAGCTGCAGGAAACCTCTGGCCGGCTGGTGTGTGTGTGCGTATATATATATATATATATATATATATATATATAGTGCTTTGCGAAAGTATTCGGCCCCCTTGAACCTTTTGCCACAATTCAGGCTTCAAACATGCTCAGTATTGACATCACCAAATCTTACCCCAAATCTTGTGAGGCAGCAGTGTCTTACATGATCCACACTACAGATCAACATTTAAGAGGCTGAAAGTACAGGAAATTGGGCAATGCTGTTTTTGCTGTTTTGCACGCCCAATTTTTCAGTTTTTTATTTGTCAACAAAGTTTGAAATATCCAATAAATTTTGTTCCACTTCATGATTGTGTCCCACTTGTTGTTGATTCTTCACAAAAAAATTACAGTTTTATATCTTTATGTTTGAAGCCTGAAATGTGGCAAAAGGTCGCAAAGTTCAAGGGGGCTGAATACGTTCGCAAGGCACTGTATATATACCACATTATTAGGTGTTGTAATTTTCTTGAGAAGGGAGCGCGCATCCCGCTATGTGGTTCAGCGCATGGTCTGAAACGCGGTGCATTCTGGTCCCGAGCCCTGCCCGTGTCATCCCGCTCCTGGCCGCCCAGGATGCATTCCACTCGCTTCTGGAAGGACTTCAACCGGCTTTCTCCTCCACGTAGGGACACCTCTCATATTCCACCTGGCGGTACCCGCAGCTCCCGCGGCCCGCTCCAACTGGCGTTCCAGACTTAAACTTATTGATGTGTCTGTTTTTTACCTATCTAATATAAGTAGCCTGTTGTGGGGTTTATTAAAATACACTGTCTTACTGCACTTAGAGGCGCTTCTCTGCTTTTGTTTTTGTCTGTGTATACCCAGTGAAGGGACTGTCCTCAGGTAATACATAGAGATGAAGCAAATCCTCCCACATAAGTAGTATCTGTCTATCTGCAGCCGTCTCCTTTCTACATCCAAATTCAAAAGTGCTACATTATAAAGTTTGTCTGAGAGTTAAAAAAAGGGGGTGGAGAGCTGAGTTTACACTCTGCAAAGCTCAGTGAGGAGAGGTTTGAGAGCTGATTGGAGGGAAGGGACATAACCCCTTCACACAGGAACAGAACTGAGTCTGTCAATCTGCTGGAGGTCCCTCCCTCTGTCACCATTTTTTCTGATAAGTGTCAGGAAAACTTGCCAGAAGTGATTAATGCTGATAGCAGAACAAAGCAGAAGGCAGAAATGACACACCAAGAAGCCTGCCCTAGTGCCTTGGACATTTTTGGACTTATCCTGGGCTTATACCTTATAACTACACTTCTTGCTTATTAGGTATTATGGCCAAGCCTCTGCGCCTATAACCCCCTTTTCCTTCAATGGGTATACATAAGGGTTTACAACCACTTTAATTTGCATAGGTATGAGCATACAATACTGAAAGGCCAAAGCATCCGGTTGCTAAATCCAAATAGCTGGACTTACTCACAGCCGTTAGAGCAATTTTGGATAGATACTTATGGCTGGTGTTGCTGCCTGGATCTAAAAAAAAAAAACGTTATCACCTGAAATATTGAGAACATGAATGGAAGCCCTTATTTTCAAAGGAGAAATATTCAGGCCATTCAACTCCCTTCAGAGCCCTATCTACATGAAGTTTGTATGTTCTGCCAGTTCTTAAGGGATTTTCCTCCTGGACACTCTGGTTTTGGGGAAAAGTTTGATCTCTATTATCCTATTCGTAGTTGGGTTTTGCCGTCGTCCCTGGGTAAATGCTGTATAAGTATACTCTGGTTTTCACCCACTGCTCAAAAGCATAGTGGAAGATTAAAGTATAGAGTAAACTGGAACTGGAGAAAGTCCAGAGAAGGGCAACAAAAATAATTAGGGGAATGGAGGACATCAGCTATGAGGAAAGACTACAAGCACTGAACCTATTCTCTCTGGAGAAGAGACGATTGAGGGGGGATATGATATCAATGTACAAATACTGTACTGGCGACCCTAGCATAAGGAACAAACTATTCAGAGTAAGGGAATACAATAAGACACGTGGCCACTCACTAAAACTAGAGGAAAGGCGGTTTAACCTTAAAATGCGTAAGGGGTTCTTCACTGTAAGAGCGGTAAGGATGTGGAATTCTCTTCCACAAGCAGTCGTATCAGCAGGAAGCATTGATAGTTTCAAAAAACTATTAGATGGGCACCTTAGAGACCACAACATACAGGGGTATACAATGTACGGTTAACAGCAAACACAAGCGCGCATCATAGGTTGAACTGGATGGACTGATGTCTTTTTTCAACCTCACTAACTATGTAACTATGTAAGTAAAGAGTGATTAGAACACAATTAGGTTTATATTGCTGTCTGTGTCTCTGTTTGAGAGAATCACTTTCTCTATTTGTTCTGGTGACCGTTATAATTGAAAGTGAAAGGAAATCTCAAATTTTGGGTGGTTACCAGAACAGCATTTGAGGGGAAATCTTCCAATGGTAACACTAGTTCTGGTGACTATCAGAAATGTCCCTCATACTGTAAGGATTTCATTCTTATTGTGTCTATGGGACAGTAAATTTAGGGAAATCTCCCCAACTATCCCCGACTCCTGCCCTTTTCAACCAGGGTGCCTTGAGGTTGCTTCAGGGGTGCCTTGGCTAAATGCCTAAAAATTGCACAAAAATTGTATACAAGCTAACGTGTGGACGAAGGTTGCCTTTTTAGTTAGACAAAGTCACAGGTTTTCATTGTGCACCATTGCAACCTTCTAATTGGCATCCTAACAACCAATGGCATCATCAGTTCATAAGGAGAATGTCAGTCACCTGCATAGCATCCTTGTTTGACCCTCCCCTGCTCCTCTCCATCAGCGCTGGGGTCACATTAGCTGAGTGATGGAGAAAAACTGAGGGAGAAGAGAAACATTGAAATTCTAGTCAGTACCAGAAAGTGTATTTGCTTTGGAAGAATAAATCACCTTTAAAGTTGGGTGTCCTACTTGGACTTGTGGATGTTGCTGCATTATGTAAAACTATTAGAATTGATTTCTACATTTTAGAATGGGGTGCCTCGAGACTGTCCATCATTTTTAAAGGGTGCATTGACAAAAAAAGGTTGAGAAATGCTGTCTTACTCTATCCAAAAATAAACAAAAAAGTTTTGCCTTCAGTTCTACTTTAACTGGCTTCATGCTAAACCGGCCAAAATGAATACATATTTGTGGTAGGGACATAAGCATAGAAGCTTGTCTGGGATTGAGATTGTTCTACATGGTTTTACAGAGTATAAAATACCGAAATGACTGTATATAAATACAAGAAATAGCATCTTCAATGTAAATCCATCAATGTAACAGGAATTTTAATCTAAATGGAAACGTTAAAAACTACCTTGGATTTCGAAATCATTATTAGTCTTGACAAAGGAAAGTAAGGAATTGTGTAAGTACCACCACTGAGGATTCTAGCCATGGGCAGCATGATTGGCATTGCATAAATTAAGCTTGATAGGTCCAAGTGAATTTGTTCTGGCCTAAAATGTAATGTATAATAACAGGGCTCAAGTACTTGTGTTACTTCTCAAATCAATGCCTGTGATTCTGTGAAGCCCCTAAAGTGGTAATAAACCCAAAACCAAAAATATATTACATTGCAGCTTACCAGTCATTAGATATAGTAGCTGCATCAGTTTTCTTTTTTTTTTGGGCTTTTTTTTCTCTGTCCTCACCTGGTGATCTGACTGGTAACACACCTCCTGCCAGTGTTAGGCTCCATGTACACTGGCCGTTTAGGAGCAGTTGGGCGTTTTTTTTAGAAGCCCCTGCGTTTGGCGTTCGTGTTTTTCCATTTTAAAGGGGAATAAATGTTCTAAATGTAAATGCCCGCTAAACGCCCACTAAACGCGGGTACAAACGCGACCGAAGGGACGTTTCAAACGTCCTAAAAATTCCAGCATTCAAAGGGACTTTTAACAACGTCCCGTGTACATGGAGCCTTACGTGGTTTGTCTCATTCATGTAAACTGATCTACTCTGCTACTCGATAATCACAGGTAAAACCCCACATGCTGGTTGTAACCATGATGAGCGATCAATCAATTTTCACTACATTCGGTACATTCAGCCTGCCCATACATGATTCTGAAAAACAAAGGGAGTCGCGCTAAAATATCGGACAGAAAATATCTGGCCACATGCTTCAAATGGTTAGCACCAATATAACAAAGCCTTAAAATTGGAAATTAATGTCACTTATCAATCAAGATCATACAGTTGAGACATATAAAATAAAACACTGTACAGTCCACTCTTCAGATTAAGGATCCAACAGATGCTTAAATATAGTTCAAATCAAGTAGTAATATGATGAAAGGCTTCCACCCAGGTGAACGCTATGATGACAAACAACTTGTGATCCCATCCACCACACAGAGTCTCTTACCAGAGAGGGATAGGCAGTGCGCAGCGAGTAGTTAAGGACTACTACAGCCTACTCCCAGCGTGACAGCTCCGGTAAGATTCAGCCACAGGATATGCACCAACACTGGCTCCCTTCCAAAACTTGATGGAAACTCTCTCATAGAGGCAATATGCAATGGGGAATAATAAAAGAGCAGGGCAAGCCCATAGTGTGATACCGCCAAAAACAAGTTTATTGTCAAAAATTAGGAATTGCACTCACCCACAGATCAAAAAGACAAGCACGTAATTGCTGTGTTGCACCAGAGGCTTAGGGTATTCAATCGTCCTGGATCCACCAAAAAAGATGACTGACCTCGGGCTTCCGGGTGTGACGAGGTGATGCTGGATTAGCTCCTCCCATGATTCTATTCGTGTATGGCCGACATTACTAGTCAGATTACCAGATGAAAATAGAAGGAAGGAAGCCTAAAAAAGAAAACTAATACATCAATTACATCTAAAAGCTGGCAAGCGTCAATATATAGTAATAAATGTTTACTTTTGGGTTTAATACGGCTTTAAATCCTAGGCACTTCTGTTCAAGCTAAGATTAAAGCGTAACTCCACTTTTGTTGAGAAAAAAAGCATTCCTCTCTGGGTGATTATAAAAAAACTTTGTTGCAGATTGCTAGCTTTTGCTATTCTGAAAAATAATCCTGTGTGTTTCCCTGTGCCCTTGTGGCAAAATAAATCTAATTGGGGTGGTTTTTATAATTATCAATCATCTGCTGCACCTGCATGGCTCTAATGATGAAATCTGCTGGGCCTGCACCCCCTTAGATGTGTTCCTATTGAGAATATCTCTCCAAAAATGACATTTTTGTTGCAGGGGATGCCTGAAATCTGACTTATATATTCAATCACACAGGAAGCGGAACGAGCTGCGTTCCATCGATCTACATACTGTTTTATGCTGTTACCTACTGGATAGTGTGTAAGTGGCCAATTTACCTTACAATAAACCTCTAGTTTGATGTACTATACCATGGGGAGTCTCCATTTATATCTTTGATCTGAGGTCTGTTAAGCACTGGTACCGAACTGCCTGACATAGAGGACTTTTGGATCTGGGATCGGCTCCACATGAGTGAATGTTTATTGGGCACGCTTGACTGATCTCTGTAATGGGGGTCTGTCAGATCCGGTAAGAGTTTTGGACATCTGGTGTGTGCTGGTGGTGGCTTCTGGATTCACAGTTTACGTTTTACTCTGTCTGAACCACGTTTATCTTGGATTCCCCATTCATTCATATGTGTGTGGACTCTATATGAACTTTCATTCCCACTTGATATTTTGAGGATTTTATTACAAAAAGCGCTGCATGTTATTTCAAACAATATGACTTGTGTCGCAATAGTATACGCTATATTATTTTTTTCTTTATTTGCTAGTTTTTTTCCCTACAAAAGTGGAATTCTCCTTTAAAGCATATCTAAATCCAAAACTTTTTGCATTATTTTGTATAGAGCAGGGGTGAGCTGAAACTGAGTTTTTCTATTTTGTTGTCTGTCTTATTAGAAAGGTGTCCCTCAGCTTCCTGGCCTGTTGACTCAACAGGGAGTGAGAAGATATCTCTTCAATGTGAGAGCAATCCCCTCTTAGGCCAGCCATACCAGTCTCACCAGGAACCCGGACCATTAATGGGCAGGCTGAATGTACCAACTTGGTTACAACCAGCCTGCCGGATTTGCTTCCGATCATGGCAAGCGGCTGCTATAGCTGCTAGCGATAATCACTGTATTTTCCGGGCAGGGATCATTAGGAGAGATTCCCTTGTCAGCGCTGTCTCTGCTGATGGGGGAATTGTACAAATTTCTTTCCTGCAACCGGTGGCATGCAGGAAAGAAATTTGCACCATCTATGGCCAGCCAAAGACAGTTGTCAATGGAACAAGTGTCCCCATTGGAAGATTTTCCCTTTATTACTGATTTGGTCTCAACCTAAAATTTTGGTTTTATCATCACTTTTTTCCAGGTGACATCAGTGATGAGGGCAAAAAAATTAGCAAACCTTCCTAACTGTAATACAGACAGTAAGAAAAAAGTTAAAGTGGTTTTATCCCCTCCCCACCCTGTCCAAATAAAATAAATAAATAAAAAAGTCTTGCCTCCTGACATTTTGCTATGAAATGCCAGAACTTCAGTGGTAGAGGCTCTGGAAGCTGACAGCTGAATGGCAGGGGCTATGGCTTAGTGCTAGGAGGAGTTAATTTCAAATTAAGCAGACATTGAGGCTCCATTAAATGCTGAACCTAGGATTTGGGGGGCTTCACAGGTATACAGGGATCAGTTTGAAGACTTAAGCCATACATGGATCAAAATTCGGCCAGTTTAGGGAGGACCAACCGAATTTCAACCCACATATGGGCTCTCTGGTTGTACAGAAGTTGATCTATCAATCAACTTCTGTAAAACCAACCCGTCAGGTTTTGTATCTGAACATTATGTTCTGACGACATGGAAGGCTCCCGGCCGTTGAGAAATAGCACAGTCAGAGTGATTCCCCCATCCACCTCGACTGTGTGGATGGGAAATATGGCACCTTTTTTTTTCCGTTCAACTGGCTGGGTAAACAAAAAAAATGTGTAATATATGGCCTGCCTAAAATAGGTTCTTCTGTACTGCTAGCTTGTCGGAGCATGTTTGCTTCAATTTGGAAATGAACAAATGCTCCCAAAATCTAGTAGCTAAAAATAATACAGATTTGATCTTATCTGATAGTTACCCTCCCCCCATAGCAGCCATAGCAACCATATATGATTATCACACCCCCCCCCCCCTTTCCTCAGCAATCATATAGTTACCCACTCAATTAGTCATCTACACCATTAATGTCAGTTAATTTGAGTGACCCACCATGGATATCATGAAAAACAGGTGATGCAATGGCGTAGAAAGGGCCTTTGCAGTTCTCCAATAGCACACAATGTTGGTTCTTCAACATGACACACTTCAGCAAGTATAAAATACCCTTCTTCTGTCTTGATTATTTACTCTCCTGATTACAACCCCCTGAGCTTAGTCAATGAGCTCTTGTAAAGGGCTTGCCTAAATGTCAGGGAAGTGTAAAACAAAAGATAGATTTTTTCAATATTTACTGGATTGTGTCATGCTGGAGGGCCTATAAGCGTAGGTACTGCACAGAGAATTTTGCTTAATTCATGACTGTAAATGGGCAGCATGGTGGCAAAGTGGTTAAGACTCTTGCTTTGCTGCCTTGGGTCCTGGGTTAAAATCCCATCATGTGCATGAAGTTTGTAAGATCTTCCCCTTTTTTTGAGAGTATCATTACGCATCCAAATTTACAAACGACTCCTACTTACAAACGCAGAGAGACAACAGGAAGTGAGGAGAAATCTCCCCCTAGGAATAGAAATTCACTCCTGTAAGAGGAACCATGGGAAAAAGGTGTCTCCACTGAAGCTTTATCACCAATCCTCCTTTTCTGCAACAACCCAAAATTGTCAAAATCCAATTGTCATAGGGGTACAGACAACAAAACAAATTTTACAGGGGTGTTCACCCTTCCCTATGCTATCTAGAAAACTTAAAAATTTTTTTTTTTTGGCTGGAGCTACATTTAAAAAATGGACCTGTTCCAACTTACAAACAAATTCAACTAAAGAATAAACCTACAGTCCCTATCTTGTTTGTAACCAAGGGACTGCCTGTAGTTTGTGTAGTACCAGACATTTTACCATAACTCACTTCATATGGTATGCCCCAAGATTTCTCTATATTTTTTCAAAGTGATCATCAACAAAAACAGGTGATTTTAATAAAAAATGTTCTGGAGCTACCTGTACCTTATGGAGAACTTTCTATGGGAAGCTCTGGTATATTCTGGCTTCCGGAAGTGTTATGTAGGAAGATACACCATACAAATATCCAAGTGGGTTAAAGAAAGCTGGCAGCATGGATGTGTTTTTCTCCTTCCTTTCACATGCCGATATTGCTTAGCTTAACACATCTTAAAACCCCAAGGTTGACAGCTCCAGCCCCTGCCAGCAGCTTCCTGGCAACTCTATCGCTCTGCTAGCGAACATGAAAGGGCGGGAGTGCAAAACTATATCTGTAGAAACAGAGAACACAGCTGCCTTCCCATCTCAGGGCCAGACCCTCTACATTGTCTACAGCCACTGAGATCTGCTCCGAGCTTGGAAATTCGGAATTAGATCTGCAGGGAGGATAACGAAGCAACTGACGAGCACATCAACGAGCCAGTGTCCGTGCTTCAAGTCCGACAACTGGAGAGACAAGCCATCTATGTTACGCTTTTAATTCATTTCTACAGTTCCGGCTCAGTTTACGGAGTGTCACCTAATTATTTCAACATCAGAAAGTGGAGAAAGCCTGCTGATATAGATACCATCTATCCTGAATGTGCTAAGAGCAATTAAGACAGCTGCCCAATTAACACTGCTAAGAGTTGAAAAAAATGAGGACAGATTTGATTTGGTTCGCATTCTTTATGTTTTTGCATATGTAAAATATATATTGTATATAGGGCTGGATACAAAATTATTTAAAATGTACTGATCACTTTTTAGGAACCCCAGTGTAATGAAGTAGAAATTTTGCTTTAAACCTGCTGGTTTTGAAATCACTAAATTAGTAGTATAGTTTACCTTACAAGAATTTAGTTCATTCACAAAAAACTCTGTCATGAAGTACGTCATTTCTGTAAATCAGCACTGGAAAATGCTTTGGAAAAGGAACTTCCTGTAATGGAGACTGGTCACCAAAGCTGGCTGCCTATGTGCTGGATGACTGGCCACCTAACTTGTATTGAGTAGGCAGCACTGATGTCACTGATAATGAAACTGGGCAGACTTTCTGTGCCCTTACCTAGCCCTTCCCTTTACCACTCTAACAAATGACAAACTGTTTGTCTGTAATTACACATGAATGTAAAACCCTCCTAGATAGGTGCCAGGATTATGTAAATTTAGTTATGGCTCACCACATTTAGTGGAGCAACAGTTTGTTGTTAGGCAAATTAAATTTTGGCTCACTGTAACCAGTGTTACTGTCTTGATTAATCTAGTCTGTTCAGTGTTTTATCTGCTGCAGGTTTGATTGCTCTCTCTGCTTTCTGGAAAACTCTGGATTGTTCTGGAACATAGGTGTGGAGCAAGGCAAATGGGCAGCATGAATATTTATACAGCCTATTTATACAGCCCTGGCCAATACCTGGAAGGGTGACTTAGGTGGCTGCTGGGAGTCTGTATAAATACTCTGAGACACAGAGCTTCCAGGTCTTTTCCTGTAGCAAAGGAACACAGCCTAAGAGGATCTGCTTTGCAGGAAGCTGCAGAATGTTGACTGAGGGTCTGGTGTCTGAGGATTTAGTCTTGCATCGTAAGGAGAAAGTGTCGTATGGATGTTGGAAGGAGGCAACCAATTTTTTAAAGGACATTTGAGGGAACAAACTGGTGAAAGAGATCCTAGAGACTTTGGGCTGAGGCCGTTCTCTCATTGGTCAGAGTCAGCTGTCCAGTTAAAGTGTCCAGTGTCCTGAAGAGCTTAGTCTATTTAATTTCCTGTGAAAGGACTTTGCTTAGACTGTTCCATAGAGGAAGATTAGAATCCATAAAGCGGAGTTACAGCTGTTTCTGTGTTTATTAAAAGTCAGCAGCTACAAAAAGTATAGCTGCTGACTTTTAAAAAACACACACTCACCTGTCCCACGATCCAGCGATGCGGCCTCCTGAAGCCTCGCTCCTCTCCTTCTCCTCTCCACCAGGCTGTGACAGCTTGTGACTGCGTGTCCTGAATGGCCTAGCAATCATTTGGGAGCTCTGACTTGTCCCAGAAGATTGCAGGGAGGGAGGGGGAGAGGAGAACTTCAGCTGGGTACCTGTCAAAACTAGGTACCCGCTGCCAACAAAATAAATGACATGCCAAATATCACATGTCAGGGGGCAAGGAGTACTTAAAGCGGAAGATCCACTTTTGGGTGGAACTCTGCTTTAAGTTTGCTACAGGCTCATAGTACTCTGAAGATAAATGTCTTCCCATTTGTATATCGTTTTTGGAGTATCCCAGTCAATTTCACATCCCTATCCAAGTTACCCAAAAATAAAAACACCAAAAAGAAAACCCCTGGACTATTCATTGAGCCAAAAAGTGACTGTGACTGTGTGCCTGTCTGCAGAGCAACTACTGAGGAAAGGATTCCAGGCAATCTACTAATGGCACTTTTCCACTGCATGGAACCGAACGGTTCGGCTCGCTTTTGTGCTTTTCCACTGCTGGTACCGCATGGTATGGTGTAGGAACGGTTCGGTACGGTACGGCGGCGCTTTTCCACTGCATGGAACCGAACGGTGCGGCTCTCAATAAAAAGATCCACCTCGATTGTGGTTCCAAGAGGTACCATACCTGGTACCATATCCCACAATCCTTTGCATGCAGTCACTACTAGCCACTGATTCGTCAGAGAATCCCACCCACCCCGTTGTTATCTCACCCACTTAACTTTAGTGGAAAAGCAAACCATACAGTACCGTACCGAACCGTTACAACACCGTACCATGCGTTACCAGCAGTGGAAAAGTAAATGGGGCCAAGCAGGGCCGAGCAGGGCTGAGTAGAGCCGAGCCAGTACTTGTAGTGGAAAAGTGCCATAAGCGGCTCCTATGGGGGTAGCACTATGTGTAAATAGAGGCAGTCGAATTTGTACTACTGTGATGATTGTGCTTTACTGCTCCTTCTATTGTCAGCCATAGATGGTGCGAATCTTAGCCAGTTCAGCAGGGATCAGCCGAGAGTGGAACCATGTATGGGCAGACTGATTGTACCCAAGCTGATTACAACCAGCGTGTCGGATTTTTCATTTGATTATTGCCAGCGGCTATAGTCATTAGCAAAAATTACTGTGTTCTTCCAGCAAGAACAGCTCTCCACTACACCCCCCCCCCCCCCCCCCGCCGGTAGAACACAATAGCTTTGCGGGAGGGATTCGGGAATTGAGCGATTTCAGCTAAACTGCCCTGCCTATTGGCTAATCTATGGATATATACTGTACATAAAGTAAAACAAGAGACTGGAAGAAGTAATTTGTTAGAATGTGAAGTTACAGTAAAAATGTTTTAAGGTAAACACTGCAATAACAAATCACAAAAGAGTATATTCTCACCCAAAATACACACTCTTAATGGAAAACAAAATTTTCAGACAGATTATATAAAGTTTATACTTGCACTGTAGCTCAACACTGCCTGAAGAAATAGCTGGGTGCTTGAAATCCCAGTGGAAATACATTCCAGCCCATTGCAAAGCACTACAAATTAGATTCAGTAATATCTATATGCAAGTTCCAATATCTTTATTTAAACCAAAGGTTTAACAGTATCTTAACCCAAAAATAAAAACATTATATATTGCAGCTTTCTAGTCCTCAGATTTAGTGGCTGCGTTATTTTTCTTTCTTTTGAGGCTTTTTTATTTTCCTTTCACCTGGTGATCCTACAAAAACACACTTCTGTGTTCTGTCACCCAGGCTGGACTTCAGACAGGTTTTGTTCCCTACATATCTATGGAGGATGGGGGATTAGTGGTTTACAAAAGGAAGATAACATTGTTTGTGCTTTAAGTTTCAGCTCACATGAAGTGACAAGGACATTGTATTTCTGGAAGGATCAACAGACATTTTTATATACTTGCTGAAAATGTACATAACCTGAAAATGAAAACTAATGCATTCACTCCTGTTAAGCTGCAATATATTATATTTTTGCATTTAGGTTTAGATAGTCTTTTTTTATCTTTCATATATATACCTAATATAATATACCTAGAAAAAGTGGAAGGGTGAGAAGGATAAAGCGAAAACATACAAATTGGGTAAAGGTAAAGACACAGAGAGGGAGAGGGAGAGACACAGAGATGGGATCATGGGAGCATAAAAACGTACCGCAAAATACATGTAATTTTACAATCTGTCATAATTAAGTATAACAAATAATTGGAGTACTGATATAAGACTGGTCACCTGCTGATAAATAGTTGGCATTACCCACAGTAATGAAGTTGGTATATATAAAGGACAGATAGGGAAAGCTAAACCAGCTATATATCGGGAGGTCATCAACCCGATGACGAATAAAAGGAGAAGAAAAATAGATATAAGGGCTTTAAATGATGACCCCCTGATATTTTAAATCACAATATTTATGCACACTGTTGATATAAAAAGTGATATATTTATTACAAATCATTAAAAATGAACATATCATATCAAATTGGTATAGCGGCATTACCCTCAGTTACTGTAAGGGGTAGGTTCAAATATTTTTTAACAGGAAAGTTATCTACAGTGTAAGCTGATGCATGTTTCTCCTTTAGGGCTCTTTCACACGGGCGGTCCGATCAGATCCGCCTGTCAGTTTTTTAGGCGCATCTGATCGGATCCTCCATGCAGCTCTATGGGGCAGCGGGTGTCAGCGGAGACACCTCCGCTGACACCCGCTGCCATCCGCATCCGATCCTGTGTGTGAAATCTGGACGGATGGAAACCCTATTTTTCCATCTGTTCAGTAATCGGAGCGGAGCGGATCTGATGAGAGCGGACAAGCGGTCCACTCTCATCCGATCCCCCATAGAGGGCAGCGGGTGCTGAGACACCTCCATCTCCGCTCTGCAAGCGAAGACGGAGCTGTCATCCGCCGGCTCAGCGGGGATCGCGGATCTATCCCTGCTGAGCAACACGGATCCGCCTACGGAGGCGGACCGTGTGAAAGAGCCCTTATATTGCTAAACAGCTGTGCTTTATTGCTCCTTCACACAATGCATATGTATGGACCTTCAGATCTACTGAAAACAAGGCACTCCTGAAGTGACTAATATTTACCAGTTGTTATTAGTGATCGCAGTAAAAAAACATATCTCCCTGTACTGGACTGCATTATCACAAACCTAGAAGCATGTGGATAATAGGTGCCCCTACACCTGACATGCCTATCCTTAATTCAGATCAGTGACTCTTCAAATAAAGATGAAAAGATCAGGAAGTCTGCCCTATGGCACGCACTTCAAAAGTCAAGTCTTTAATGACCACTTCCGATTTTTTTGACCTGAGAGGTTTCTTTTAAACGGTAACTACAGCTAAAACTTTTTTTACTTTTGGAGAGAGAAAGAAAGAAATGGTTAGAACAGCTGTCAAGTTTTGTTGTCTGTGTCCCCATTCTTGATCCCAGAGATACTGTACAACAGGGAGTAGATGAAAATCTCCCCAAATTATGGGGATAACCCACCACTGATAGTTGCATTGGAACAGGTATTGGCAATGGAAGGCCCACCTCACTTTCTCCCTCATGCACATTGGTCCTAGTTTGCAATAAAAAACTCAACTTTCCTTTACTCTATCCAAAACTAAAAAAAAAACTACTTTTGGTTTGCATTATACTTTTAGCACTGCCCCCTTGAGGACTGCTGGATATTACACTTTTGGGTCCCCCCTGGGTTACCGTTAGTAAATCTGGTATTCACAATTTAACACTTTACTTCTTGGCTCAGTCAATGATCAGTCCAGGAGTTTATGGTTGTTTTTGGTGTTTTATTTTAAATAGGGATGGGAGAAGGGAATAGTGGGATACTCCAGATTAACTATTCACAAGATATGAGGACCCCTGTCTGATGATGCCGCCAGGCTGCTGATTTACCCTGCCACTAGGTGAATTTGGATTAAGTCTTTATCCAGAAGACTTTACAAATGAATTCTCTTCAGGATACTCTCCTAGTATCCCCTTAAACTTGACACACTGACACCCGTCTTCTGACTATCCTACTCTGGGGTGGCCCCCCTCAGGTCAGGCACTTTTGACATGATCCCCTGTACTCACGATACTGTTTTTCGAGGGACTCCAGTGTCTCTCCCCCTACAGTGAGTTCTCCTGGACCTCTGGGTTCAGTTCTGTTCCTTTGATCCCCAGGCCGACCACCTGCAACCATGTGCCACCACTACAGAGGAGGAGGCAGCCTCCACCCTCCCTCAGGGACTCTGCTCACCAGCCAAAGACCCCGAAGCACATGTGTTCCTGGCTTTTATACAGTATCCCCGAATGCGCCAAGACAGCCTGTCTCTACCAATCACCAGGACTGTATTAAAGCCTATGTATCCATTAGTCAGGTTTCCTCCCACTGTCCAATATGCCTCCCTATTGGACCAGTGTGAAACACTCTCTAGACCCAATGAATCACATACTGAGCACACTGAGCAGACCTAACTCACGGATCCTGCTCTCTGGTAGGCAGATTAGATTTACCTGCTGCTCCTCTGATAGGAAGACAGAGCCAAAAACTATACTCTCTCTTGAGCACCTACCTAGGAGGGTGCTACACACTCAAACTTGGTAACCCCCTAAAGCCCCACCCTAACTTTAGTATAACCTCAAAACTTAACCTTAACATAAATGAACCTCTTCTTTGCACACTTCACTGGGAGACTGCGCTAAAAGCACAGTGGTGCCAAAAGCAACTGATTATTTCCTATTTCCCAGTTTCCCAAAACAAATTCACAGAAGATAAGTATCGCAGGTACCATGAAGCCATGTAAACAACAACATACAACCAGCTCGCATTTAGGGAGAATCACCTCTTAGAACATTTGTAGAAACAGCAAATATCTCAATTGAATGTAATGATTGCTGATGACAGCCACCGACAGACCATTATAATAATTACTAGCTCATAGTCATGGTGTTTTTCTAAATATGTGCTCTGTATAGGTTTGCTGTAGTTAGAGGCAGTGTGCAGGTTGAAACAAACCGCAAACCCGCTTCCACTGATTAGTTAATTTAATCAAACCTTTCAGAGCATAAACTAGCAGTCTAATAATTTACATCCCTCCTTCCTTTTTTTGTATTTTATGGCAATGTCCTTGCAGCCATGATAAAATCCCATTTCCAAGCCCTATTACAGGAGGAATTATGTAGAAAGAGTAGGGTCAAGAATGTTTTATGTAGCGAAGACCAAAGTTTTGCCGGTTTACCAAGGTTTCTTCATTCTCACATTTAGCTGGTGTTTACTGTTTGGGGCACTTTCGTTCAGCAGTGACATCAGCAGAGCTTCCACCCAATCATTACGTCAATTTTGCAAAAATAACAATATTTTTCACATTTTTTTATATGAAATTCCCCCCAAAAAAAATGTAAAAATCAAAATTTTTTAACATTTTAGGCCAATTTGTTTTCTGCTACATTTTTTTGGTAAAAAAAAAATCGCAAAAAGCGTATTTTTATTGGTTTGCGCAAAAGTTATTGCGTTTACTAACTAAGGGAAAGATTTTTGTCATTTTTGTTGTTTTTTTTTTTAACGGGTAATGGCGGCGATCTGCGATTTTTTTGCGGGACTGCGACTTTGCGGCGGACAAATCGGACCCCTGACTAACATTTTTGACACTTTTGGGGGTACCAGTGACATTTCTACAGTTATCAGTGCTATACATATGCACCGTTACTGTAAAAATGACACTGGGAGGGAAGGGGTTAACTTTATTGGAGAGGGAGGGGTTAAGTGTGTCCCTAGGGGCGTGTATATAACTGTGATTGGATCTGGCTACTTGTGTAAGAACAGAGATCAACGGTCCTACATAGTAGAACCATGTGATCTCCATTCTTACACGGGGGAGAATGACAGGCGGCTGTGTTTACATTAGCCGCCTGCCTTTCTCCCGCTCTAACAGACGATCGCGAGTGGCCGACGGACATCGGGTCCACCGGGCACATGCGCGGGGGGGTCCGTGAGCGATCGGGCGCGGGAGCGCGCCTCCGGCGGCGCGCGCTCGCTCCCCAGAGCCTCACGGGCTAGCGACATAGACCTACGTCGCTCTGCCTGTGAGGGGCTGACTGCCGACGTAGTTCTACGTTAGGCAGCCGGCAAGTGGTTAGAGGACAAAGAACAAGTATTTGGATTTAACTAGTGGTGCAGCCAGATGAATAAAATACAAATCAGGATGAAAATCTGAGCCATACAGCAGCTGATTAAGGCTACTTTCACACTGCTTTGCATTTTTGCTGCACTTTTACGGCACTTTCCCATTTCCAGTGTGTTTTTGCACCTGTGAAAAAAGGACATACGACTCAAAAATTGCACCAAAAACGCAACCGCAGGGCATTTTTTTTTTTTTAGTTTTTGACACATTTTTTATGTGTTTTCAATTAATTTAAATGGGAAGGCACATTTTTGGTGCGTTTTTTTTTTTTTTTTGGTGCACCAAACATGCACCAAAAATGCAGCAAGCAAGACTTTGAAAAACGCAATGGACCCGGAACTGACCACTGTGAAGAGTTCCATAGGAATTAATGGTCTTGTGTTTTTAGTCTGCTTTTTTAACGCATAAACGGAAGAAGAACTGATCCGTGTGAAAGTAGCAGTTTTAAATGATGGACAATCGCTTTTACTTCGTTCAGCAGGCATAAAGGAGGATGGAGGGGCTTGTCACTCAACACTGGGTAAGCTCTATAGTTAGGGTTGGCAGCCTAGACTAGGACTATGAAGAAAGTGAACAGCTTACCTGTTGACTGAAACATGAGCATGCGCAGTAATGGTGGCAATGGCCGAACCCCTTTTGAGGCTGCAATGGGGACACAGGCAGGAAGGTAGCGCCAGTGAATGGCAAGATTAACCAGATTTTTATTACTCCACATAAAACTAATGTGGAAATGCTTTAGTGATTATGATTACAATGTAATACTGCATGTGAACACATTTTTACACATTCTGGGTTTAATAACACTTTAACAAGCTCACTGCCTCTGGTAAGGCTGCTTACAACTGTTCAAGTGTATCAAAGCTTCCCATCAGTGGGCACCCAGAATGTGACTGAAATTGTAAAAACACAAAAGGAGTTTCAAACCAAATGGTGAGTGATGTGATCACATTAATCAGCAAAGCATTCCTCCTTCATCAAAGCTACAAAATATGATTTTTGACTGTAAAATCTTTTTCTTTTAGTATATTACAGAACACAGAATGAAGTAATTCAGGTACACTTGGTTATGTTGCTGCTTTCAGGAGATTGGACAGTATTAGGACAGCCCAATATAACCCCTCCCCACTCCCAGCATGCCTCAGTTTTGTTAACAAGCAGTAGTAGGAGTGGATCATAAGAACAGAGGGGAGGGAGCCATGTCCCAAAATGTACCGAAGGAAGCCTTGGACAGGGCTGTGTCTAAGATTAGGCGAAGATACTCCAATGGATCGTTCCAGCGCTGATTTCTAGAGATTTAGGATCCAACTAGATCTCTGTAAGGTTTGCATGGTTTGTTTGACAATAGCTCCCTAGCACACCTCTGCCACTAATTCCCTTCCCCACCAGAAGTCTGTAACCCCCAAGTACTCCTCTACCACTTATGTGTCTCCAGCACATCACTGACTCCCTACAAGGCTCTTTCATCACTTCTTGTGCCTTTAACAGGATCTGGGAATGGGGGAGAAAATCTTCCCCATTTCCAGATGCCCCCCCCCTCTAAATTCCTCTGCCTCCAATGACCCAGCGAACCTCTGCTACCGATGCTCCCCCACTAGATCCCCCCCCCCCCAGGACTTCTCTGCCACCAAAGTGATCCCAGTACCTCTCTTCTTCCTGCAGTGCTCCTCAGAACACATCTGCCTCCAATGTCTTCCCCAGCACACCTCTGCCTCCAATGCCCCCCCCCCCAACACACCTCGGCCTTCAAATCCCCCTCCCCCGTGCAGTGGAGAGGGGAGGTCCAAGGCTACACAGTATTCCTCCTGTCATCGCAGAGATGCGTGTGAGCGCATGAACAATAATTTTAAGCTTGTTCCTGAGACACAGCTCAAGACACAGTTGAGGCGGGATGCTAAGTGAAAGAATAGGACTATCCTGGCAAAGCTGGGACAGTTGGCAAGTATGTATACACACATCCATGAATATAAGACCAATTGGTTTTTAAAGGCATTATATGCTTTCTAATGTCTTTGTTGTTTTACCTAACTATTAGTATACTTATCTTCCTTGTGCCAGTTGTTTGCCTTTGCAATTGCTGATTGCTTCCACTATGTCAATGTGTTCATTTGCCTAGCTTGTCTCTATTCACCAGAGGGACAAGTTCTTGTTCCAAGTCATATGCATGCTATACTCATTTATCTGTGCTGCATCACAAGTGCTAAGTTTAAGAAACAAACACATCTCTTCCAGCATCCTAAGCTCTGCTAAATGTTTTCACCTGCACCCAGGGATTGTGGGATATATAGTTTCTGCCTAGGAAGTGTTGGTTCTTAGACTACTGACAGAGGTCAAGCATTAACCTGTGCAGTGCCATGCTGTATTCCTCATGTTTCAAACAAACAAAAATTTCTGAAACAGGAATGTGATGATATAATCTACTATAGGCTATGTGTACCGAGCATCAAATGACATCACGTAAGTACTATACATGATCAATGCACATTTTTTGCAGGTGAAAAACACAAGGTGTACAGTAGATAGGATGGGTTATAATACCTTTAATAGGACAGGTTGTAATAGCTTTAAAAGTGCATAAACAGATGGGGTTTCCCCTACAGTTGGACCCTAAGCAATGTCTCCTGGGTATATACCCAGACGAAGACATGGACAAGTTCCTGACCAATTTTCTGCAAGTCACGCTCTTCATTGCAAAGAAAATTTATTGCTAGACAGTGGATGCGGGCGCGCCCTCCTGAATTCACTGTGTGGCTGAAGGAGATCAATAATGTTCTCCCATATCACAAACTCATGTATAAGCAAAGGGGCTGCCCTGCTAAGTTCAAAAAGATATGGGACAGATGGCTCCAGAGTTCTGATACCTGCAATTAATGTAGAACGAGCATTCCCCTGTATCTGCTCCATGAAGTTGTTCTCATATCCTGCCTGTGTTGTCCTCTGCTATTGTAATTTGTTATGTCCTGCCTGTAAAGGCTGATTGTTTCTATATATCCCCAGTCTTGGTTATTGTTTTGTATCATGTTGAAATTTTCAATAAACTCTCTGTTTTCAAAAAAAAATAAAAAAAGTGCATGAACAAAAATTGTGAAAATGGAAAACCCATACTGTATAAAAGCAAAAAAAGTGCTTAGGACTAAAATTAACTATCAAATAGATAAAATACTATGCATAAAACAAATAAAATAGTTAATGGTGTCCATATGAAAGTAAAAACTCTAAAACAGCATTGGAAATGTAATTGTTACAACTCTAACAAATCATGCTTAGGCCAATAGATGCATTTACTATATTGTTAAAAGTATTGGGACGCCTGCCTTTACACACACATGAACTTTAATGGCATCCTAGTCTTAGTCTGTAGGTCAAGGTCCATAAAGGCATGAATGAGCGAGTTTGAGGAGGAGGAACTTGACTGACCTGACCTCAACCAGATAGAACATCTTTGGGATGAATTTGTGTGGAGACTGCGAGCCAGGCCTTCTCAATCAGCATCATTGCCTGACCTCACAAATGAAGAATGGTCAATACATAATTATAACATCAGTGCCTGACCTCACAAATGTACTTCTGGAAGAATGGTCAAACATTCCCATAGACACACTCCTAAACCTTGTGGACAGCCTTCCCAGAAGAGTTGAAGCTGTTATAGCTGCAAAGGGCGGGGCAACTAAATATTGAACCCTACAGACTAAGACTAGGATGCCATTAAAGTTCATGTGCCTGTAAGAACGTGCACGCAACTTCTTTGGTCGACCATAGCAAGGCCTGTTCTGAGTGGAAGTGCCTCTGATCAGCCCCAAATAAAGTTCAGCTGTTCTGGTAGGTCTTTCCTGACATTTTCTTAGTCGCATCCTACAGCAAAAGCCATGGTCCACAGGGAGCTTCCAAAGCATCAGAGGGATCTCATTGTTAAAAGGTATCATTCAGCAGAAGGGTACAAAAGAATTTCCAAGGCATTAGATATACCATGGAACTGGACGTCACTCCAAAATTGATGAAAAGATGAGAAGAAAACCAGTCAGGGAGGCTGCCAAGAGACCTACTGCAACATTAAAGAAGCTGCAGGAATATCTGGCAAGTACTGGCTGCGTGGTACATGTGACAACAATCTCCTGTATTCTTCATATGTCTGGTCTATGGGGTAGAGTGGCAAGGCGGAGTCCTTTTCTTACTAAGAAAAACATCCAAGCCCGGCTACATTTTGCAAAAATGCATCTGAGGTCTCCCAAAAGCATGTGGAAAATGTGTTATGGTCTGATGAAACCAATATTGAACTTTATGGCTATAATTCCAAAAGATACCGTGGGTACGGAAAGTATTCAGACCCCCTTACATTTTTCACTCTTTGTTATATTGCAGCCATTTGCTAAAATCATTTAAGTTCATTTTTCTTCCTCATGAATATACACATAGCACCCCATACTGACAGAAAAACACATAATTGTTGACATTGTTGCAGATTTATTAAAAAAGAAAAACTGAAATATCACATGGTCCTAAGTATTCAGACCCTTTGCTCAGTATTTAGTAGAAGCCCCCTTTTGATCTAATACAGCCAGGAGTCTTTTTGGGAAAGATGCAACAAGTCTTTCACACCTGGATTTGGGGATCCTCTGCCATTCCTCCTTGCAGATCCTCTCCAGTTCTGTCAGGTTGGATGGTAAACGTTGGTGGACAGCCATTTTTAGGTCTCTCCAGAGATGCTCAATTGGGTTTAAGTCAGGGCTCTGGCTGGGCCATTCAAGAACAGTCACGGAGTTGTTGTGAAGCCACTCCTTCGTTATTTTAGCTGTGTGCTTAGGGTCATTGTCTTGTTGGAAGGTAAACCTTCGGCCCAGTCTGAGGTCCAGAGCACTCTGGAGAAGGTTTTTGTCCAGGATATCCCTGTACTTGGCCGCATTCATCTTTCCCTTGATTGCAACCAGTCGTCCTGTCCCTGCAGCTGAAAAACACCCCCACAGCATGATGCTGCCACCACCATGCTTCACTGTTGGGACTGTATTGGACAGGTGATGAGCAGTGCCTGGTTTTCTCCACACATACCGCTTAGAATTAAGGCCAAAAAGTTCTATTTTGGTCTCATAAGACCAGAGAATCTTATTTCTCACCATCTTGGAGTCCTTCAGGTGTTTTTTTAGCAAACTCCATGCGGGCTTTCATGTGTCTTACACTGAGGAGAGGCTTCCGTCGGGCCACTCTGCCATAAAGCCCCGACTGGTGGAGGGCTGCAGTGATGGTTGACTTTCTACAACTTTCTCCCATCTCCTGACTGCATCTCTGGAGCTCAGCCACAGTGATCTTTGGGTTCTTCTTTACCTCTCTCACTCCAGGAAGAAGGGGGGCCGTAACGCAGGAAAGGTTAGACAGGTTGTGGTAGTTGGGGACTCAATTATCAAGAGGACAGAGAGGGAAATCTGTAAAAAAGATCTCGTGAACCGAACAGTTTGTTGTTTACCGGGCGCCCGAGTTCGGCACATCGCAGATCTGGCAGACAGATTGTTGGGCGGGGCTGGGGATGACCCAGTGGTCATGGTGCATGTGGGCACTAATGACAAAGTGAAAGGTAGGTGGAGGATCCTTAAGAACGATTTCAGGGACTTAGGTAATAGATTGAGGAAAAGGACCTCCAAGGTGGTTTTCTCTGAAATACTGCCTGTACCTCGAGCCACACAGGAGAGGCAGAAGGAGCTTAGGGAAGTTAACAAGTGGCTGAGGAATTGGTGTAGGAAGGAGGGGTTTGGGTTCCTGGAGAACTGGGCTGACTTCTCAGTCGGCTACCGGCTCTTTAGTAAGGATGGGCTGCACCTTAATGGGGACGGTACAGCTCTTTTGGGGAGAAAGATGGCCACCGAGTTGGAGGGGCTTTTAAACTAGGAGACGGGGGGGAGGGCTCAGAAGTAGAATCAGTCAGGAGGGAGCAGAGGACTGAAGGCAGTTGTAGGGTCAACAGCGACAGTAGGTCAACAACATCAATTGGCGGGTCTGTGCGGGAGAACAGCAGACCAAACAGAAATAAACAAAACCGCCAATCACGTTTAACTTCCGTAAAACTAAGAGGGGTATATGCTAATGCCAGGAGCCTAGCTAATAAGATGGATGAGTTGGAAATGTTAGTACATGAGGAAGACATAGACCTTGTGGGAATAACGGAGACTTGGTTCGACCCCTCACATGACTGGCTGGCCAATATCCAAGGGTATTCGGTGTACCGGAAGGACAGGGTTGGTAAAAGAGGGGGAGGGGTATGTCTCTATGTCAAGAACAATATAAAGGTGCTAGAAAGGAGTGACATTACGGATGGGATGAGCATGGATTTAGAATCTGTGTGGGTTGAACTCGATAGGGAAGAAGATAAGGGAAAAGTAGTTGTGGGGGTTTGCTATAGGCCACCTAACCAAGGGGAGGAGGTAGAGCTGGAATTTTTAGCACTAATAGGTAAAGCGGCAAAACTAGGATCAGTCATCATATTGGGGGACTTCAATTATCCCGACATTGACTGGGAAGAGGGGACTGCACACTCGCATAAGGCCCGGCTATTCACGGAAACCTTACAGGATAACTACATGTCGCAGTTGGTGGATTCCCCTACTAGAGAGAATGCTATCCTGGATCTATTGATCACTAATGACCCAGACATAATCTCGGAGGTAGGAGTCCAGGACAACCTGGGCTCTAGCGATCACAGGATGATCACATTTAGTATAAATAACAATATAAAAAGGCAAGTGGGGAACATAAGAACCCTAAACTTCAGAAGGGCAGACTTTCCAAAATTGTACTCATTGATGGAAAGGGTAAACTGGGACCAAACCCTGGGATCACTGACCACAGAGGAAAAATGGGAATGCTTTAGAACAATATTAAGCAAAGGCATCTTGCAGTGCATTCCTATGGGGAATAAATTTAGAAGAGACAAAGCCAAACCTGGCTGGCTAAACCGTAGCGTTAAAAAACTTATTAGGGGAAAAAAATTGGCCTTCAAGAAATATAAATCAGAGGGCACAGTATCGGCCTTCCAGCAATACAAGGAGGAAAATAAGAAGTGTAAACACGAAATCAAGATGGCTAAAATCAACTTTGAGAGACAAATAGCGGAGGATAGTAAAAAAAACCCAAAGAAATTCTTTAAATATATCAACAGCAAAAAAACTAGGGCAGAGCATATTGCACACATAATTAACGATGATGGGAGGATGGTTACAGAGGACACTGAAAAAGCAACCGTGCTGAATTATTTTTTCTCGTCAGTCTTTACGCAGGAAAAGGAAGGGTACACTGACCATGACTGTATGGTTAGTAGTAATACACAGGACTTGCCACTATGGCTAACAGAGGGGGAAATCAGGGAAAGACTGGATAAACTTAACACAAACAAATCACCAGGCCCGGATGGCGTACATCCGAGAGTGCTCAAGGAACTCAGTATGGTTATATCTAGACCACTGTTCCTGATCTTTGCTGACAGTATTAGGACAGGAGATGTACCAGGGGATTGGAGGAAGGCTAACGTGATTCCGATATTCAAAAAGGGCCAGAGACATATCCCGGGAAATTATAGGCCTGTCAGTCTGACATCAATAATATGTAAACTTTTGGAGGGGATGATAAGGGACTATATCGTAGAGTATGCTAAAGACAACAACATCATCAGTAGTAACCAGCACGGGTTTACAAATGGGCGTTCTTGTCAAACCAATCTCTTAGCATTCTACGAGGAAGTGAGCTGTGAGCTAGATAGGGGGAGACCAGTGGATGTGGTGTACTTGGATTTCGCTAAGGCGTTTGATACAGTTCCCCACAAGCGCTTAATTTATAAAATAAGGTCTGCAGGTATCGACAGCAGGGTTTGCTCTTGGATACGGAATTGGCTAAAAGGCCGTGTCCAAAGGGTAGTAATAAACAGCGCATACTCAGACTGGTCTGAGGTAGCAAGCGGGGTGCCCCAGGGCTCAGTCCTGGGACCAACCTTGTTCAATTTATTCATAAACAGCATTGAGGAAGGGATCAGTAGTTCGTTATCAGTTTTTGCAGATGACACAAAATTGGCCAGGGCAATAACTGCACAGCATGAAGCAGATATCCTACAGAATGACCTGGACAAAATTACGGAGTGGGCAACGACATGGCAAATGAGGTTTAATGTGGAGAAGTGTAAGGTTTTGCACTTGGGGACCAAAAACATAAAAACACAATACACGTTAGGAGGGGAACCCTTGGGGGAATCAAAAATGGAGAAAGATCTGGGAGTCTTAGTTGATGATAGATTAGGCAACAGCATGCAATGCCAAGCGGCAGCTTCCAAAGCCAACAGAATATTAGCATGCATAAAGAAAGGGATGTATTCCAGAGATAAGACTATAATCCATCCACTTTATAAAACTCTGGTCCGACCGCATCTGGAGTATTCTGTCCAGTTCTGGTCGCCAGTCCTCAGGAGGGATGTGTTGGAGCTGGAGAAAGTCCAGAGAAGGGCAACTAAACTGATTAGGGGGTTGGAGGACCTTACCTATGAAGAGCGGCTGCAATCGCTCGATTTATTTTCCCTGGAGAAAAGACGTCTGAGAGGGGACATGATAGCAATTTATAAATATCTTAATGGGGATCTCAGCTTAGAAGAAAAGCTGTTCATTCGAAGGAATTGCATGAGGACTCGAGGACATACAATGCGATTAGAGGAGAAGCGTTTTAACCTCAGGCAACGTGGGGGGTTCTTTACTGTTAGGGCTACAAGATTGTGGAATTGTCTACCACAAGAGGTGGTTTCTGCGGGTAGTATGGTGACTTTCAAAAGACTCTTAGACTTACATCTCAAGGATCAGGAGATTGAGGGCTATGTTAGATGATTACAGTCACACACACCTACACAGGTTGAACTGGATGGACTATTGTCTTTATTCAACCTCACCTACTATGTAACTATGTAACTATGTAAGGCTCTTCTCCCCCGATAGCTCAGTTTGGCCGGACGGCCAGCTCTAGGAAGGGTTCTGGTCGTCCCAAACGTCTTCCATTTGAGGATTATGGAGGCCACTGTGCTCTTAGGAACCTTAAGTGCAGCATAAATCTTTTTGTAACCTTGGCCAGATCTGTGGCTTGCCACAATTCTGTCTCTGAGCTCTTCAGGCAGTTCCTTTGACCTCATGATTTTCATTTGCTCTGACATGCATTGTGATCTGGAAGGTCTTATATAGACAGGTGTGTGGCTTTCCTAATCAAGTCCAATCAGTATAATCAAACACAGCTGGACTCAAATGAAGGTGTAGAACCATCTCAAGGATGATCAGAAGAAATGGAAAGCACCTGAGTTAAATATATGAGTGTCACAGCAAAGGGTCTGAATACTTAGGACCATGTGATATTTCAGTTTTTCTTTTTTAATAAATCTGCAACAATGTCAACAATTCTGTGTTTTTCTGTCAGTATGGGGTGCTATGTGTACATTCATGAGGAAGAAGAATGAACTTAAATGATTTTAGAAAATGGCTGCAATATAACAAAGAGCGAAAAATTTAAGGGGGTCTGAATACTTTCCGTACCCACTGTATGTTATGGTGCAAAAACAACACTGCACATCACCGAAAGAACACCATACCCCCAGTGAAGCATGGTGGTGGCAGTATCATGCTTTGGGGAGGTTTTTCTTCTGCTGGAACAGGGGCCTAAGTCAAGGTAGAGGGAATTATGAACAGTTCCAAATATCAGTCAATATTGCCACAAAAACTTCAGGCTTCTGCTAGAAAGCTGAACATGAAGAGGAACTTCATCTTTCAGCATGACAACGACCCAAAGCATACATCCAAATCAACAAAGGAATGGCTTCACCAGAAAACGATTAAAGTTTTGGAATGGCGCAGCCAGAGCCCAGACCTGAATCTGATTGAAAATCTGTGGGGTGATCTGAAGAGGGCTGTGCACAGGAAATGTCCTCGCTATGACAGATTTGGAGTGTTTTTGCAAAGAAGAGTGGGCAAATATTGCCAAGTCAAGATGTGCCATGCTGATAGACCCATAGATAGAGTGCTGTGAAAAAAAATCAAAAGGTGCTTCAACAAAGTATTAGTTAACCACTTTAAGACCGGAAGGATTTGCCCACTTAATGACCAGGCCCTATTTTGCGATTCGGCACTGTGTTACTTTAACGGACAATTTAAGTTCTTTTTTTCCCACAAATAGAGCTTTCTTTTGGTGGTATTTGATCACCTGTGCGATTTTTAACAATATTTGTCACATTCTGCTATATGACATTCTCAAAAAAAAACATTTTATAATCAAAATTTTTTAACATTTTAGGCCAATTTGTTTTCTGCTACATATTTTTGGTAAAAAAATCGCAATAAGCGTATTTTGATTGGTTTGCCCAAAAGTTATCACGTTTACTAATTACGGGAAAGATTTATGTCATTTTTATTGTTTTGTTTTGTTTTTTTTTACTAGTAATGGCGGCGATCTGTGATTTTTTGAGGGACCGCAACATTGCGGCGGACAGATCGGACCCCTAACTGACATTTTTGACACTTGTGGGGGGACCAGTGACATTACTACAGTAATCAGTGCTAAAAATATGCACTGTTACTGTAATAATGACACCGGCAGGGAAGGGTTTAACACTGTTGGTGATCAAGGGGTTAAATGTATGCCTCATGCTTATTAACGTGTGTGTGTGTGTGTGTGGGGGGGGGGGGTTCTGTGGCAGACACAGAGACCACAGGTTCAGCTATGTTGAATCCTGTTGTCTCCTCCTGTCTGTCACTGAGAAGACCCGCCTGCTTTGTTTACATAAGCAGGCGGGTCTTCCCACCATTTCCACGACGATCCGGGGAGGGAGGCGGTGTCTAAACATAAACTCCAGCGACGTAGCCGCACTGCCGCAGTAGGATTACTGTGAGCAGTCGGCATGTGGTTAAAGGGTGTGCACACTTATGGAACCATATTTTTTTTTGTTTCTTTATTTTTACTTCCCTCCACCTAAAATATTTCAGTTTGTTGTTCATTTCAGTTGTACAGTTTATAAGTCACATTAAGTGTCCATTCACACTGGTACGACTTGTCAGGCGACTTGGTCAGCCTGACAAGTCGTGCATCGTCGCTCCCATATTGTAGTACGGGACCAGTTCTAATAGGAGCGACTCAAGTCGCTCCGACTTAGAAAAAGGTTCCTGTACTACTTCGGGGCGAACTGGAGGCGACTTGCATAGACATTCATGTTATGAAGTCCGTGCAAGTCGCGCCGAAGTCGCGCTGCACGCGACTTCACAGGTCGCCCCCTAAGTCGGATCGACCTAATGTGAAAGGGGGCTTTGATTTGGGCATTTCTGTATGATGTTTTTGAGTTATTTTTGCTAATATCTGCCTTAACCACTTAAGCCCCGGAAGATTTTACCCCCTTCCTGACCAGGGGGTTTTTTGCGCTTTTTTACTGTGTGACTTTAACGGACAATTGCGCGGTCGTGCGACGCTATACCTAAACGAATTTGACGTCCTTTTTTTCCCACAAACAGAGCTTTCTTTTGGTGGTATTTGATCACCTGTGCGATTTTTTGATCATGCGCTAGAAACAAAAAAAGAGCGTAAATTTTGCAAAAATAACAATATTTTTCACATTTTTCTATATGAAATTTCCCAAAAAAATTGTAAAAATCAAAATTTGTTAACATTTTCGGCCAATTTGTTTTATGCTACATATGTTTGGTAAAAAAAATTGCAAAAAGCGTATTTTGATTGGTTTGCGCAAAAGTTATCGCGTTTACTAACAAAGGGAAAGATTTTTGGTGTTTTTTTTTTTAACGAGTAATGGCGACGATCTGCGATTTTTTTTTGCGGGACTGCGACATTGCGGTGGACAGATCACATTACTGCAGTAATCAGTGCTATATATATGCACTGTTACTGTAAAAATTACACTGGCAGGGAAGGGGTTAACTGTATTGGAGAGGGAGGGGTTAAGTGTGTCCTAGGGGCGTGTTTCTAACTGTGATGGGACAGGTCTACTATTGTAAAAACAGAGATCAACGGTTCTACATAGTAGAACCGTCTGATCTCCATTTTTACACAGGGGAGAATGAGAGGCGGCTTGTTTACATTAGCCGCCTGCCTTTCTCCCTCTCTACCGACGATCGCCGAGTGACATCGGGTCCGCCGGTCACACGCACTGACTCCTTAGTGAACGAGCCGCGGCGGGCGCACGCCTCAGCGGGCGCGCTAGCCCGCTATTGGCTCACAAGCCGGTGACAGGCTAGTGACGTATATATACGTCACTTTGCCTGGCTGGGGCTGACCGCCGCAGTATATGTACTTGCGGCGGTCGGCAAGTGGTTAAAAAACTCACCTCGCCAGCAGCCCATTTTTTCTATCTTTCCTATATTCCCTCTGTTCCAATCTCTGTCAGACTCTTCAGCATTTACACTTCTGGGAGTGTCAGATTATGTGTCTTCCTCTGTGCAATGTGGTTCCTACCACCAAGCTGTGCCATGTATTGACGTAGGCGTCAGGAGATTCAGGCATCCAGCACTCCAGGAAGTGTTGAACATTAAAAAGTCTGATGGAGGTTACAGTGCTTGAACAGAGGGAAGGCAGGAGGCACAGGCTTCTGAGGATGCAAGCACAATAGCTCCTCTAATTCAGGGAACTGCCATTTAGATTTTTTTAAAGAAAAATTCAGGGTTGATTTAAAGTCACTCATATAAAACCAGGAAAGGCAAACCAAATAAAACCATATTTTTGTGTATGTGCTGAGGCAAGCCAATTGACTTCATATTCATGAACAGACATTGGCATTATAAAGAAATAAATGTTTGTCTATTATGCCTGATTTTTTCACTTATGTGAATGAAACCTAACTGTGCAGCTCTACAAAGCAGGTAGCAAAGCCTACATATATAATGCTGCTATGTACATAAATAATAACAAATACTATATTCTTTTTTTTTTACAAATATTAACAATTATTGGTAGGATTTTTTACATAGGGCTGGTCACATTTGCCTATACATCGAAGGATTAAAATAAACTCTAAAAAGATTATAATTTCCCTTTAAAGCTTTGTTCCATTTTCCACATGCCATGCCTTCACATAGGAAAGCAGTGTTTGTCATGTACAGGAGCAACTGTTCCCATTCAGGCTTCCAGCTTGCACTGCTGCAACCAAGCTAATTAATTGCAACTCAGCCCCAGCTAAAAATATCCATACGTTTATCAGCTTTGCTACTAGCTGGAAATATGGGAAATGAATGAACACTGTGATCTAGAGACAGAAAGAGACATTATGTTCTGCACCAACAGCCAGGCTTCATTTGTTCTGGTTTTGGTGCTCTGTCTTAGCTGGCACAGCTTGCACCCCTACAGCTCAAGCAGTGACCTTCACCCAAAGGTCATTTGGGTCAACATTCCATAAGGGCTCGTTAGTGGTAATTTTGTATGATGGTAAGCTCTTTATTTGCTTGATTGTAGGAATGACTATGACCAGAAGCCTGCTAGCCAGGGCCAGAAACAGATTACAATGTGTGTTTTCAACTAGTATCTAATATATTGTACCTACATCGTACAGTAAAATTTGTATACGGCTTAAAATAAAATTGCAAAAAGATAGGAGAGAAAAATATGCTTCGTATAAATGCACCTTAAAGTGGTTGTAAACCTCAGAAATGAAATACACTATATTACCAAAAGTATTAGGATGCCTGCCTTTACACGCACATGAACTTTAATGGCATCCCAGTCTCAGTCTGTAGGGTTCAATATTGAGTTGGCCCACCCTTTGCAGCTATAACAGCTTCAACTCTTCTGGGAAGGCCGTCCACAAGGTTTAGGAGTGTCTATGGGAATGTTTGACCTTTCTTCCAGAAGCGCATTTATGAGCTCAGGCACTGATGTTATAATTATGTTATTATCACAGAGTGATATATTTCAAGTATTTCTTTATTTTAATTTTGATGATTATGGCTTACAGCTAGTGAAAACTCACAATTCAGTATCTCAAGAAAATTAGAATATTACATAAGACCAATGAAAAAAAAGGATTTTTAATACAAAATGTTGGCTTACTAAAAAATACCGGTATGTCCATGTAAAGTTTAGTATGCACTCAATGGTCAGGGCTCCTTTTGCATGAATTACGGCAGTGTGGGCAGGTGCCAAGTCCTGCTGGAAAAAAAAATCAGCATCTCCATAAAGCTGGTCAGCAGAGGGAAGCATGAAGTGCTCTAGAATTTCCTGGTAGAGGGCTTCACTGACTTTGGTCTTGATAGAACACAGTAGACCAATACCATCAGATGACATGACTCCCTAAATCATCACAGACTGTGGAAAATGATGCATTTCATTTGGAAATTAAGGTCCCAGAGTCTGGAGGAAGAATGGAGAGGCACAGAATCCAAGTTGCATGAGGTCCAGTGTGAAGTTTCCACAGTCAGTGATGATTTGGGGAGCCATGTCATCTGCTGGTGCTGGTCCACTGTGTTTTATAAAGACCAAAGTCAGCACAGCTCTCTACCAGGAACGTCATGCTTCCCTCTGATGACCAGCTTATGGAGATGTTGATTTCATTTTCCAGCAGGACTTGGCACTGCCCACACTGCCAAAAGTACCAATACCTGGTTTACTGATCATGGTATCACTGTGTTTGATTGGCCAGCAAACTCGCCTAACCTCATAGAGAATCTGTGGTGTATTGTCAAGAGGAAGATGAGAGATACCAGACCCAACAATGAAGACGAGCTGAAACAAAGCAAACCGGGGCTTCCATAACACCTCAACAGTGCTACAGGCTGATCGCCTCCGTGCCACGCCACATTGATGCAGTAATTCATGCAAAAGGAGCCCAGACCAAGTTTTGAGTGCACACTATACTGTACATTGACATACTTTTCAGCAAGCCTTTGTATTAAATATCCTTTTTTCTATTGGTCTAATTTTTTGAGATACTGAATTTAGGGTTTTCACTAGCTGAATGCCAGATTTATCAAAATTAAAAGAAAGAAATGATTGAAATATATCACTATGTGTAACGCATCTGTATAAAATATATGAGTTTCACTTTCTGAATTGAATTACTAAAATAAATTAACTTTTTGATGATATTCTAATTTTATGAGCTGCACCTCTATATATATATATATATATATATATATATATATAGCACCCTCCTAGGTAGGTGCTAGAGAGTGAGTATAGTTTTTGGCTCTGTCTGCCTATCAGAGGAGCAGCAGGTACATTTTATATTGCTTTCTGCTTAACAGGCAGCGGCATCTGTGAGTTAGATCTGCTCAGTGTGCCCAGTGTGTGATTCATATGGTCTGAGGGAGTGTCCCCACTGTGCCCAATGAGGGGGGGGGGGACATTGGACAGTGGAGGAAACCTGGCCAATGAGAACACAGGCTTTGATACAGCCCCAAGGATTGGCACAGGCTACTGTCTTGGTGCATTGTGGGGTGTGGTATAAAAAGCCAGGGGTACATGTGCATGAGGTCTTTGGCTGGAAGCAGAGTCCCGGAAGGAGGGTTGCGGCTGCCTCCTCTTATGAAGTAGCTGGAGTAGTGTGGTCACGGGCAGTTGGCCTGGTGAGCCAGAAGTGTGGAGCTGAACCCAGAACCCAGAGGTCCATGAGAAGCTGACTGGAGGAGTTGAGGCATTGCGAGAACCTGGAAAGCAGTATCATGAGTACAGAGGATCCTGCCTAAGGGCCTGCCCAGGAAGCGGGGCCACTCCGGAGTGGTGTAGTCGGTGGACAGGTGTCAGCTGGAGGAAAGGAAAGAGGGTGCTAGGTGTGTGCCCGGAAGAGAAATACCTAAAGCAACTTTTACCTCAGATTCATCTAGTGGCAGGATTAAGCTGCGGCCTTGCCGCATTCTCAATCAGATGTCCTCAGCATTGTGAATAGTTTGATTGTTGGAGTATCCCACTCATCCCTTCTCCCATCCCAATATAAAATAAAACCACAAAAACAACAATCCCTAGACCATTTATTGACTGAGCCAAGAAAGTAAAGTGCTAAAATTTCTGCAAGCAGTTGCTACGGGTAGCCCTGGGGAATCCAAAAGTGTGTAAAACCAGCAACCTTCAAGGGGGCAGTACTATATATATATATATATATATATATATATATATAGACACTGCTCAAAAAAATTAAAGAACACTTTTTAATCAGAGTATAGCATCAAGTCAATTAAACTCCTTAGATATTGATTTGGTCAGTTAAGTAGCAGAGGTGGTTGTTAATCTGTTTTAGCTGCTTTGGTGTTAATAAAATTAACAACAGGTACACTAGATGGGCAACGATAAGATGACCTCCAAAACAGGAATGGTTTTACAGGTGGAGTCCACTGACATTTTTTCCTTACTCATCTTTTCTGGCTGTTTTTCACTAGTTTTGCATTTGGCTAGGGTCAGTGTCACTACTGGTAGCATGAGGCGATACCTGGACCCTATAGAAGTTGCACAGGCAGTCCAACTCCTCCAGGATGAGATGCCAATACATGCCATTGCTAGAAGGGTTGCTGTGTCTCCCAGAACAGTCTCAAGAGCAAGGAGGAGATTCCAAGAGAAAGGCAGTCATTCTCAGAGAGCTGGAAAGGGCCGTAGAAGCAGGACCGGTATGTGCTCCTTTGGGCAGGGAGGGAGAGGATGGGCACTGCCAGAGCACTACAAAATGACCTCCAGCAGGCCACTGGTGTAAATACCTCTGACCAAACAATCAGAAACAGACTTCATGAGGGTGGCCTAGAGGGCCAGATGTCCTCTAGTGGGCCCTGTGCTCACTGCCCGACACTGTGGAGCTCGATTGGCATTTGCCATTAAACATCAGAATTTCCAGGTCTGCCACTGGCGCCCTTTGCTTTTCACAGATGAGAGCAGGTTCACCCTGAGCACACGTGACAGACGTGAAAGGTTCTGAAGAAGCCATTGGGAATGCTATGCTGCCTGTAACATCGTTCAGCATGACCGGTTTGGTGGTGGGTGAGTGATGGTCTGGGGGAGGCATATCCATGGAGGGTCACACAGACCTCTACAGGCTAGACAATGGCACCCTGACTGCCATTAGGTATCAGGATGAAATCCTTGGACATATTGTCAGACCCTACATTGGTGCAGTGAGTCCTGGGTTCTTCCTGGTGCACAACAATGCAAGGCCTCATGTTACAAGAGTATGTAGCCAGTTCCTGGATACATTAGGGAATTGATACCATTGATTGGCCCTCATGCTCGACTGACGTAAATCCAATAGAACACCTCTAGGACATTATGTTTCAGTCTATCCGACGCCGCCAGGTTACACCTCAGTCTGTTCAGGAGCTCAGTGATGCCCTGGTCAATACAAACTACTGAGCACAATTTTGAGTTGCTGCAATGAAATTTTAGCAAAATGGACTAGCCTGCTGCATCATTTTTCCCTTTGTTTTTTGGGTCCTCTTTGAATTCAGCCCTCTGTAGATTGTTAATTTTCATTTCCATCAAACGATCTGGCGTTCGTTTGTTCCTAACACATTACCCAGTAATAGATAATTGATCCCTTGTAGATTTTGTAAGTTGGACTTGCAAAGCAATGAAGGGTCTATCATTTTTGTTACAGGTGTATTTTAACCACTTTACCACTAGAGCATTTTGCTGTCTTACGTCTGGGCCACTTTTTGCGATTCGGCGCTGTGCGACTTTAACTGACAATTGCGCGGTCGTGCGACGCCGTACCCAAACGAAATTGACGTCCTTTTTTTCCCACAAACAGAGCTTTCTTTTGGTGGTATTTGATCACCTGTGCGATTTTTACTTTTTGCGCTATAAACAAAAAAAGAGCGTTTATTTTGAAAAAATAACAATATTTTTAACATTTTTTTTATATGAAATTCCCCCCAAAAAAGATGTAAAAACCAATTTTTTTTTAAATTTTTGGCCAATTTGTTTTCTGCTACCCATGTTTGGTAAAAAAAAATCGCAATAAGCGTATTTTGATTGGTTTGCGCAAAAGTTATTGCGTTTACTAACAAAGGGAAAGATTTCTGTCATTTTTGGTGTTTTTTTTTTAACGAGTAATGGCGGCGATCTGCGATTTTTTTTGCGGGACTGCGACATTGCAGCGGACAGATCGGACCCTTGACTGACATTTTTGACACTTTTGGGGGTACCAGTGACATTACTGCAGTAATCAGTGCTATATATATGCACTGTTACTGTAAAAATGACACTGGCAGGGAAGGGGTTAATTTTATTGGAGAGGGAGGGGTTAATGTATGCCTGGTGCTTACTGACGTGTGGGGGGGAGGTGACTGTGTGAGACAGGGACAGATCGGATGTCCAGCTATGCTGAACAGTCCGATCTGTCACTCCCTGTCACTGAGGAGATCCGCCCGCTTGTGTTTACATAGGCGGGCGGATCTCCACACTAGATCCCCGACGATCGGGGCAGAGCAGCGGTGATCGCCGCTGCTCCTCCCCTGGCCCGACTCCCACTGTGAATGAAAACAGCGGGAGCGCGCATCCGGTGGCGCGCGAGCGCCGCCTACAGGGGAGGAGTCTGGCGACGTAGGTCTACGTCGTCAGACGGGAACGAGCCACTTTGCCGCAGTACTATTCAAGTACTCAGCGGTAAAGTGGTTAAATGATAGAGACCAAACCAGATAGGCAACCAAAAATCCAGAAAAAACACATGATATATATGTTATAAATTAAGTTGCACTCTATAGTCACATGGGCTGCTCAGTTGTAATAGGGAGGAAATTCCCAGCCTAGAATACTGAGCATGTGCAGAGCTACCAATACTGCTATGCAAAATCTTCAGCTGCAGTGAGAACATGGACAAAAAGTGGAGATACAGTAGAGAACAGGAGGATCAACCAGGTTTTTTGCAGAATACAAAAATGTGAATACCATAGTGAGTATGAACTATTGATCGATCGATATCTTTTTTTACCGCCGATACCGATATTTTGGTCATTGGATATCGGTATCGGCCGATATTGGCCAATATTTTCAGACATTAATTAATATTTTTTTTTTTTTTTTCATGTCTACAGGTACTGTGGTGGAGGAATCTAGGGGTCTAAAAGACCCCAAACCCCTCCTCTGTACTTAAAAGCATTCAAAACGCCAAGTTTGGCTGTTTTGAATGCTGTATGTTTTTTAAATCCGGCGCCGCCAGTACCCGGAAGTGATGTCATATCATGACATCACTTCCGGGTACTCGGCGGCGCCGAATTTGAAGAAATGGAGACTCGATCAGACAGCGGCGGTGCAGATGGAGACCCAGTCAGATGGCGGCGGTGAAGGTAGGATGCCTGGGTCTCCCAGTGGGACAGGAGACCCAGGCGAGCCGCGGAAGGCGGCGGGAGGGGGTGGAACGTCCCCTCCCGCTCCTTGGAATGACAGCCGAGCGGCTTCTCAGCCGCATCGGTTGTCATTACAAGACAGCCGACCGTCGGCTATGGACACCGGTACCGGGATGATGCCTCTAGCTGCAGGTAATATCGGTATATCAAAAGGCCGATTCCGATATATCGGGCAAAGTGCATATCGGCCCTCCCGATAATTGGTCGATCACTAGTATGAATAGCAGGAAATACAGCATATATTGATAGGTTTTTTTTTTTTTTTTGTGATGTGGGTTTCATGACATTTTAAGAAATATCAATTAGTAGTAAAATACACAAAAAATAAATCTAAAGTATGCTGTCTCTTAACATTTTTAAGGCGCTATGTCACAAACACCTAAGCCAACAGCAAACTACACCCAAAAGCAGACAAAAGAACATTCAGAACAGAAACAAAAGACACTTTTAAGGCTGCTTTTACACTGTTCTATTGCAAAATAAGAGGTAATAATGCATTTTTGGTGCAATTTGTGGTTGCCTGACATCAGCCTGCACCCGTGAAAAAAAGGACACGTTACTCAAAAAATGTACCAAAAATGCAACTACGGGCGCATTTTTGCTGCATTTTTTTACCACACCAAACATGCGCCAAAAATGCTGCGTGCAGGGCTTTTAAAAACGCAACTGACCTGTAACTGACTAGTGTAAAGAGTGCAATAGGATTTAATGTTCATGCATTTTTCTACAACTTTTTGTAAGGCAAAGACAGAAGGAAAACTGATTAGTGTGAAAGTAGCAGTTTTACATCAACTTTTAGACTGGGTTCACACTTATGCGAATTGGACGTGGGGTTTCTCCGCATCCAATTTGGATGACAGGAATCTGTGACCAGCTCTCAATGGAGAGGGGTCACACACCTCCAGGGTGGCCGCGGCCCATAAAATGAAACCTGTTATAGGAAATATATCTATGTTTTAAAGAACTATCAGCAAAAGGCAACACAGAGAAAAGGAAGGATTTCACGTTACACTAGATCAAGATTGCACCAAAAGAGTAGTTGATGCTTAGAATAGACTTCTAACGGAGGTAGTGAGTTGGTCAAAAGTAAATGAATTCAAATGTGCTTTGGACAAACATAGCCCTATATTCAGACAAAAAAAGTAAAAAAAATACCTAAAAAAAACAAAAAAATATATAAATGTAAAAAAACAGGGCAAACTCAATGGTCTTTTTTCTGCCGTCTCTCTTCTGTGTTTTTAAGTTTCAAAGCCTGGGCATTTTTAGGGACAATTGTACAATACCTGGCTCCCTGGTAAATCTGCGCAAGGTTCTAAACAAGTTACAGTGGTGATCGAAAGTTTGGGCACCCCAGGTAAAGATTTGTATTAATGTGCATAAAGAAGCCAAGGAAAGATGGAACAATCTCCAAAAGGCATCAAATTACAGATTAGACATTCTTATAATATGTCAATAAAAGTTAGATTTTATTTCCATCATTTACACTTTCAAAATAACAGAAAACAAAAAAATGGCGTCTGCAAAAGTTTGGGCACCCTGCAGAGTTAATATCTTGTACTGCCTCTTTGGCAAGTATCACAGGTTGTAAACGCTTTTTGTAGCCAGCCAAGAGTCTTTCAATTCTTGTTTGAGGTATCTTTGCCCATTCTTCCTTACAAAAGTCTTCCAGTTCTTTGAGATTTCTGGGCTGCCAGTCACGCACTGCTCTTTTAAGGTCTATCCATAGATTTTCAATTATGTTGAGGTCAGGAGATTGTGAAGGCCATGGCAAAACCTTCAGTTTACGCCTCTTGATGTAATCCCTGTGGATTTCGAGGTGTGTTTAGGATCATTATCCATTTGTAGAAGCCATCCTATCTTTAACTTCATCTTTTCCACAGATGGCATCAAGTTACCATCCAAAATTTGACATTTTATTGAATCCATTTTTCCTTCTACTCGTGAGATGTTCCCTGTGCCACTGGCTGCAATACAACCCCAAAGCATGATTGATCCACCCCCATGCTTAACAGTTGGACAGAGGTTCTTTTCATTAAATTCTGTGCCCCTTCTTCTCCAAAAGTACCTTTGCTCATTCCGGCCAAAAAGTTAAATTTTAACCTCATCGGTCCACAGAACTTGTTTCCAAAATGCATCAGGCTTGTCTATATGTTCATTTGCAAAGTAAAAAACACTGATTTTTGTGGTGAGGACGTAGAAGAGGTTTTCTTCTGATGACTCTTCCATTAAGACCATATTTGTTTAAGTATCTCTTTATAGTGGAATAGTGTACCACAACTCCAGTGTCTGCCAGATCTTTCTGGAGGGATCGTGCAGTCAAACGTGGGTTTTGAATTGTTTTTCTCACAATCCTGCGAGCTGTTCTGTCTGATATTTTTCTTGGTCTTCCAGATCTTGCTTTAACTTCCACTGTTCCTGATGACTGCCATTTCTTAATTACATTCCGAACAGAGGATATTGACATCTGAAAACGCTTTGCTATCTTCCTATAGCCTTCTCTAGCTTTGTGAGCGTCAACTATTTTCAGTTTCAGTTTTCTAGGCAACTGCTTAGAAGATCCCATAGTGCTGATTGTTGGGGCAAGGTCAGATAAGTCCGGGCATTTAAAACCTTTGAGATTGACATCACCTGGTCTTCCAGACGATGATTGAGAACAATCCATGACACTGGCAGGTCTCAGCCTTGCAAAGGGGGCAGTTCATGCTATAAATTCTGCAGGGTCCCCAAACTTTTGCAGACGCCATTTTTTTGTTTTCTGTCATTTTGAAAGTGTCAATGATGGAAATAAAATCTAACTTTTGTTGACATATTATAAGAATTGTCTAATTTGTAATTTGATGCCTTTTGGAGATTTTTCCATCTTTCCTTGGCTTCTTTATGCACATTAATACAAATTTTTACCTGGGATGCCCAAACTTTCGATCACCACTGTATCTCTCATAGATTTAAATCTACCATACTGATGTATATTAATCCTATAAACTAAGCAGCAGCAGATTCATGGACAATTTTATTAATGGGTATCCAAATTCTAAATACTTATTAACTTTACAATTGTGTTAATAAAGTTACACTGTGTGTCAAATCTTGCAGCTTTTTGGCTTCTGAAGCCATCAGAAGCTTCAGGGTTTGTTGTATTTAAGAGTGTCAGATGGCAGTGATTTCTCCTGCTAACTGCTATGTTATTACCAGAGATAAGCTGACCCGTCTGAGCTATGCCATCAGGAAGTTGTCACTGCACACTGCCAATCATATGTGACCAAGGCATCCCCCCCCCCTCCCCACCAAGCAGCTACATGTAAATGAGGGGCATGTATACTTGCAGTTCCAGGAAAATCCTCAACCGCTTGTGATTGGCAGTGACAGCTACCTGGCTGGATAGCTCCAGGAGGGAGGTTCAGACTTGGAACCAAACGCCCCTGAGCTTATCCCTGGTAGTAACGTAGTAGATGGTGGGAGAAATTACTGCCATCTGACACTCCTGTGTTGTCACACTGACACATAGACTTCCAGTGGCCATTCAAATACACATTGCACGGGCAAGGGGGCGTGACTATACAGCAACCGGACTAACCAAGTGGAGGGCGAGTGATGGTTCTTGATTGATCTGCAGCCAACGTGGAGATGGTGAGATCGTTTGGGGATCAGGTCGCACATTCATGATTGATATGTAAATCATGTCATTTGATACATTATGTGAGTGGCTTGCAGATGATCTTAATACATATTTGAGTGTATGACTATATTACACTAGTGGATCCTTTCTTTTTTCATGTACCCTGCGGAGTAAACATATCATGAAAGAATGTATGAGTGACTAAGCCCATGAAAGGATCCTGCATTATCCCTTGAACCTATAATGAGCATTTGCCCAACCATGAGAATGGTGGGCAACATTATTTGGTGAGTTACCACCTGATGGGAGTGGGGTGTGAAGACACAAAGTGGTGGTGGAACTTAGCAGTGACCCTATTGCAAAGATCTTCACTGGACTCACTATAATTATTTGAATTTTAATTTTTTTACGTGGACATTATATACTGCATTGAATATATTTTTTAGGGTTTTTCTTTGGAAATTTTCTCACTTCATTAGTATTTATCATGATATATGGGAATCACTGATATCACCGATATTTTTCCAGTAAATTAGTGGTGGGTTGCGCTACTGGTGTTGCACATATGATATATGTTTAACTCTGTTTATTTATTACACAGGCATGGTAAACTGTTATCAACATCAGGAGACACAACCTGAGAAATGCCATGCAGTCATTGACATAGAGTCAATGCATGTGGAAAAGAAGTGACTGCAAAGAGGCTGTAAAAATAACAGAGCAACTGTTTATGAGGCGAGAGGCTTGACATGACTCCTCATACTACATCATCTAGATGTGTTTGAAATGTTTTTAATCTTTGGAATGTATCACTAAATAAAAAAGAGTGATATGCTGTGAGTGCCCTGGGCTTTATATTCTTGGATTGTTGTGTTTGGCTGCTTACTTACTAGAAGCATCAGCTGCTGTGATTTCACAGAGGTCAGAAGTGTGGGATCTCCAAGGACAATCTCTTCAATATGCAGAAGTCTGAATGCTTTCCAGTGTTAATAATGGTAAGTGCCATACACCTATTTTACTTGCATTGTCATGGTGGTCCTCTGAATTAAGTACTTTCTGACAATGAGTTAAGCAAACCATAGATTCTATAATTTTATTTCCTTTCAAAACAGGTGGAAAGAAAGAAAATTGCTCAATTCATCGACTGACTGTGTTGACGGGGGAATTACTATTGTGTTCTGCCAGCAGGGAGCCTTCCTTGTCGGCAGAACACAATGATCACTACTAGCCAGGGGCAGACTGGCAACTTTCAGCCCAGGGGGCAAGTACAAACCAGAGGCCCATGGTGCAGCGACTCGGCCCCCCTCACACTCTCCCTCTTCCCGTCCTCCTCCTGACCCCCATTCCAGGCTGAAGCCCTCCTCCAGGTACTCTATGCTCACCCCCAGACTGAATTGGGGTTCCTAACCTGGGCAGCAGGGGGCGGTTGGGGGGAGGGGGGACTGCTTGGTTCGAGGCTGGCCAGGGGAGGAGAGTCTCCAGTGGGGCATGGGACCGGCCTCTGCTCAGACACAGTTTACACCATCCATGCTGGGGAGGGAGGTCAGCGCTCTGTCCTTGTCTTCATCCCACACTCAGTAGGTCAGCGATGGGGACTTTTTACTTCTCTTCAACAGGAATCCTTTAGGCATGTCTGTGGCAGAAGTGGTGCAGCCTTTTTTCAGGACATCAGAGCAGCCAAGGGGGCAATTGGCCCCCTGGCCCAGTCCTCCCCTGCTAATAGCGGCAAAAGCTGCTGGCAGTGACCGCATGCAATAAAATCAAAGAGGCTGGTTGTACTGAAGTCGATTGATGGATCAACTTCAGTACAACCAGCCTGCCCATAGATGTTTTGAATCTCTGCAGGTCCCTTGTGAACCGCCTGAGATTTTATCCATCTATGGCAAGCTAAAGAAAGCCTCCATTAACCTCTTGGCGTCCACAGAATGCAAATATGCAGACCTTAACGCCGGACACATATTTGCGTACTAGAATGTAAATACAGCTTTGCCGAGAGCGGGCATCCTAATTGCTACATGCGATTGGGAGATTTCCGATCATGCGACTGCTGTGACAGGCAATCACGGCGGTCACAAGGTCATAAACCCCTGAAAGGGCCGGAAGGGACCGGGCCAAAGGGCTTAGTCAGACTTCATATGTAAACTTGTTCTAGGTCACTGGCTCTGAAAGTATTGAAGCCAGAGGATCAGCATGGCATCCAAGTAATTAGATAGCTAGGTCAGCAAATACAGTTCCATATTTCCCTCAATGCATATTTCCTTTTAGATGAATTGAATGGACTTTCCTACTTTAGCACATAGTTGCAATATTTGATGCTTGTAATCTAGTCTTAACCAATTAAAAGATAAATGTTAACTGTGATCCAGGATACGGCACTGGCATGCTTTTACAGTATCTCACAAAAGTTAGTACACCCCTCACATTTTTATAAATATTTTATTATATCTTTTCATGTGACAACACTGAAGAAATGACACTTTGCTACAATGTAAAGTAGTGAGTGTACAGCTTGTATAACAGTGTAAATTTTCCGTCCCCTCAAAATAACTCAACACACAGCCATTAATGTCTAAACCACTGGTAACAAAAGTGAGTACACCCCTAAGTGAAAATTTCCAAATTGGGCCCAAATAGCCATTTTCCCTCCCCGGTGTCATGTGACTCGTAACGTGTTACAAGGTCTCAGGTGTGAATGGGGAGCAGGTGTGTTAAATTTGTCTCGCTCTCACTCTTTCATACTGGTCACTGGAAGTTCAACATAGCACCTCATGGCAAAAAACTCTCTGAGGATCTGAAAAAAAGAATTGTTGCTCTACATAAAGGCTATAGGAAGATTAAGCAAGAAGGGGGTACCCACGCACTATCACGTGTGAAGTGTATAATTAAATAAAATTGAAATAATTAATGGAACAGCTGCAAGCACCAGGATGGCAAATTCCGATGCCAGTAAGTGCAAAAATTAATAAAAATTGGTGCTGCGCTATTCTACCAGTGTGGTGAAAACCAAAATCCACTAATGTGTCATAATAGTATTACATGGAAATAAAGTGCCAGTGCTGAAATAGTGTCAAGTAAAAAGAAGTAGATGAAAATGTAAATAGGTAGCAATCTCGCAAGTAGGAAAACTTGCGAGATTACTACCTATTTACATTTTCATTTATTTCTTTTTACTTGACACTATTTCAGCACTGGCACTTTATTTCCATGTAATACTATTATGACACATTAGTGGATTTTGGTTTTCACCACACTGGTTGAATAGCGCAGCACCAATTTCACTTTATTATTTTTGCACTTATTGGTATAGGAAGATTGTTGCTCTACATAGGCTATAAGAAGATTGCCAAGACCCTGAAACTGAGCTGCAGCACGGTGGCCAAGACCATACAGCGGTTTAACAGGACAGGTTCCACTCAGAATAGGCCTCACCATGGTTGACCAAAGAAATTGAGTGCACATGCTCATCCTCATATCCAGAGGTTGTCTTTGGGAAATAGACATATGAGTGCTGCCAGCATTGCTGCAGAGGTTGAAGGGGGGGGGGGGGGTCAGCCTGTCAGTGCTCAGACCATATGCTGCACACTGCATCAAATTGGTCTGCATGGCTGTCCTCCCAGAAGGAAGCCTCTTCTAAAGATGATGCACAAGAAGGCCTGCAAACAGTTTGCTGAAGACAAGCAGACAAAGGACATGGATTACTGGAACCGTGTCCTGTGGTCTGATGAGACCATGGTAAATTTATTTGGTTCAGATGGTGTCAAGCATGTGTGGCGGCAACTAGGTGAGGAGTGCAAAGACAAGTGTGTCTTGCCTACAGTCAAGCATGGGGGTGGGAGCGTCATGGTCTGGGGCAGCATGAGTGCTGCCAGCACTGGGGAGCTACAGTTCATTGAGGGAACCATGAATGCCAACATGTACTGTGACATACTGAAGCAAAGCATGATCCTCTCCCTTCAGAGATTGGGCCGCAGGGCAGTATTCCAACATGATAATGACCCCAAACACACCTCCAAGATGACCACTGATTTGCTAAAGAAGCTGAGGGTAAAGGTGATGAACTGGCCAAGCATGTCTCCAGACCTAAACCCTATTGAGCATCTGTGGGGCATCCTCAAACGGAAGGTGGAGAAGCGCAAGGTCGCTAACATCCACCAGCTCTGTGATGTCGTCATGGAGGAGGTCAGTGGCAACCTGTGAAGCTCTGGTGAACTCCATGCCCAAGAGGGTTAGGGCAGTGCTGCAAAATAATGGTGGCCACACAAAATATTGGTATTTTGGGCCCAATTTGGACATCTCCACTTAGGGATGTACTCACTTTTGTTGCCAGCGGGTTAGACATTAATGGCTGTGTGTTGAGTTATTTTGAGGGGACAGAAAATTTACACTGTTATACAAGCTGTACACTCACTACTTTACATTGTAGCAAAGTGTCATTTCTTCAGCGTTGTCACATGAAAAGATATAATAAAATATTTACAAAAATGTGAGGGGTGTACTCACTTTTGTGAGATACTGTATCCCCCTGTAGCTTAGGCCCCCCTCTATTGTGTACATTATTCCTGCATGTTGGTGGGCAAGCAATGCAATGCTCCTCCACCATCATTAAAAATTTAGCAGCAGAAATGTTTCAGCAGTATCTGAAGTTATATTTTGCAATTCTATTCGCTAAATAATTTTCACCACTCTCAAAAGAACAGTGGTAGACAGATTCAAGCCTGGTGATAACAATAATAAATTAGACCTTAGTGGGTAATTCATCATATATCTCTATTTATGTTCATGGCATATAGGCACATTACGCTGGCACATTCTAGAGCTGGCTTATCTGCGGGTAAACAATACTGATCAGACAAGATCCCTTGGGATCTTTTTGGTTGCTGGTGCCTGCAGGTGCCTAGAAACATGAGTAGATCTCCTACTGCTTTTCTTTGAAAAAGGAATAATGTAAGCTAACTTGCTATCCCATAAGCCATTGCTTTTTCTTCTCTTTCTCATTTTTGGCAAAATTCTGTCAAAAAAGAAATAGAAAAACCGTAAGAAGTCTACTGATTTCTTTTAAGAACAGATAACTTACGGACTACAAACTCTTCCCTTATTGTAGCTAGACAGACAATATATTAATGCTATCTAAATGACCAATCACCAGCACAGTGCTGTGAATGATTCCACGCTTGGCTATCAGTGGCTGCCTGTAAAAGAATGCTGCTGAGGTTCAGGATTCAGGCAATTATGTTACCTTCCGCTGGGAAGCCATAGTGGGCGGATCATCACTAATGAGACCGGTGCTCTGCTATTGATGGACTGATACGCTGTGACTCAGAGTGCTATTGAAATAGATTTAGCTACTGTTGCCACACAGTGGAAATTTGATGTCCTACCTGAAAATGGAAGTTAGTAAAAAGTGCAAGTTTCAATACAGTCCAGTATAGTCTATATTTCTCTTGCCAAATATTTTCTTTACTTTCTATTCAGCATCCTTAACTATAAGACAACCTGTAATTTTGTTAATTAGACTATGAAAAATTATTTAACCATCTAGTAAAAAATAGCAGCTGTTTTAAAAATAAGTGAATGAGAGATTTTTTGGATAATTAGATACCTAAAGCAGAACTTTAGCGTTGTAACAAGTGGTGAGAAATGTTTTTTTGTTTTTTTTGAAGAACAGACATACTATGCATCTTTTGCAATAAAGCCTTCTTACCTTTCCTCCTCACAAGCCTTTAAAATGTACACTGAGCATGCAAGAATAGCTGTGCATGCAAGAATAGTACACTGAGCATTGTACTGTACACAGAACACTGTAGGCTGAGCTGCGCATTTCAGTGTACAATGCTCAGTGTACTGTTCTTGTATCCACAGCTGTAAAGTTACACCCCATTTCCTGGCACCAAACATGCATCTAGGAAACTCAAAGGTATATATATCAGGAATTCCTCATATATTTTATTGACTCTAAGTGGTTGAATGCAGCTCAAAGTCAATAAAAGCCCAATCTGTGAGCTCAAAGCTTATTTGAGTACTATAATCTTGATATATATATATATATATACATACACACACACTATATTGTCAAAAGTATTGGGACACCTTCCCTTACAAGCACGTGAACTTTAATAGCATCCCAGTCTTAGTCCGTAGGGTTCAATATTGAGTTGGCCCACCCTTTGCAGCTATAACAGCTTCAACTCTTCTGGGAAGGCTGTCCACAAGGTTTAGGAGTGTGTCTATGGGAATGTTTCACCATTCTTCCAGAAGGGCATTTGTGAGGTCAGGCACTGATGTTGAGCGAGAAGGTATGACTCGCAGTCTCCGCTCTACTTCATCCCAAAGATGTTCTATCGGGTTGAGGTCAGGACTCTGTGCAGACCAGTCAAGTTCCTCCACCCCAAACTCACTTATCCATGTCTTTATGGACCTTGATTTGTGCACTGGTGCGCAGTCATTTTGGAACAGGAAGGGGCCATCCCCAAACTGTTCCTACAAAATTGGGAGCATGAAATTGTACATAATGCCCTGGTATGCTGACACCTTAAGAGTTCCCTTCACTGGAACTAAAGGGCCAAGCCCAACCCCTGAAAAACAACCCCGCACCATAATCCCCCCTCCACCAAATGATTTGGACCAGTGCACAAAGCAAGGTCCAAAAAGACATGGATGAGTGAGTTTTGGGGTGGGGGAACCTGACTGTTCTGACCTCAACCCGAAAGAACACTTTTGGGATGAATTAGAGAGGAGACTGCAAGCCAGACCTTCTCATCCACAGCAGTGCCTAACCTCACAAATGCACTTCTGGAGGAATGGTCAAACATTCCCTTAGACACACTCCTAAACCTTTTGGATAGCCTTTCCATAAGAGTTGAAGCTGGTATAGCTGCAAAGAGGGGTGGGGGGAGCCGCCCCTGTCAGGAGAACACAGAGATTATTGTTAGCTGCTGGCAATAATTGCATGTAAAAATCAGAAATGTCAGTTGTACCCAAGTCGATCAATAGATCGACTTGGGTGCAATCAGCCTGCCCATAGATGATTTGAGCCATCTACAGCTGGCTAAAGTCACAACAATTGACAAACACAATGTTACGCCGATAACACACAATCAATTCTAATTTATTGCATCTTTTTTAAACACACCTATTAAACATTTGCAGTGCTGGAGGTATAGAGGCCTAAAGGGGAAGTTTCACTTTAAGTCCTCCTCCCCCTTCTCTGCCACATTTGGAAGGTTTTTTTTTCCGGGGGGGTTGGGAGGGAGTAACTAGTTTTGACAGGCACCCGCTTCTACTTCCGCTCGGATGCCCAAGGCAATCTGAGAGGAAGTTCTCCTCTCTCCCTCCCCGCAGTCTTCTGGGACACATCACAGGTCTTGCACATGCACAGTGGGCAGCGGCTGTGAAGTTGCATGCACCCTGTGCTGACAGGAAGTGGTTGGGTGACACTGGGTGTAATTCAGCCTGCAAAGAGGGGCCAGGCTTCAGAGAAGAGGAGAGTTTGACTTAAATGTATAAGTTTCTTTGAAATATGTATGTCACATTATAATTATTTATATAGGCAAGGGCTCTTTACACACTAAGTATTTTACTGTTGTGGGTACGTATTGTTGAGTACAGCCGGTTGCCCACAGTTAAGATGCCGGCGCTGGGAACCCAAAGGCTAGTGAAGAACTAGCCCAGATGAGTACGGTACTGGATCCCTGGACAGGTAAGTGTCCTGTTATTAAAAAGGCAGCAGCTACCGTATTTGTAGCTGCTGACTTGTATTTTTTTTCCAGAGTGGAGAACGACTTTAACACTTCCACAAAGTCTCTCTTTGCATCATTATATTAGCTACAGATAAAGGTTCACTTTGAAGTTACCACTGAAAAGTGACTCCAATATTTTATTAGACAATAGTTAATGAAACTTATACTGTGGGTCTTTAATGTTTGGTGCCAGTGCCCCCTGCCTTTCCTCTTAGAGGAGGGGTTGATGTTAATTGGCAGCAGTGGGCAGCTATGTTAGTGCACTGCTAGAAGAAAATTCATTTTCAGTCTATGATGCCATACAGTCTCATGCTGACACCATTAAAGTGTAATCTGGTTTATTTGTTCTTATAAGTAGATTAAAAGCAAGTTTTGATGTAGAGGAGACTTGATCCGACTTGTAGTTCTATTTTTTAAATATATGCCCCTTGCTCACATCATGGGAAGAAAATGGAAACACAACTTCAAAGCTAGGCTATTACTTACACGTCTCAGATGTGTCATATGCTCTGAGGCTTAGGTAATCCAAACAATGAGTTATATATACCTAATGAAAAGTCTTGTCAAGAGCTGATGTCATCATTTTAGTTATGATCTGCACAACCACAGGGCAAAACATAATGACTATATATATATATATATATATATATATATATATATATATATATATATATAGGGCTTTTTTTCAGCTGGAACTTGGTGGAACTCAGTTCCACCCACCTTTGGCCTAGGCCATAGGTCAGCAACCCGCGGCTCCGGAGCTGCATGCGGCTCTTTTGAACCTTTGCCGCGGCTCTGGGGTGGATGCTAGCGAGGGGAGGAGGCACACTGTGCGCCCCGACACTCCCCACTGTGGTGCTGTCCTGGCTGTGACGTCACGTGGGGGGCGGGGCGTGCGTTAGTCACGCACCGTCCCGATGTCGCCTTCCCGCCCGCTGTCAGAGAGGAGGGCAGCGGTGCAGGTCGAGGAGGAAGAAGACGTCCGTCCAGACTCCTGTCAGCAGCAGCACGCCAGGCACCAGTGTGAGGTAAGTGAAGTGATGCTTCAGGGGGGCCCACACACTGCTTTGAAGGGGGCACGCATGCACGCTGGTCTCTGCATTGAAAGGGGCATGTATGCTGGTCACTATATTGAAAGGGACATGTATGCTGGTCACTACATTGAAAGGGGCATATATGCTGGTCACTACATTGTAAGGGGGCATGTATGCTGGTCACTACATTGTAGGGGGGCATGTATGCTGGTCACTACATTGAAAGGGGCATGTATGCTGGTCACTACATTGAAAGGGACATGTATGCTGGTCACTACATTGAAAGGGGCATGTATGCTGGTCACTACTGATTATGATTTATGGTACACTGGGGCCCTGATTAATTTTCTATGGCATTTTGGGGCATTGATCATTGGGCATAGCAAATTTTGCTATGGGGCCCTGTGATTTCTAATTACGTCCCTGTCCTTTTTTTCTTCAGATTGACAGCTGACTGCACGATCCTGTATATAGCATTAAGGTAAGAAACAATATATGCAGTGTTATATTTGTTTTAAATGTCGCAATGGTTTTGCGGCTCCCAGTTTTTTTTTCCTTCGGAAACGGATCCAAGTGGCTCTTTTTGTCTTAAAGGTTGCAGACCCCTGGCCTAGGCCCTCTGCTCCCTGCTCACCACTATCACTCATAAAGACAGAGGACTGACTTCCTGTGTTTTCCAAGTGCAGTATGAGGGCAAAGAAGGTGCCGGTACCTGAGATGCAGTGCGGATGCTGACACCCCCACTGGATGATCTCTCTGCAAGTGAGAGAGGCGAAACCACCTACAGTGCATGGGGAAGTACTAGAGAAGAAGAGGGGTGAAAGTGAGATGTGGATGGGGGATGCAGAGCTAAGCAGCTATTGAAGAAGGTGTGTGGCCCACCCCTGAACTCTGTACGCAGCACACCCCTGAACTCTACACTGCGTATGTAGCACACTCCCGAACTCTGCATGTAGCACACCCCACAATTCTGCACTCCTGGTAATAATGCACTCCTGGTAATTAATACCCCTTTTAACACCCTCCCACTGCTAGTGAAATTTTTAACAATTTGAGGAGGGGGCTTTGGGGTGTCGTGGTTGAGTTTCTGCACCTATTTTCTGAGAAAAAAAAGCATGTATATATATATATATATATATACAGTATATATATATATATATGTGTGTATATATATATATATATATATATATATATATATATATATATACATATATACATATAGCGGGTAAAATAAGTATTGAACACATCACCATTTTTCTAGGTAAATATATTTCTAAAGGTGCTATTGACATAAAATTTTTACCACATGTCGTTAACAACCTACGCAATCCCTACATATGGTACAAAGAACAAATAAGTTCAGAAATGAAGTTCTGTGTAATAAAATGGAATGACACAGATAAAAAGTATTGAACACGCTAACTTAAATATATTTAATACTTCATACAAAATCCTTTGTTGGTAATGACAGCTTCAAGATGCCTCCTGTGCATTGCTAAGCTGTGATTTTGGCCCTGGTTTATGGTGAAATGATGTTCTTTCCACTTCCAGAATATGGTCTCAACAGTGCTCACTGGAGCATTCAGAAGTTTAGAAATCCTTCTGTAACCAATGCTGTGAGGTATGTTTTGCAACAATAAGGTTGCAAAGGTCTTGAGAGAGCTCTTTGCTTTTACCCATGATGTATAGTAAACATGCCGTGCTAATATAAATCACTATAGTGTATAAACCATAGAAATAAAATTTGCATAATACAACAATAATATTCAGTGCAATACTTGTAAGCTCTAACAAGCAGGGCCCTCTAATTCCTCCTGTATTGAATTGTATCGTAACTGTAATTTCTTCCCTCACATTGTAAAGCGCTGCGCAAACTGTTGGCGCTATATAAATCCTGTATAATAATAATAATAATACTACAAAAAATGCAATATTACAAAAAGTGCCAAGTGCATAAGTATATGAAAAAATATATATAAAAAGATTTAATAGTCCAAATAAATGGTATAGAAAAGTTAAATTATTTAGTCCCAGTGTTGTTCTGATAGTTGTGAATAGCAACCCCGAATATCCATGTGCAGTGTGATTAGCCAACACTACTAAAGGTAAATGCGCTTACCAGAAATCATGGACTCAGTTACCAACAGCACTGAGTCAAACAGGCTGACATAGCTGTATATCACCAGGAGGTTGGTCATGAAGGAACTTTCAAGGTCTGCCACCTCAACGATTAGGCCGAGTAACCTCATTGCACTTAGTGGACCAAACATCCAAAAAAAGACAAAAGATCTCCACATAGTGTAAGGCTCCTTTCACACAGTAAGTCCATCAAATGGACTCCGCTTTTCTCAGCGGGGGATCGATCCGCCGATCCCCCGCTGAGCAGGAGAATGACAGCTGTTCTCCGCACTGTGTGCGGAGACACAGCTGTCACAGCCCCATACATCTCTATGGGGGAATCCGACGGTCCGTTCTCATCCGATCCCATCCCATCCGATCCACTGGACGGATGGAAAATAGGGTTTCCATCCGTCCATATTTGACGGATCGGATGGGGTGTCAGCGGACATGTCTCCGCTGCCATCCGATGCCCCATAGAGATGCATGGGGGGACCGTTCAGATCCGCCAAAAAAACGGACAGGCGTATCTGAACGGTCCGCCTGTGTGAAAGGGGCCTAAAAGCGCAATGATAAGAAATGTATTAAAAGTACAGAACACTTACATCAAGTTTGGCCTAGATAGGACTCGACCCATTATGAGATGTTTCTTGTGTGACACCTATGTAATGAGACACCTTTTTAGGCCATTAGTTAAGGCTGAACCAGCTAATATTAATTTGCCCTGACAAGGGGCAGGATTGCTTTCTAATTACTAATAGATTTCAGGGAGTGTCTTGGCTTTCCATGTGTTTTTGCACATTCCTTTCTTCATGTGTTCAATTCTTTTTCCCTGTTTCATTCCAATTTATTACACAACATAACCTAATTTCTAAACGTATTTGTGTTATAAATGTATTTACCTAGAAAAATGGTAACGTTTTCAATACTTATTTTACCAGCTATGTGTGTATGTATATATATATATATATATATATATATACACACACACACACACACACTACATTGTCAAAAGTATTGGAACACCTGCCTTTACACACACATGAACTTTAATGGCATCCCAGTCTTAGTCTGTAGGGTTCAATATTGAGTTGGCCCACTGCCCACCGCCAGGAGAGCACAATAGCTCAGCAGGAGGGTGGTTGCAGGAAAGAAAATCGCATGATCTATGGCCTGCTTTAGATGAGGATCAGATCACATTTCATGGCAAATTACAGCAAAAAGAAAAGAATAATATCAAAAGGTTCACATACTTTTTCTTGCCATTGTACATATAGATGAGCAGCCCCAGTTCAAAGTTTCATTGAGTGAATCCACCTCAAAGAACATAATTGCTTCTGTATGTTAAGTTAACCCATAGAGTTTTGCTAATCTTTTGTTATTATTATTATTATACAGGATTTATAAAGCACCGACAGTTTACACAGCGCTTTACAACATAACTTATGTATTAAATGTTTATTTTTATAGCACAGATTGTACACATATAGTAAAACACACATACGGTATGTACTTAATTTAAGAAATATTGCTAATAAAAATCATCAAAAATTAAATTTACCCCAAACCATTATCATTTCCCCCTAAAGTAAACCTTGCAGTAAAATGTAAGGTCCATTCTTATTACCAGAGCCCCCTCTGCCTTTGAGATTACCCATAGTTAGTAGTTGTAAAATGATCCTGTATTAAAATAAGACTTACACTTTCACATTGCTGGGTATAGTGCTGCCATCATAACCCATCATCAACATCATTCCCAAACAATGCATAGCAGGACAAACCTTGTGAGAAGACACTTCAGTCCATTGTAAGAATGTCTTCTTGTGAGGTTTTGGTTACACTGTCCATTGTAAGAGTGTCTTCTTGCCAGGATTTGCTACTCTGTTTCCACTGGATCTAGCCAAAACGAGAGTGACATCATCCCTGACTAGGTGCTGCAGGCAGAAGAGAGGAGTGGGGTAAGTATAGCTTTAAGCCCAGCTCTGAACTATAGTAGTGCTGCCTCTTACTAAGATCCATTCTTTCTAGTACCTACATCATGATCACATTAAATGACGACAACAGTTTATATAAAATTACAGATAAAAAAACTATTGTCTGTAAGATTTGAAATGTTGTTTATGCTTTATCCATAGCTGGGAAGCTTTTCAGTAAACGTCAGCTGCTGTTTGCCCTGAGACCCCTTCTGCACCTTCCCTTATCTCAGTTTGGGAAAGTGGTCTCATATATGGCATATAGTGAATTGTGATCAGTCTGACACAGAGACATACTCCCTATCTTCAACATTAAGACAGAAAGTAGGTGCTGGAAAAATGTTTTAAAGTGGATCTGAATTCAAAATGTGAAGCTTTGCTTTGTGAATGCATATAACGCCATCTTATAGGGTTCTACTCTCTTCATGGATGCATTACATACTCATATAGAAGTTTTAACCAAAGAGGAGAAGGACGCACAGAACTGTACAAGTTACTGCTCAATTTTTTTGAATGTTCACCTAAACGTCTTCACTAGGATTCTTACCAACAGGCTTAGCTTAGCCAACTTATCCATGCAGAGCAAGCTCGGTCTATCTAATGTAGAGAAGCCAGGGACAACACGCTACAGGTCCTCACTATACATCATGTTCTTATAAAAAAGTCTCCTATGATATTACTGTTAGGTGATGCTGAAAAGGCTTTTTACAGAATAAACTAGCAGTTTCTACAAAGCACTCTGTCTTCTATTGGCCTTGGCACCTACATGTGCAAATGGCTTCAAGCCATATACTCAGATCTGTTCACCAATTTGAGTGTAACAAGGCTCTTTCAGAGTTGATCAACATGTCGATGGCTGCCCCCTCTCTCAATTATCTTTTGTACTGACCATGGTACCTTTCCTGCATACTATTCATTCCCACCCAGACATTAAATACTTTGAAACACTCTCAGGGATTCAAAAGGTCTCTGCCTCTGCTAATGACCTCATCCTTTTCCTTACTAGCACAAAACCTTAATCCCCAACCTAATTTCACAATTTAGGAAAATTCTGTAAACTCGTCGGTCTCAAGATTTACAGTAAATCTGTAAAACAACTTGAATAAAATCTTTGCCCTGATTATTTTTCTTTGCAAGCCCAAAAGATGAACGCAGGCCTCCTTCAATGGTATGAAAACACCTTTGCATGATTTGGTTGCAAGAACATTTTTAAAAAGAACATACTACCTTGTTTATTGCAGAACCTACGAATATACCTACCTACAAAATTTGTTCCCAACCTTCAATCCAAACTGCCGAATTTTATTTGGGGCAGAAAAAGCCAGACTAAGTAGATCAATTACCTAAAGATAAAGGAGGCATCGACTTCCCATATCCACTTAGTCACTACTATGCATCACTTACTGCGGATTCTACACTGGTATAAAAATTACAATCTCAAACCCTGGAAATGTATAGGACAAGATTCTATTCCTGCTCCTTTAGCAGGTCTCCCCTGGATGTTATATCTTCTTGAGCCCCAAATCAATGCCCAGCCAGTAACAGGTTACACCATCCCAATGACCAGGCAGTTTACTGTACCTTTATTTCCTCTGCCCCTTCCCTTCCTGCCCCTCCCTTATGGACTCTTTAAATCCTGCATTTGGTATCAGATGGAAGGTTCTACATGATCATCAAACTTCAACAGTGCTTTCACCAAGATCTTCACTCTTGGAGAATCGTCCAACTAGGCCATTGTTTGAAATCCTTATCATCATAGGCATCACTTCACCAACCACTCATGGTGTTTATGCAAGTAAGTATGGACTGCAGCCCCCTATATCACTATCTATCACTCATTTGTTTGTTTCTGACAAACCACGCCTCCATCAACATCCCATCTTACCTAAAGAAATGGGAAACAGAGCTAAATACTCTAAAAAAAAAACTAACTGTATCTTGTGTTTAACTTACATTTCCTCAAAATCCAACAAATACTGAGGATCAGGATTCAGACTTCTATCTAGGTCGTAAATAAATTGATCCTCCTATACAATATATACTCCTAAGACTCCCTCATGTGCTGGAGATGCCATAACCACAGGGGTAAATTTTTGCACATCTTTTGGAAATGCGTAGAGCTATGGAACTACTAGGAGGTAGTTAAGCACATCATTCACAAACTCACATACTGTATATTGCTCGAGAAACGAACCCTGAGCCCTACCAGTTCCATGATATGCCCCTTCACTGTGAAACCTCATGATGAACTACATCTCATCAATACACCCAGAACAAATTGTTTCTATGGAAACAGTCTTCTCCACTCACAATAAGTTATTGGTTCATGAGAGTCAATGTAATAATGCACATTGAAGATCTTCCCCTATCAAGCTGACACCAACAGGAGTGATTTAGACAAACCTGAATCTTTTGGATTGAATTTATTACTAGAGTTGAGCGGACACCTGGATGTCCGTGTTCGGCGGGTTCGGCCGAACTTGAAAAAAAAGTCCGGGTCCGTGTCCCGGACTTTTGCCGAACTTTTCCCAGACACGAACCCCATTCAATGGGGACCCGAACTTTCAGGCACTAAAATGGCTCTAAAACACCAATGGAAAGGGCTAGAGTGCTGCAGCAAAACGTAGTTAAGAGCATGGCAAGTGCTCTGCAAACAAATGTGGATAGGGAAATAACTTAAAACAACAAAAAAAAAAAAACAGAAAAATAAAACAATGTTCTTCAATTATTACTAAACTAGCATTTCACCCCTACTAAACCTGACCCAATGTAAAAGGACCAAGACCCTGCTTCGGTGTCGGATCCAGCCTTTCCCTTATGCTCCTCCTTAGATTTACTTTCTCTTCTTTTTCCCAAGTTACACTACCTAACCTTCTCTTTATCCCCATTCCTTTTCTTTCTTCTACTGCTTTGTTCCACCCCACCAACCCACACCCATTATGTCTCATTTGACCCCCACCAAAATCCCATTTCCCTATGTTTTTATTAATCAGATAACTGGCAAGTGGGCAACATTGATAGGACATGAAATTGCATGGTGCATCCTAGACACTCTCTATTTACTGTAAAATCTATATTATGTCACAGTACTTATACGATTGTAGACTATATCCGAAGTTAAGACTGCTATGTGTGTTGTATGTTCTTTTCTACATATTCTGCAAACTTTTTATCTACACAAACAATGAAATTACAGTATATTAAAAAAAAAAAGTGAAAACTTGCTTCCTCATTCTGCAAACTTTTTATCTACACAATGAAATTCTATTAAACAAAAAGTGAAAACTTGCTTCCTCATTGGGAACAACTAGAAATGTTAAATTTGCTTAAGCAGTGAAATGCTTATGTTTGTCTTGAACTCCTGAAAAACAGCAATGCCCAAATTCCTGTACCTTCAGCCTCTTAAATGTTGATCTGTAGTGTGGATTATGTAAGACACTGCTGCCTTTGACCATCTCACAAGATTTGGGGTAAGATTTGGTGATGTCAATACTGAGCTTCTCGCTGTTCTTGGTGGAGAGAACGCTGTACCCAAGGAGCTGCATTGCAAATATCTCCCTGCTTCTGCTTCATTAATTTTGAGTTGTGGCTATGTGCTTCCTGCACCTCTCTTGCTGCTTCTTGAATATCCCCTTTGTCTTCCCCAGATGAACTATTAACAGGGAGGTAGGTCTGACATGAGAGAGCAAAGCTCTACTTCTCTACTAAGATGTCCACCTTCATACAGAGACATATTCCTGAGCAAGACATGGTGTGTGTAAACTGTTTGAGCTGCTAAATAATGTGTAACTCTGTCCTGCCAGTACTGAGATTTTCAAACCCTAACAGACAGCACAGCCAGCCTTGTGGCCTGCCCTGTCTCCGCTGAAGTTAAGCAATAAAGCTACAGTGCCTTGAAAAAGTATTCATGCCCCTTGAAATTTTCCATATTTTGTCATGTTACAACAAAAATCGTAAATGTATTTTATTGGGATTTTATGTGATACCCCAACACCAAGTGGCACATAATTGTGAAGTGGAAGGTAAATGATAAATGGTTTTCAACATTTTTTCCAAATAAATATGTGAAAAGTGTGGCATGCTTTTGTATACCCCTAACTAAAATCTAGTGGATCCAATTGCCTTCAAACATCAACTAGTTAGTAAACAGAGTCCATCTGTGTGTAATTTATTCTCAGTATATATATATAGCTGTTCTGTGAAGCCCTCAGAGGTTTGTCGAGAACCTCAGTGAACAAACGGCATCATGAAGGCCATGGAACACACCAAACAGGTCAGGGATAAAGCTGTGGAGAAGTTTAAAGCAGGGTTAGATTATAAAAAAAATATCCCAAACTTTGAACATCTCATGGAGCACTGTTCAATCCATCATTTGAAAATGGAAAGAGTATGGCACAACTGCAAACCTACCAAGACATGGCTGTCCACCTAAACTGACAGGCCAAGCAAGGAGAGCATTCATCAGAGAAGCAGCCAAGAGGCTCATGGTAACTCTGGAGGAGCTACAGAGATTCACACCCCAGGTGAGAAAATCTGTCCACAGGATAGCTATTAGTTGTGCACTCCACAAATCTGGCTTTTATGGAAGAGTGGCAAGAAGAAAGCCATTGTTGAAGGAAAGTCATAAGAAAATCAGTTTTCAGTTTCTGAGAAGCCATGTGGGGGACACAGCAAACATGTGGAAGAAAGTGCTCTGGTCAGATGAGACAACATTTTTAACCTTTTGGTCTAAAAGATAAACGCTATGTGTGGTGGAAAACTAACACTGCATGTCACCCGTGAAACCTGGTGGTAGGCAGCATCATGTTGTAGGGATTCTTTTCCTCAGCAGGCACAGGGAAGCTGGGCAGGGTTGATGTGAAGATGGATGGAGCTAAATACAGAGCAATCTTAAAAAAAAAAAACCTGTTACAGTTTGTAAAAGATTTGAGACTGGGATGGAGGTTCACCTTCCTGCAGGACAACGACCGTAAACATACAGCCAGAGCTACAATGGAATGGTTTACATCAAAGCATATTGATGTGTTAGAATGGCCCAGTCAAAGTCCTAAATCCAATTGAAAATCTGTGGCAAGACTTGAAAATTGCTATTCACAGATGCTCTCCTTCAAATATGACAGAGCTTGAGCTATTTTGCAAAGAAAAATGGGTAAAAATATCACTCTCTAGATGTGCAAAGCTGGTACAGACATACTAAAAAAGACTTGCAGCTGTAATTGCCGTGAAAGGTGGTTCTACAAAGTATTGACACAGGGGGGCTAAATACAAATGCACGTCACACTTTTCACATATTTATTTGTAATAAATGTTGAAAACCATTTCTCATTTTCTTTTCACTTCACAATTATGTGCCACTTTGTGTTGGTCTATCACATAAAATCCCAAACAAATACATTTACATTTTAGAGTCCATTCACACTGCCGCGGCTTGTGAGGCGACTTGTGTGCCCTCAAGTCGCCCCGAGTCGCTTGACATAACAAAAGCAATGTTAATCAATGAGTGCCGTCTTAATTGGCACTACTGAAGTCGCTCCGACTTCTAAAAAAGGGTCCTGTACTACTTTGAGGCGACTTGTAATCCGACTTGTCCCATAGACTTCAATGGGAGTCGCATCCTTATCTTATTTGATCCGACTTGTGATCCGACTTTCCATTAAAATGGTCCTGAACAAGAAAAAAGAGCATTTTTCTTATAATTATTAATAGAGCAGGGTAGTGGCTCCTCTCCACCTGGGCGTTTTTGTTGCAGGCATTTATCGGGCTTTTTTGGAGGCAGGCATGACTTTTTTTGGATTTAGTGTCTGAGGGGTCTAAAAAGTGTACCTGTGAAGTTTCATCTCTGTAGTATGTCCAGAACCAGAAAAAAAAGATAATTTTTCTTATAATTTTTAGTAGCACAGGCATATGGCTTCTCTCCACCTGGGCGTTTTTGTTGCAGGCATTTATCAGGCATTTTTGGAGGCAGGAATTACTTTTTTTGGATTTAGTGTCTGGGGGGATCTAAATAGCGTACCTGTGAAGTTTCATCTCTGTAGCATGTCCAGAACCATAAAAAAAGATAATTTTTCTTATAATTATTAATAGAGCAGGGTAGTGGCTCCTCTCCACCTGGGCGTTTTTGTTGCAGGCATTTATCGGGCATTTTTGGGCGTCTTTGGAGGCAGGCATGCTACAGAGATGAAACTTCACAGGTACACTTTTTAGACCCCCCAGACACTAAATCCAAAAAAAGTCATGCCTGCCTCCAAAAATGCCCAAAAAATGATTGGCTCAGAATGCTAACGCTTTGATATCAAGATGAATGCATGTAGATTAGAAAGCTGCATATAAAATAAATACTCTTCTTTTAACGAATACATAACTAGATTAACTGCTCAATTTTAGCTCAAACCTATGATCAACTTTAGCTTGAGAGATACAGTAGATAGGTATTACTGTCACTGGTGTTCTAAAAAAATGGTATAAAGTGGAGAAAGGAAGCCCCAGGCACATATCCAAAGACAATCCTTAGAACCTCCTCACCCCCCAGCTCCCTGTTTTGTCTCTACTGCTTCTTCGTAAGAAAATAGCAAAAGCCAAACCTAATTCTCTCTGATCCTAACCTCCAAGTACTGCCAGTACTGGCTACATGAGGGTGCAGGATTTTAAAATTAAGGGCTACAAAAGTGATGTGTCATCTTTAATCTTTACTAGTTAACTTCACTCATCTTCAAAACATCTGCAGTAACGGCTAGTGGGAGTGTAAGGCACGCTTCCCCTTCTTCAATAAAGATTTGAAGCCTTCCCTTTAAATTGTATGATAAGGAAACCCTATGATCTCATTAGAATATAGCTCATGTAATTGCTCACTAATTCCACATATTTCTGCCTATACCGCCAGCCTCGGAATTGCAGAAGGACAAGGAAAAAATAATTTCCCATAATGATGTTAAAAGATGCTGGGTCAGGGTTTCTCTACTGGCACTAGTCCCATATTACAGCATGACATACAGCTTCCAGCTTAAGCTGAACATTACTGCATCCGGAGAATTATTATAGCTCCCCATCTTTACTGGACTTGCATGGAATGCTATACTGGCATTTGGACCTTTTAGCAATGAACAGATTTCATAGTACAGAGTTGTATATTTTATGGCTTTAACTATTATTTTTACTTTTTAGAAGTATTAATATTGTTTCCATTTTCCTGTATGTGTTGTTTTATCTCAATTCATTATGAATTAAACTTTCAAGATGGTCCTTACAGAACCCCCAAACTCCCCCCCACACACACACATACACAGACACGGTAAGCTGTACGGGACAGCCTTTATGCGTAGTTCTTTTTCATCTGCTTGGTAGATAGTGGGGTGGGTATTCTCTAGGGACAGGATGGCTGCCGATGGCCCATATGTTATTCTCCGGTACTGTTTTGCCAGCCCTACTTAAAGGGTCAGTTCATCCAAATCCAATATGTCCATTTTTCAAAGATCCTGCATGTAAAACACCCTGAAAGCTTTTTATATTTCTGTGAAAATCAAATTGGTAAAATCTCTGAGCTAAGTTCTCAAGTCTGCATACCTGCTCATGCCATTACAACAGGGTCCCACACTCCCTGTTGTGGAGAACACACAGGAACATCCCAATCACCCAGGTGGACAAGAAAAGAGTGGGGAACTATAGCAGGGAGATTTCATTCCTGGAGTTTCCAAGATATTTAAGAAGCCAAAGGCTTATGTAGCCCACCAGGTGCCATTCATTGTTAGAAATGAATTTGTTCAAGAAAAGTTACGGCTTTAAATTTTGTCTGCACTGTGGTCAACAAGTTCGATTTGACCCCACTTGCCATTGTAAAACTGAACTAATGTTTTTAAAATGAAAAATAAACTAGTGTTTGGCCAGCTTAATTACTGAAGAATAGTCTTAACCCACACCCTGAACAAAAAAGGTAATTTATTACACACACCTCCCCTGCTTTATTGAACATCGCTGGGCAATGTTTTGTTTGAAATAAATCTGTTTGTCTCTACTATATTACACATGTGCGCCATAAAATGTATTGAAGGAACCACCCATGTTAGGAGGAAACCCTGGTTAAAACTTTGCACCCAGGCTTCCCCTCCCAACTGACTTCACCCTTTATTGAGCGACCCTTGTTTTTATGTTCAAAGATAAAATGTATTACAACAGAGTACACCAGCAGAAATGAGATAATAATTCCTGACGGTGATCCAGCACAGAGCAAAGCAGGGAACTCTCTATTATGCTGGGATGCCTTCCCAAGTGTCCTTGGTGTTAAGCAGATGACATTCGATCATAAGGAGAGCCCGTCTTTCTGCAGGGAAATGTAGGATAAAAAAGATGCACCTATAGAGAATATCGGTTCCCAGGAACAAATGGAACCCTGATATGTTGGTATGATGTGGTTAAAGAACTCTTTTAAATGTATAGAGGATAAGGATGGCAATGAGGGACACCTTTAGGGGGTAAAGGTCAGCCAGGAACCATCACCAGTCCATTCTAAAGCCAGAAGCAGACTAAAAATACAAGCAAACTCCTGGCTGGATTCTGTTTACATATCAGCAACATATAATACATATAACAGTTACATCGGTTGCAACAAAATAATTAAAGAGGAACTGAACTCTGGCAGTTGTGTCTAAAAATAGGTAGGCAGAGGCCAAAGAACAAAGAAAGAAAGTCGCCAGTGCTGCCTCTGGTCTCAGCACAGCTGATCTTTCCCTTAAACTGACTTACAATACCTCTTCCTATGTTGAGTCCCTATGTTAAAGGAGTTATCTTTGTAGAGCCAGATCTTTGTTTCCTCATGTCAGAGCCTCCAGCAAGCACAATGAGCAGCACAGTAATGGCATCACCAAATCTCTCTCCAGAATTCCTGAGAATAGTAGTCAAAGGCAAGATTTCACACCAAGATCTCACACTGCAGATATACAGGTGCGGGCATAGGAATACTTAGGCACTCTCACATGCCAGGAAGTGCATTATTATTTTTCAGGAGGAATTTCAGACAAAAGGTTAATTATTTCTGGAAATTGTATAAGCACAAGTAAAATTTCAAGATGTTCCATATAATATAGCAAATCTTCGCTTTTCTTTACAGCCAACTTTAACCAGTTGCCGATCACCCGCCGCAGTTTCACTGTGGCCACGTTGGCTCGGCTGCGCAAACCGACGTAACTGTACGTAGGTCGTGCGCGCGATGTTCTGATTCGTTTCAGAACTGATCAGTCATCAGGTCCAGGCCAAAAATCATTGATCGGTTCTGACAAATTGCAGAACGTCCTGTGCCTGTGTAATGTAAACACATGCATAGGAAATTATGCAATCTTCTCTCCTGAGCCCTTTTCGGTTGCAGCATGAGAGAAGAGAACATCAACTGTGAGTATACAAGCACTACACTGACACCAGTACACATTGGCACACATTTAACCCCCTGATCACCCCCCAGTTAACCCTTTCACTCCCTGTCACAGTGTACACTATATACAGTATACAGATAATTTACTGATCACTGTATTAGTGTCACTTGTGACTTCAGTTAGTGGGAGAGACAGTTAGTGGTAGTTAGAGGGAGTCCCAACCCCCTAATAAAGATTTACCCCTGATCACTCCCAGTTAACCCCTCCATTGCCACAGGTGACATCAGTTAGCGTAGACGTTAGTTAGCATCAATACAGGATAGCGTCAGATTGCCCGCCACATATTTAGTAATACATTTTAACCCTTTGATTGCCAGTGACACTCACACACTAAACACCTCCATTACTAGTATGGTGTCTGAACATATCAATGTCCTTGATCTGATCAGAACTCTACTAGCATCCCCAATAGTTTAGTATAGTGTTCCCAAAACGTAGCATTAGCAGGACCAGCACCTGCATTTAGCCCCTCCGCCCATCCCCCAAGAAGTGCAGTATCAGCAGATTACTGTCACTTCTGATACACAGCACACTAAATCGCAGCATTAGCAGAGTCAGACCCGATCTCTGCTAGCACTAGGAGTTAAATTTTTTCGTAGCGGTTCAAACAGTGCTTTATTTGCCAAAATGTCGTAACCGAGGTACACTACTGAAGAGGCCTACACAGTGCTCAGCATAACAGATGAGAGCGATGGGGAAGCCTCACTGTCAGAATCAGGCCCAGTATTCAAACCTGTAGAGAGCAGCGGCACCCTAACATATAGCTCTGATGACGGAGAAGTGGTCCCTGCTAAGTTCAGGCGTACCCGACCCGTTCTTCTGTTGCTGAGGTGCAACAATCACAGGGTTCTCGTATGCAGCAGAGTGTGGGTACTAGTGTCGCTCAATCTTCTGTTGAACTGGCAAGCACCGGCGGCCTAGTACATCCTGGTCATAGTCAAACCAGCACTGCAGTAACACTTGGTGACGTGACGAGTACCATAAGTACAATTCAAGCTGGTGCGGTGGCTAGCACAAGTAATGTCCCGCAGCCACCAATAACTCAAAGACAGGCCCGTAAAGCCCCTAGTGTTCTTCCTGATGCGCTTGCAAATCCTGATTGTGAGCCCACCATTTCTGCAGCTCCCGTACTTCCCCCAATCACTGGCCAACCTGGAATTCAGATAAAAACAGCTGATTTTACTCCCCTTGGTTTTCATGAGTTGTTTTTTACGGAAGATCTGTACAGATATCACTGTTTCCAAATTTAAAACCTTTCTGGGCCTATCCCTCCTCATGTGCATTACTAAAAAGAGTGAGTTGTGGTCATATTGGTCATATTATATATATTATATATTGGCATCATATGCCTGTGTTCTTTGCTGCCATGGCCAGAACTAGATACGAGCAAATCTTGCGGTTCATGCACTTTAGTGACAATGAACTCAGTCATCCTCCGGGTGACCATGGATATGACCGGCTCCACAAAATTCGGCTACTCGTAAATCATTTCAACCAGAAGTTTGCAGCCTTGTATACACCCTAACAAACTGTCTGCGTGGATGAGTCCCTGATTAGATTTTCTGGCCGCCTTGCTCTCAAACAGTTTCTCCCCCGCAAACGTGCCAGATATGGGGTCAAGATGTATAAGTTCTGTGACAGGGCAACAGGCTATACATGTCATGTACGGTTTTATGAGGGAAAATATAGCAATATGGAGTCTCCCAACTGCCCAGACTACATGGGGAACAGCGGCAAGATTGTTTGGGACTTGGTGTCACCCTCATTCGGAAAGGGGTACCATTTATACGTGGACAATTATTACACAAGCGTGCCACTTTTTACAACCCCTTTTTGATTTTGGGATTGGCGCATGTGGCACTGTGCGACCTACTCACCAGGGCTTCCACCAACGGCTTGTAGATTCCCAACTTAGACAGGGGGAGAGAGCCTGCTTGAAGTGTAATAAATTGATTGCAGTGAAGTGGAGGGACACATGGAATGTTTTTGTTCTTTCCTCCATTCACGCAGATACGACAGTCCAAATTGCAACAGCGACAGGTGTTGTTGAGAAGCCCCTTTGTGTCCACGAATACAACCTTAACATAGGAGGGGTGGACTTCAACAGCCAGATGATGGCGCCGTACTTAATTGCCCATTAGGCCAGACGCTGGTACTAAAAAGTGTCTGTATACTTATTTCAATTGGCTCTGCTGAACGCTTATGTGCTATACAAAGTGTGAGGAAGAAGTGGGTCCTTCCTAAAATTCCAGGAAGAGATAATCACAGCCCTACTGTATCACGGAGGCGCTGTGGTCCAAATTCAAAATCCAGATGCGACTGCATGAGAGGCATTTTCCGGATGTCCTCTCTAGTACTCCTACACAAAGAACACCCCAAAGAAGATGTTGTGTCTGTAGAAAACGTGGATATAGGCATGACACTCGCTTTTTCTGTCCCTCTTGTCCTGGCCAACCTGGTTTCTGCATCGGGGACTGTTTCTGTCGCTACCACACACTAGTAGAGTATTAGTATAGGGTACAGCACGGCACAGTCTAGGGCACACTTTCACATAGGGTTTCGAAAGATGTTAGATGGCTATCGCATTTTTGGATACCCTAGCCTGAAATGTTTAACGTTTTTTTAACAGTTACAAAAAAAGTTACAAAAAAAAATTAAAAAGCCAAAAATAATTGTCGTATTTTGAGTCAATTAAAAGCAATCCTAGCAGATAATTCGCCACTAGACTACTTTTACAAGCTTTTACTTTGTACTTTTACTACTTTTACAAGGGACTCCCCCCCCCTTCCCGCCGCCTTCCTCGGTTTTCTCGGGCTCTCCTGTCCCATGGGTAACCCGAGACTGCAGCTGGTGGTTCCGTCAGCTGACCATATAGCTGATTGGAAACCAGAATGGCTCCAATCATCTCTATTGCCTAAGATACCGGAAGCTACAAGCATTTCATGACTTCAGTTTTGCCAGATATAAACAGCGCCATTGGGAAATTGGTAAAGCATCTTATCATGCCAATCTTGGTGTGGTCATATGTTTTAAGGGCAGAGGAGAGATCTAGAATCTAACAGACCCCAATTTTTTTTAAAAAGAGTACCTGTCACTACCTATTGCTATCATAGGGGATATTTAAATTCCCAGTGATAATAAAAATGATTAAAAAAAAAAAAAAAGTGAAAGGGAAGGGAAGGTGCAAAATAAAATAAAAAAGCCAAATAAATAATAATTACAAAAAAAAATAAATTCAAGCACCCCTGTAATCCCTGTGTTTGCACGCAAATGCGAACGCAAGCATTGGTCTGGTGTAGTATGTAAACAGCATGTGCAGCATGTATGTGAGGTATCGCCACAAACGTCAGATCGAGGGCAGTAATTTTTGCAGTAGACAAGAAAATGTAAATGTAATGTAAATCTAAGTGGTAACCTGTAAAGGCTTTTATAAATGTATGTAGTTTGTCGCCGCTGCACGGGCATGCGCAATTTTAAAGCATGTCATGTTTGGTATCTATGTACTCTGCATAAGATTGCCTTTTATATTTTACCAAACAATTAGGAATTATACAGTGTATTTGTGCATTGAATTTAAAAAAAAAAACATTTTTTCCCAAAAAACTGCGTTTGGAAAATGTTTGCGCAAATACCGTGTGAAAAACAAAATTGCAACACCCACCATTTTGTTCTGTAGGGCCTCTGCTTTAAAAAATATATAATGTTTGGGGGTTCAAAATAATTTTCAAGTAAACAAAAAGTGTCAGAAAAGGATTGGTCTTCAAGTGGTTAGAAGAGTGGGTGATGTGTGGAATAAGCTTCTAATATTGGGCATAAAATGCCAGGACAGTTCAAACAGCCCCCAAATGGCCCCTTTTTTGGAAGTAGATACCCAATCTATTTGCAGAGAGGCATGCTGAGTCCATGGAATATTTTATACTTTGCCACAAGTATCAGAAAATGGCAAAAATGTTTTTTTTTTTTTTTTCTTTTAATGGCATAAATTGCTTATTTTACTTCCTCATTACCTATCACAGTTTCAGAGGCCCTGAAATGTCACGATAGCACAAAACCCCCCCAAATGACCCTATTTTAGAAAGTAGACACTCCAAGCTATTCACTGGGAGGTGTGTTGAGTTCATGGAATATTTTATATTTTACCACAAGATTCAGGAATTGACAATTTTTTTTTTTTTTTTTTTTTACACAAAGTTGTTATTTAAATGACATATTGCTCAAACATGATATGGCTATATGTGAAATAACACCTCAAAATACATTCTGCTGCTTCTCCTGAGTACAGGGATACCACATGTGTGAGACTTTTTGGAAGTCTAGCCACGTACAGGACCCCGAAGACCAATCACCGCCTTCATGCTTTCTAAGGGTGTAAATTGTTGATGTCACTCCTCTCAACCTATCACAGTTTCAGAGGCCATGAAATGCCAAGATAGCAGGTCAAGAAAAGGGGGGGATGAGCAAGCGCCCCCCCCTACTGAACATATACCAGGCCACATGCCCTCAACATGGGGGGTGGGTGCTCTGCGCCCCCCCACCCCAAAGCAACCTGTCCTAATGTTTATGGGGACAAGGGCCTCTTCCCGACAACCCTGGGCTGTGGTTGTCAGGGTCTGCGGGTGGGGGGCCTATCAGAATTTAACAAGGAGGCCCCCAGATCCCGGCCCCCCTATGTAAATGGGTATCGGGTACATTGTACCTATTTACCAAAAACTTTCAAAAGTAAGAAACACAGGAAACTGCTTTTCACAAATCCTTTGTTGAGGGCATGTGGCCTTTGTTGAGGGCATGTGGCCTGGTATCGTTCAGAGGCGCGGGGGGGGGGGGGTACAGGGAGTCGGCAATTGTAACCAGGAGTTATTATAATGGGATTTTTTTCTTTAGAAATGTAGTTTTTGCTGTAGCATGTTCTGTATATGTTACAAATGTGACACTTTACAGGCACATTAAGGGGACCCCCAGACACTATTCTTAAAGGAATATTTCATTTTCATTGTTGCACTTTAAGCATGCATTAAAATCACTGCTTCTGAAAAAAGGATAGTTTAAAAAAAAAAAGAAAATTTGTTGGTACATGTCCCCCAGGACAGTACCCAGACCCACATACCCTTTTTATGGCCAATTTCTTGCATATAAGCCTTCCAAATGTTCGGCTCCCATAGATTTCAAGAGGGTTTGCTGTTCGGCCCATCCCTGATCATTACATTTGAAAAAATTATAGTCCGATCCCCCAAGAAACCAAGTACATGGAACAGTTGATTTTATTCAGACCTGTGTCTTCATTCTTGAGCCTGCGTGGTGGACAGCACCCTCTCTCTCCACCCATTGCTGTCCGATCACACTGCTCCCAAGGAGATGAATATTTACTGAGCGTGATCAATAGTGCTTACCTCTGGCGGCATGCAAAACGCTGGAGATGAGTGCTGTCTTTCAGTACAGTGGGGGAAAGGGTCAACACGAATAAAAACAAATCAGTAAGCTGCTAGCAACCATTTGGTTGCCTGGATGTGCCTCCAGGAACTTCTGCCACAGTCAGCGAAAGTTTTTGAGATGCCAGACAATCACATAGCCCCGCCTGCACTCAATGTGCTAAAATATTTTGTATAGTTTCCCAAAGACATATCCAGGCAACCGGGGATGCTGAGGAGGAAATTATATAAATTATTTAGACAGAGTCAGCAGCGCTGTGTAAGCGTCAGCAGGCTGAAACACTGCACAATCATGTAGCCCCTCCCCCCTAGGAATGCCAATAAATCGGGCTTCAATCTGGGGGTGGAGCTAAAGCACAACACTAACCGAAACAAATTGTCAATTTATTGTACAAAGGGCCATGGATCAAAACTTGACCAAGTACTACATGCTCTTGTTCCTTCAGAGGATTTATCTAAAAAAAAATGTATATTTTGATACTTCTTTAAGAAGGAAAGGTCATCAATGGATCGTCTAAGATTTATGTCCTAAACATATCATAATTTTATTAAAGCCACCAGCATATCATTTAAAGTAATATTTGTTTCATTGTTTGCTTGTTTTGCTATCTGTGTGTTTATATGACTGTGCTAATTACAACAGATCTGATGTTCCTTTTAGGCAGAGGATGACATGGATAGTTACAAAGCCTGCCTTATGATTCATCTACTTACTGGTTTCAAAGATATTAGGCTATATATACTTAAAGAGAACCTGTCAGGGTAAAAGGATGGGAGATGGCATGCATGTTTAAAGCCACAGGCTCCAATATTTATCCTTGATTCACTGTTTATCAGGTCACTGACCCAATGTGATATGTACAAGCTTGTGGCAGGAAAGAGACTCACTGAGCAGTGAAAGGTAAGAATGACAGCCATGCAACCTGCAGCAACAAGTCAGGAATTGCAGCTCCCATATATTGTCTATAGCAGCTGATAAGCTATAAGCATGCTATGCCAGTAATGTATCTTTCCTAATTTTCAGCTACAAATAGCTCTTTTTGTACAGTTACAGTCTCTGTTGACAGTAGCACCATGGCTTAGAATGACACCACCCAGATAGCAAGCAATTGTGCTGCCAGTTTGAAAATGAATTGCTAAGCTATTGCTAGACTTCACAAGTTTGTTGCACAATTGCAGCAAGTTCGCATTGCATGACTCCAGATCAACTGTCTTTGCAAACATTCAGCAAGTCTGCTGCAAGTTCTGGTTCAGGTATGTTATGCAATAGTCATCCCACCAGAGGGGTCACTGTGGCTGAATTTTCATGCTGTAGACTTGTAGAGCTCTTGCTGTAGACTCACCACTGCAACTTTGCTCTAGCTAAAGACTTGCCACGCAAATTTTCTACAGCAGCAAGTCCGCATTGCATGACTCAAGATCGACTTTCTTTGCAAACATTCTGCAAGTCTGCTGAAAGTTCTGGTTCAGGTATGTTGTGCAATAGTTATCCCACCATAGGGGTCACTGTGGCTGAATTTTCATGCTGTAGACTTGTAGAGCGCTTCCTGTAGGCTCACCACTGCAGGCTCTAGCTAAAGTCTGGCCACGCAAATTTTCTACAAATTAGAAAAGTGTCAACTAGAACTTGTGCTTCAAGTGCTCTGCAAGTGTAGAACTTGCCAGTGGCAATGTGCAGCAAGTTAACAGACTTACAATTCAACTCAATTCAAGTTATCATTGCTATCTGGGCAATGCATTCCAGTGCTGATGTCAAATCTGCTCCCCTATAGATGCTCACTGGACACCCTACTGGTGTCATCACTGCAAACGTCTAATACCCAAGGTGTATTATAAATAAAGTTACCCAATGATTGCCACAACTCCCCCCATAAGTGACAATGGTGGTGGTATGTGAGTTGAGTGTAGGAGCAATCCACACAGAAGAACGGAAGTTAAGTTAAATAATCTAAACATAGCAGCTAAAAACAGATTATGCAGAGAAAATAGGTTTATGATTTTTAACGTCTTAACATAATACTGTAATTTCTTTTTTCTAAAACTGAAGTTTATCTAAATAAAAATGTACAGTGTTTGACAAAAGCATGGCAAAACTACCAAAAAGTTTAAAGTATAACTAAATCCAACACTTTTTTTTAATGGGATAGAGTAGGAAAAGGTTAACACTGCTACATATTTTTATGTAAAAAAGTCATGGTTACAAGCACAGCAACAATCATATTGGGTTGATGGCAAATTATTAGAATGTATCAGCTATAAGGCCTTATTTACACTTGCAGGTGGGGGGTGAACGGTAAAAACAAATGGTTGAACTGCATTTTTATCACCCCCCCCCCCCCCAACTGCTCAACCTTATGCTTCAAAGTATCAAAATCTATTCCCCTTTATCACATTCAGTGGACAGAATCACCTGCCAAACGCAAGCTATTTAACTGAATGGGGTCGTGCCACCACCACCCAGAGGGTGACGCCAGTGTAAAAAGAATTTTGTTAACTAGCAATTTGTAAGCTTTCAAAGCAACATGTGGCAGCTAAGAACCAAGGAGCGCTGGTATTGCAGGATGTCAATCAAGAAAACAAATGTATTTAACTCTTTCATGCTGCCCTACAGTGGTGCTCTTTGAATGGGCTTTTAAGCAGGTAGGTGACAATGATGTGAACACTGTGATTGGCTCTCACATCAGGCACATTATCGGGAGCCCATTCGCTGGCTCCCGATCAGCTGTGATCCAGAGTTGTCAGTGACAGTTACATAGTTACATACATAGTTAGTCAGGTTGAAAAAAGACTCAAGTCCATCTGGCTCAACCAACGAAAAAAAAAAAAAAACACAGTAATGAAAACTCAACCATACAATCCCATATACACAATCCTATACCCACAGTTGATCCAGAGGAAGGTGAAAAACCCCAGCAAAGCATGATTCAATTTGCTACAGCAGGGAAAAAAATTCCTTTCTGATCCCCGAGAGGCAAACGGATATTCCTTGGATCAACTTTACCTATAAATATTAGTACCCAACCACTGACAGTTCAGTCAGTGTGAAACAAAACCGCACTGAAGGTGCTGCTCTGATAAACCTCTGGGAGTGCAGGCAAGGATGGAGCTCGCCCCAGCTCCATGAATATCAATACGGAGAAAAAAAGTCTCTAGCCACACATCACTGCAAAATCCTCTGTGTAAAACGTGAAAGCAGCCTGAAGCTGGGCCACCCCCCAGAGTGTTTCACCCCACCCACGGACCTTAGTCATGGGCAGGGCAAAACACATTGGGGGGTGGCCCAGATGGAACCCGGGTTGAGGCTGTTCTCACTTTTCACACAGAGGTTTTTGCAGTGATGTGCAGGTAAGGACGTTTTTTTCTCCGGCTCAGTCAGTGTGCTGGGAGCGCACAGTGAGTGTAACCTTGGACGCAAATATGCAGCATTTTTAATGACAAACATGGACAACCCACACTAGCTAAGATGAATAGAATGAGAGAATGAGAGGTGAATAAATATTAAAATTTAACAACAGCATAGACGGACATTTAAAAAGATAAATCCACAAAAATGCAGCCTCCAAAATTGTCAGAACATTCTGTAACCCAGCACAAAAATGTGCATCATGAGCTAACAAGGGTGACCCTGGTGTTTTTGTTATTTTGTCCACCCCCTGCGTGGATTAATAAAAGCACTCCTCTTTGGTATGTATTTTCCCCCTATAAACCTTTATCTGTTTGTTTGGCAGCATGCCCAAGTCCTCTTTTGTTGATAGTAAACTCCCTGCCATCAACTGCTGGTCAGAGACGGTCAAAAGTCTGACCGAGGACGATGGGCATTCAGACATCTGCCAATCCTCATACCCGACAACAGCCATCTCGATGTTAATCTGTGACTTAGCTTAGTGAAAAAAGAGAACGGCTGTTCTGTTTCACAGAAATTTCACAAGCTGAAAAATCTTTAGAACTCTTAGAACAAGTGCTCTATTGGTATGATCCACTCGTTGTGCCCCGTGGAGAAGCCCTGCATGGTCTTGTCCTTTTTGGATTGTTACACCATAGCATTTCTAAATACTTTTTTCTTTAACCTGTATATGAAACAGTTATTTGGGGAATAAAAGATCATTCTGGAGCAGCAGAACAACATTGCTGTTGCCCTAAAATGTTGGCTTCCATGCTCTAACTCAAAAAATGACAGCTAAAATCTGGTTGGGTATTATGGGGAACACAAGCATTGACATCTGGACTAGTATTTTCTTTATAAATCAGCCTCTCTGCAAGCAAAACTGCAAAAATAATAATAATACAATATATGAAAAAGGATATGTTGGGAAGAAAAAAAATAAGCAGAGAAATGGGGAGATGATGAAGGATGGGGGATAACAGGAGGGGTGTAGGGCACCTTCACAGTTTTCATCCTGCTTTTCTCAGCTCTAATTAGGAATGAGCTCAGCAGCGCGAAGCAGCAGTGAATTAATTCAGCCTCGTTTGCTCCTTTACAAACAAATAGGCTCTCTCTGCAGTACGCTGGGAGAAAGAACGCAGCAGAAAGCAGCAGCTCAGCCTCTGAACGTTGAAACTGCAAAGTATGAACCCTGTGACCATGCAGAGAAATAGGAGGGAGATGATCGCTCTGCCACTGAAGCTACCCAAAATACAAAGATTTAAAAGTTTTCAATCTTTGTGTGGCACAGAAATTTATATGCTTTTAAATGTTGAAAAAAATAAATAAATAAGAAAGAGGTAGAGAGGGTAAAGCTATTCTGCTCAGATTATTATCTTTAAATTGTGCCACCAATATCAGATTTGGGTAAAATTCTAAAACAAATCTAAGTAAATACAACATTGCAAAACACGTTTGATTTGTCCATGTTGATGAACTATTTTACATAGAGGCAGCTATGTAGAGAGGGAGAGGAAAGTGATAGAAGGTGAGAGAAAGGAGGGGAGGGATACAGAAACTGAGAGAGAGAATGTGATAACAGGTGACAGACAGAATGAGAAAGAAAGATTCTGCAAGGTATATATAGTAAAAGGGCACGGGAAGAGTTCATTGAGGGATAGTTCACACCGGCATGGCACAGGAACATGGGATGCGTTCCTGTGTGTTCCCATGGGGTGCAATTTTGCAGCTCATTCATTTGCATGAGCTGAAATTTAACAAGAGCGCAGAGACAGTAGTGCATGCAATACTTTTGCAATCTGCGTTTGCGGTGCCATAACATTACAGTGGCTTGGGGTGCCATTAACATTACAGTGGCAGCCACAGCAGATCACAAAGGCAGTGCATTTTGAGCATGGTGTGAGGAAATGTGCACAGAACGCCTTTTGGTGTGAACCAGCCATGAGACTACTGCACTGGAGTAAAACATGCGGTAAAAAACACAACACATTTTAACACACAAAGCTATGCAATGCATTGTGGAGCCATTTATTTTAAATTGTGATTCAGTGCACCACAACACATATGTATTTATGTTGCATTATGAAAAATGTTTTGCAGGCGTGCTGGCAGTCTGTTTCAAAACACAACACACTGCAATGCATCTGACCAGATTGAGGCCCCCTGTACACACTAGTTATTATTAGTATTTTATACAGGATTTGTATAGCACCAACAGTTTGCGCAGCATTTTACAACATGAGGGCAGACAGTACAGTTACAATACAATTCAATACCGGAGGAATCAGGGGGCCTTGATCGTTAGAGCTTACAATCTAGAAGGGAGGGTCAAATGGTACAAAAGGTAGTAACTGTGGGGGATGAGCTGATGGAGACAATCAAAGTACCATTGTTAGGCGTGGGCAGGATAAGCTTCTTTGAAGAGTAGGGTTTCCCGGGATCGTCTAAAAGCAAACATAATCGGAAATAATCGGACACATTGGGGTAAGGAATTTCATAGGATGGGAAAGGCTCTGGAAAAGTCCTGGAGGCGAGCACGGGAGGAGGTGACGAGGGAGCTATAGAGCAGGAGGTCTTGGGAGGAACAAAGAGAATGATTAGGTTGGTATTTTGAGACTAGGCTAGTGATGTAGCTGGGGGCTGAGTTCTAGATGGCTTTGTAAGTTGTTGTTAGTATTTTGAATTTAATTTCTTGGGGTAGCGGAAGCCAATGGAGGGATTGGCAGAGAGAAGTAGCGGTTGGTAAGGTGGATGAGCCTGGCAGCAGCATTCATGATGGATTGAGGGGGCAAAGCCTACGTAAAGGCAAGCCAATGAGAAGGGAGTTGCAATAATCTAAGTGAGAGATAACAAGGGAGTGAACTAGTAGCTTTATGGTGTCATTGGTTAGAAAGGGGCATATTTTGGAGATGTTGCGGAGGTTGAGGTGGGAAGATTTGGATAGTGGTTGGATGTGGGGCCTAAAGGATAGATCAGAGTACAGCATTACACCTAGAACCTTGGCATGCGGGGATGAGCTGATAATTGTGCCATCAATCTTGACAGAGAGATCAGGGGCAGAGGCACATGTGGGAGGAAATATTAGTGCAATTTCTTCTGCGCCTGCAGCACACTACAATAGAAATCACATTATGCTCTGTGGTGCCAAATTAAACCAATGCAACATGTTGCAGTGCAATTTTTCAAAAGGTGCAGGTGTTTCTTTTGGTGCAGCATTGTGCATTTTGGCTCTTCAGTGGGAGTGCTTGAAAGGCATAAATGCATTTTTGGTGCATTTTTGGCAGGGTTTTGAATTTAACAACCAGTCTCCTGCTACAAAAAAAATGCATGAAATAAGAACATGCATTAAAAAATGGGGCAAAAACACACTGAAAAATGCATGATTATGCAGCAGTGCTAGTGTGAACCTAGGCTGAAGGTATCCTAAGGGATAGATGAAGAAAAAGAGATAGAATGGCATATTTATAAAAAGAAAGATTCATTCATTTTACAGCATTTGCAGAAGTAAATTACAGGCAAATGTTAGTGTTTGCAGGGCCTCAAATATGTGCTGTTGTGATGTATTGCGCATACCGGGTCTTCATAGGAATCAATGGCAAATCAATGATTTTATTAAGCTATTTAAAAGTGGTCTTTGCTAGTGAATGTAATATTGACCATTTAATAAATACGGCTAATGTTATTGAGACCTAGTTTTCCTATTGAAGAATAAAAAACTTGAATATTGTCAAATTGCAGTAACAGATTAAATGGGAGGAATACACAGAGGAATCCAGTCAGCTGAACGATTCATAAATGTGGTCATTCTTCATACAGCAACAAGAGAGGGGCGCACCGACCTCGTGCATTACCACTAAAAAGGTTTATTAAAATCCGAAAGCAACGAATATTGTACTCACAAACAAATGATGATTGCACACATGTAAACACAATGGAACTGATCGTCTCCAAAGTGGCCAGGGCACTCCTGCGGTGCTAGATGACGTGCTGGTGTCCGCAGGAGTCTGGTTCCATTGTGTTTACATGTGTGCAATCATCATTTGTTTGTGAGTACAATGTATGTTGCTTTTGGATTTTAATAAACCTTTTTAGTGGTAATGCACGAGGTCGGTGCACCCCTCTCTTGTTGTTGTCTTTCAGTATATTTGGATACCCTTGGTCCTGAGGGGGGCGGCAAGACCTAAAGTGATGCCTACAAAGACCACATAAGATCTTTTATCCTTTGTCACATACCACCCGAGTGCAGGAGAATTACTGTGTTTTGTCATTCTTCAGACAGGCTTAAGGTGGTGAAAAGGTATTATACATAGCTCCCAACTGTCCCTAAATTTTGAGAGACTGTTCCTAACTCGGAACATTGTCCCTCTTTCCTCATCATTTGTCCCTCATTTTGGTCTGATCTATATAGTTGTATGTAAAATGTATTTTACAAAGTGTTTCCCAGTGCTAAATCTTTCATCCAATTTTTTAATTGCTGCATTTGTAAATGTCAAAAGCCAGTATAAAGGAATAATAGTTGTAAAAAAAAACACTTGTGGGTTTAACTATTTTTTTTTTTATAATTCTCTTTTAAAGGGCCATGGGAGGGGGTTTGTACTATGCCTACATACTTTTGCTAATAGGTGTCCCTCGTTCCCATCTCAAAAAGTTAAGAGGTATGTATGTGACGAGCGATAGACAGTAAACAAAAACAACAATAGAAGTGAACAAATTACCTTAACTCTAAGCGCTGCCCTTTTAATAAGTTTAGATAAAAGCTTTATACAAATACAGTGTTCAAAAATTAATCCTGTAGTGCTTTTTATAGTGACGTAGTGCAATAATTCCAAACAAATACATGCAGAAAACACTGTGTCATTGCTCCCCTCCTGTGTTGATCAAAGCCTAATTGAAGCTGAAATTAGAAGCCGCCATGCACAACTGCACCAGATTTTGCACTCTCCAGTTTTAGTAAATCAACCCAATGGCCCCGCAGAAGGGGGTTGCAGGTAAGAAAATCGTTCCATCTATGGCTGGCTTAAGTGGTCAATGGTGAGGTTATCGCCCTTTGGGTGTTGTTGAAGTGGAGTGATTTTCTTATATTTCTTGGAAGAACTGGAAAAGGGGATATACTACCTTTGGACTTTGAACATGTTTGGATATTGGCCATGTTCATTTGTTCACATTTGGCACATTTTATATGATTTGCACATAGGATGTTGTTTATGTGGATGAATATATTTGTGGTGTATAAATTTCACATAAGGGGTATTTACATGTACATTTTTATTTATATAAAAATTATATATATGTATTTAATTTTTTAAATATTTATTGACTTATTGACTTATACATTTTATATAAATTTCACATAAGGGGTATTTGCATGTACATTTTTATTTATATAAAAATTATATATATGTATTACATTTTTTAAATATTTATTGGCTTATTTATAATGCTGCTTTTTTTGTCTTAAGTTTGCAAAACAGCCCTGGAGAGACAATGTAAAAAATCACAGCTAGAGTCTATAGGCTTCACATTCGTTATATTGACAGCCACAGTTGTTTAGTTATAAGAAAGTGCTTTCCGCATGAGGCCTAATAAGTGTACTTAGCTGTAAGGCCCTGTTCACAACTGAGCGTTTTTCAGCTCATAAAATGCTCATCTAAAGTGGGGTACACACTATAAGAAAATGGGCAAATGATCGTCCGATTTTCCTCGTTGTTTCACAGGAAATTGGAACTAACCAAAATTCGTACGAAAATTCTCGTATGACAAAAGCTTTTTTTTGTTGTTTATTGTTTCTGATCATGTGCAGTCTTTCTTTTCTGATTTTTCTTTTACAAAAATCGTACGAAAACGGTACACATTAAACAAAAATCATTTGTTTTTTCCCTTACAAGAAAAATTGTGGAGTTTGTCCCTTCGAGAATTTTCGTACGAAAATTCAGAATGGGCTGCAGAAAGTTCTGCACACACTATACGAAAATCGTATGAAAACTCTTTGGATGAAAATGTTTGCCTGATTTTCTTATAGTGTGTACGAGCCTTTAGTCTCAAAACGCCCAACAACTAAAATCCCATCATTTCAATGGCCCCTGTTCACATATGAGCGTTTTGTTGCCTGAAGCAATACGCCTGAAGCTCAAAAAAGTACATGAGCTTCTTTTTTTGGCAGATTACAAGCATTTTTGTAAGATGTCAATGCCTGCCTCCAAACACCTGCAAAAAAAATGCCTAAAAGCGATACCCTCAGGTGTGAATGGAGCCTTAGGCCCCTCTCACTCAGCCCATCCGTCGGACGGACTCCGTTTACCTCAGCGGGGGATCGATCCGCCAATCCCCCGCTGAGCAGGAGGGTGACAGCTGTTCTCCGCACTGTGTGCGAAGACACAGCTGTCAGTTCCCCATACATCTCTATGGGGAATGGACCGTCTGTCCATTCTTATCCAATCCCATCCGCTGGACGGATGGAAAATAGGGTTTCCATCCGTCCAGATTTGACGGATCGGATGTCAGCGGACATGTCTCTGCTGACAACCGATGCCCCATAGGGATGCATGAGGGGACCGTTCAGATCCGCCAAAAAAACTGACAGGTGGATCTGAACGGTCCGCCTGTGTGAAAGAGCCCTTACTGTGATGAGCAAGGAAAAGCAGTAATGAAAAAATGTGAAACATACTAGTAAGGTGATGAAGTTTGGTTTATTTGGAATCTAGAAACGTTATTTCTTTTAAGCATTTTTTGTATTTAGGGCAGACCCAGTAAAATATTATAACCGTTATACATCTGGAATTATATGATGGCTGTCGCTGATATATGAACTGATATACCGGGGACAGTTCCAGTCTTCATGTCTTTTTCCCCCCTTTATTTTGGTATTTGGGTAAGACCCTCAGTGTTTTTATATTGGTTTAAATTAACATCTATTTTTTTACCCTGACAATAATAATATTTATAGCTCCTTGTGCTCCCTCTGTCTGTCCATTGTGGGGGTCACGGATAATTTTATTCTTGGCTGCCAACCTGTAACTTATTAGTTGTCAACGTAAGTTATTGTTGGATGTTCGTTCAATGTTAAAGAGGAACTGCAGTCTGCTCACATAATTTGTAATAAAAACATCTTTGCCATTCTGAAGCTTCACTCCAACCACTTTGCATATTATTTTATATATACTGTGATTTTTTACTTGCCATATTTGCTGCAGAAATCTCCCTCCACTAAATCTGGCAGCAGCCATTTTAACTGTGGGCAGCTGAAGTTGCTGACTGTTCACTTCCTGGATTTACACAGACACACAGACATATACATTATCTCACAAAAGTGAGTACATCCCTCACATTTTTGTAAATATTTTATTATATCACTGAACAACACTGAAGAAATGACACTTTGCTACAATGTAAAGTAGTGAGTGTACAACTTGTATAACAGTGTACATGTGCTGTCCCTTTAAAATAACTAAACACACAGCCATTAATGTAAAAACCGCTGGCAACAAAAGTAAGTACACCCCTTAGATAACATTTCCAAATTAGGCCCAAAGTGTCAATATTTTGTGTGGCCACCATTATTTTCCAGCACTGCCTTAACCCTCTTGGGCATGGAGTTCACCAGAGCTTCACAGGTTGCCACTGGAGTCCTCTTCCACTCCTCCATGATGACATCACGGAGCTGGTAGATGCTAGAGACCTTGTGCTCCACCACCTTCCGTTTGAGGATGCCCCACAGATGCTCAATAGGGTTTAGGTCTGGAGACATGCTTGGCCAAGTCCATCACTTTTACCCTCAGCTTTTCTTTTTTTACTAAGAAGTTTAGTAAACGCATTGGACAAAGAAGTGATGCAGGACTGTATTTTTTTTCTAGTGCCGTTGAAACAGAGTTGCCTATACTTGAAGGGAGGAGAGTTTGCTTAGCACCATGGGGCAATGAAGTATTGGCATGGTACCAGGGGGCTGCCATTTGATAGTTCGATGCAGCATCCCGCTGGCCAGAGGTAATGTTGGTCTTGATACAGAGCCTAAAACTACTGCGTAGGTAAATGCCTCAGGAATAAAGTGTGTCCTAGCTGTTCTGTGTGGTGCCAAGGGAACTAGACTCATAGAAACTTGATTTCCACTTACATATGGAAAGTATTGCAAACCTGCAAATGAGGGGGTGCTCTTTGTGGGTGTTGATTCTTGCCACCCCCATCATTACTCCCAACCACATACATACATAGGGCCAGCCATTATTCCTAATATATATGGAGGCTGTGCTTCCTTTAGTAGTACTGTACAGTGAGTGTCCTTTACTTTTGCTAATACTGTATGTCAAGGAAGGCATACCTGTCAGACTGATTGGAAGCAAATAGATTGTACCTGTAGCTGATCATAGACACCAGGGAATGGTCAAATATGCAGATAACCGCTAACCTCCCTTTAGGCATATGTGTCAGCCAATGTTACATAAATACAAACGACTGTCATGGAGGCAGCACAGTCAATCTACTGCTTTTACTCAGGACAGGTTCAGGCATAAATATAGCACACTGCTTGTAGTTACATTGTTGTTGCATTTTGATGGAATCTTCTAGTTTGTTCTCCAGTTTATATTTGTGATCCTAATCTCTATACCTGTTGTGAAGCTTTTATTAAAAAGCTTTTTGTGAACCATGATTCCAGTGTCTCTTGCATGAGCGAGCTAGAATCCACATAACCTGGATTTCCTGTAGCGTGTATAGAAAGATAAAGTATGATAACAGCATATGAAATTGGTTGAAATGGAGATTAGAGAACATGTGAAAAGATGTAGGTTAGGTCCCCCTTAATTTACCTTCATAGAATTCCCCTTTGCTTTATGTTGATGTTGAACTTGATGAAGAACATGACCCATTCCACTGCCTATTTCTCTATACCTTCCAGCCGCTGACAAATGACAGGTGAAAGAGGGCTACAAATAAAAATGAAATGCATTACCCTAGTAGTATGCTGGTTTAATCCATTCTGTGAAATATGCCTAAAATAGGAAAACAGATGCAAAGAGATACTTGTGTCCAAACCTTTCCTTTCCTTTCCTTTCTCTTACTGAGAAGCAAGCTTGGTGTTGTTCCAAGTGATCTCCAACCACTGATTCCTAGAAAGTGTATTGAGCCAAACAGCTTAGTGCACAATTCCCCCTTGAATGGGTTAGGTTTTCGGTTGTATTGACTCAAATATTATTCACAGTGTTTGAGTGGCGTTTGGTTATTCAATTGCCTAAATGTCTCCAACCATCTTAGCTTTTTTAACAGAATGGGAAAGCCATTGTTTAAAAATGTTGCAATGTTTGTACATTTACCACAGCAATAATGGGCACTGCAGATTGTGGCATGGTTTTAAACTCTTGTTACAATTAGAAATGACAAGAGAGGTTACAACATGCCTTGTACCAGTATTGTCGTATAGTGGGACTGAGTACACTAGTTATTCATGGAGTTAGAGACAGTTGCTTTATTTATTTGCTGTAGCTCCTTTATATAAACAGCGTGTCTATTGCTTCATGCACTAGCCTTTATTTGCTAAGGTATAATCATATTGCATAGTGAAGCAACCACAGCACTGGAGTAACTAGAGATGCTTGCTTTCTGACCACAGGGTTTCTAATCACCCCATCACCCCTCATATAACATTTGTATATTTTCCGTAATCCATTGCCACTTTTAATAATTTACTTGCCAGAGTAATGGCGTTTCTGGTTAAAATATAGTTGTAAGAGTCAGAGCTCAGAGAAAGACCCCATCTTCTCTATGTCTTAAGCAGAGACCCCTTTGGCAGAGACACCTGGCCCATGGCCAGAAAATAAAATCTTTAATTAACCTGAATAAAAAAGATACATCCTTGTGGCTGCTCTAGATTATTATTCAACATGGCTATTTCTTTCTTTGAAATAAAATATCTGGATTTCCTGTAGCAGCCAAAGCTGTCATCCCTCTAGTGCACGCTATGAAGTGAAAGCCATTGGGCAGCTCAGATCGCAGGCACATTATATAGAACTGACAGGAGCAGCTCTGTACCTTGTGGTTGGGATGATGACGAAAAACAGCAACCACAAATATAAACACTATAATATTTACATCTAAGAGCTTCCCCCTTGCTGTCACAATGAATGAAGTGGAGGAAGTAGTATTTATGAATGAAGAGATTCTAAGCAGCAGCAGATGATTTATGGTGAGAGGAGTTAATTTTATCCAAATGTTAAAGGATAAGTTCACCTTTCTTAACATGTGTTCAGAGTGTAACATGTAACATATTAGTGATGCAGCAGCCCTGCACCCCCTAAATCCCAATTGTGACAGTGGGAAAGGGCTCTTCTCCCCGCACCTGTTGTCACAATTTAAAAACCATGGCCCTGTAGGGCTCTGCCCACCCGGCCGTGTCATTTATTCACAGAGCTCTGTAAATTGGAGAACTACAACTACTGTCAGCAACTGCGGCTGATGGCTTGTAGTTCTCAATAAACTACTAGGGCGTTGATGAGTGCTCTTGGTAGTTAATTGATCCTTTCTGTCATTCAGTAATTGTCTGCCGGTACGAGGTATCAGCAGATAGCTAAACTGACAGTCTGTAGGAACCTGAGATTGTTGATAGTTGGTGCAACATCCTTTAACACCTTCACCTCTCTTATCCTGCACTTGGGTACAGTGTTGCATGTTGTCAAACTACCACAGCTTTGAAAACTGAAACATGTCTTGGCATTGAAGGAGTATTATAGGCTTATTCTCAAATGGTTAACCTTAAGTACAGTTGTCCTTGATTTTTTTTTGCCTAGCCTGATACACGCAGCTGTCCAGTAAAATACTTACCTTCCTTCCTGTCCCAGTTTAAAGCTTCAAAATGCTAAACATATAAAATTCTATGCATTACAATAGTGATTGTTCACTCGGATGTCTGCAGCTTGAAGTCTGAAGCTCCAAAAGCTACATGGGCTACTTTTAAGGCAAATTTGGGTGTTTTTGGTCCTGCGGATGTCAATGGAAATGCCTGAAAATGCTCACATTTTTCAGGCACATTTTAAGCATTTTTAAGTCTGTAAGAACTGGTCCCCTCCCCTTCTCCCGCTAGTGCTTTCCATTGGCTAAAACAAAAACACCCCAAGCTGGAATACAAATGTAAAAGGCTTCAAATACTCTTCTGAAATGCTTGTATAAGCGTGCAAAAAAAACCCATCAGAAAACACATGAAAATCGCTCTGCTCAGGTGTGAATGCAGCCGTAATGTTTAAAAGGTTTCTATGGTTCTAACCAGCTTTTATATGTGGAAGAGTTAATAAAATTGAAAACTGCGTCTGTGGACACAACTCTTCTTACTCATCAGGTAATATTTAAAAATGGTTGGGGTCACAAATAAAGAAAACAAAAATCTCTGCACTCTGAACCTCTTTTCTTCCTGCCTTTGTCATGTTGATGTAATATTGGTCACAGACATGGCAAGGTCCCTGCTGACTCCTACATTTCTAGGCAGGTACAGCATTGAAATATTCTAGGTGTTTACCTTAGGAGATCAACTAACCTGTAGACTAGCAGCTGTCCTGTCTTTACAACTTAGAGTAGTTTGGTATAATAGGATAACTCATTCTAAATACTCTGCCATTAGAAACCATATACATGTTCTGTTAAAATCAGAGTGCTCTTCTTTAGCTTTAAAAAAAAAAAAATCAGACTGTTTGAGTTGCTTAACTAAAGAAAAAAGGAATCAGTCTCTCACTGCAATACTCACCTCCTTTCCAGCACTGTCCACCACAAATACTCTGCTCTGTTTTGCCACCTGGGTTTCTCTTCTGGGTTGGAAATTGCTTAGCGTAATTCAACCTTTTTCCTGTGGGTCCAGAACACCATATTTACAGCCCTTGGGGGTAATCATGGTCTAGATCAATGATGGCGAACCTTGGCACCCCAGATGTTTTGGAACTACAGTTCCCATGATGCTCGTGTAGTTGAGAATCATGGGAAATATAGTTCCAAAACATCTTAGGTGCCAAGGTTCGCCATCACTGGTCTAGATTATAGACAGATTGAGAACAGTCAGCAAGAAAACATACCCCCAGAAAAATCACAAAGGATTAAGTGCATTTATGCTTTTGTACCCCTACTCTCCCCACTACAACTACCACCATCTCTTTGAGCATAACATATACAAAACATAATATATATATAACTGCAACACTGCTGTCCCCACATCATTATCATGAAGCCTGCCTGGCATTGAACAGCCTCTGACTAAAAGCTATTCTGGTACATGCGCACTGTGGAATCAATTCACTTCAATGGAAACTCCTCTTGTTATGCCTGTGCCTGTCAGGCTGCAGACTGGCTTTCTATTATAAAAAATAGAATTTCTAGGGTGCATGTGCAAATACAGCTCAGAAAATGTCCAAGGATTTCATCCAGAGGCTGAGCAGCACCAGGCAGATGTGTTTCTGATAAGGCCATAATGTGAACCAGTGGCCAGGCTATGCATGTGCTTAAAGTATGAACAAATATCTCAAGCTAGCGCTCCCTGGTTGTAAACTATACAGGCTCTGAGCAGTGATTCAGTCTGGACTTTTACAGCCTGTCTGCCTGACCTGCAATTCCTGCTCGGTCCCCCTCCCGTCTGTGATGCTGCAGCTTTTCATGTCAGTCTGTTTATAATCTTAAACGCCTTTTAGTTACACAAAGCCACGGGTTTTCATTATACACCATTACAATTTTCTAGACACTGGCATCCCAAAAACCATCATCAGGTACTAAGGAGGATGTCTGTTGCCTCCCCAGCATCCTTGTTTGACCCCCCTGTGCCTCCCTCTCCCTCAGCACTGGGGTCACATTAGTTGACTGATAAGAGAATTTAAATACTAATCAGTACCAGTGAGCAAAAGTGCATTTGCTTTGGAAGACTACATTACCTCTAATGTTGTGTCCAATGTTCGAATGTTGCTGAACTATGTAAAGCTATTAGAATAGTTTTTTACATTTTAGAATGGGGTGCTAGAGACTGTCCATAATTTTAAAGGCTGCTTTGAGATTATCTAGAACAGGGCTTCCCAAACTTTTTTGGGCCCACTTCTGAATACAGTTATTTTTCGGGACCCACTGTAATTGAATATTGTAAAGCGCTACGGAATTTGTTGGCGCTATATAAATGCAAATATTATTTATAATAATGCATATTTTAAAGGGAGGGGGATGTTAAATTAAAAATATCAAATTATTTTTGAATACACTTAATATTTAAATAAATATAAGGCTATATGGCACTCACCCTCCTTCCTCTCCCAGCGGTCCACAGTGAAGGTGAAGCCCCTGTTTGCCCTCTCCAGGGCCAAGCACACCTCACCCAGGAGCTCTATGCTGGTCTTGGTGTCCTGGCTCTTCTCCTTCAGATCCTCTACTGGGGTTACAGAAGTTGCCATGAACTCCTGATCCCGCCAGGCCACCTGGTCCTCCTATGGCACCAAGGCTGCTGTCTCTGTCCGCTATAGCTGAGAGAATCCCGCCGCCAGTATAGCCCCCACCGCTGCCGCCAGCAGGACTGAGGAGCTGGCTCTGCACCCCATGAACATATCCTACATAACAGCCCACATACGTACTCACTGATGCAAGTATCCTCCGCCTCTATAAACTGCGTGGGCGGGGTCCTGAATCCATCGCAATTTGACTGTTCTGGCTCTCTGTAATTTGTGTGGGCTCGCACAGCACAATTTAAGCAGGCCCACTCTCAGTGATTTCTGGCTCTTCGCGACCCACTCATATGCAGCTTGCGACCCACCAGTGGGTCCCGACCCACAGTTTGGGAACTCCTGATCTAGAATTTTAAAGTGTGCCTCGACTGAAAAAAGGTTGAGAAACACTGCATTAGCACACCAAAATGTTATATTCTCCACATTGATGTGAAAACATCATGTCACAATGTTCATGCCACAATTCAGGGCCTCACAGGATCCCTTTCTCAAGGCAACATAGCAATAAACAACATAGCATCACAAAGTTGTCTTGGGAAAGGGACCCTACAAGGCCCTGAAACAGTGGCATGAAATCAGCAACATGATGTTTTTATAATAAAGCAGTGAAAGGAACCTCTTGGAATACTGGTGGCTTTCTACATATACTGGATTTCACAACGGTGTCATCTATTGTGTCACTTCAAGCGCCCACCATTAAATAAGTCGCATGCTGAACTTTGTGCATGTCACATAAAGACTTTACATACTTTGGCTTCACAATTAAAGCGGAACGTTACCCATAACAACTTGATAAAAAAAATAATGTTCTTTAGCAAGGAACATACATTCCACATTAACAATTATGCTACCAAAATTAGTGTGTGCTGAAAATTGCTTCCAGCGTTGCTCTTGCTGGAGGCTGCCGTTTTGCTGAACCTCAGAGCCCCTGAACAGCTGTAAATCATAAAGCAGAACTAAACCCATCAATTTAAAGGTTTCAAAAAACAGTTACATTCCTTGAATGCCGGGATTGCTAACTGTCACATTTGCTTGTATCATTAAACTGTCCAACCATCAAATGGCTGGTGCCATAATTGATCACATGTGCAGGACCTTGGCAATTGCAGATCAAACATAAGCAGCTTCCTTGGACGTAAAGAATAGGAGGGTTTAATTCTGCGTTAAGGCTGCCAGCAGATCGGCCTCTACAAACTCAGCAGTGCCTAAAAATGCCTAAGATGGTAGAACAACTGAACATGAGCAGAACCGGGTGAGACAGTGTATTACTGGATTTTAAACAGTATAGAGCAGCCTTTCTCAACCTTTTCAACATAAAGGAACCCTTGAAATAAAACCCTGCTAAAAATTAAAATTCCACAACTCATGACACATTAGTGTGACAGTCAGTGGGAAGAATGCTCCTAAAGCCTCGTACACACGATGACCGATCCGCCAATTTTCGGCTTGTTAGTATGATGCTTCCGACAACCGACTCCGACTTTTCGGACGAAAAAAATCTGGTGTGCAGGCTATAAAATTTTTGTCCTCCGTCAAAACACGGCATATTTTCATGCAGTCAGTACAGATTTCGACAGGGAAAAATCTAATGAGCAAGTCTGGGCATGCTCAGAGAAGAAAGAACACAAAGAAAGCAAACCAACACATGACATCACTTCTGAAGTAGAATTTTGTCGTGCGGGAAAATTCATGTGCAGTCTAGGCACATTCCAACCAACAAAACACCACTCTGGACAAAAGATGGACGACCGGTCGGCGGAAATTCGTTGCGTGTGTACTAGGCTTTACTCTTGTCATCATTGGGAAGAATTACCCTCTTACAGATAGCTAAAAGGAACAATGGTGTCATTGGGAACTTATCTAAAAGACAGAAATTGCCCATTGCTAAAGGAACCCCTAGCAAATTCAGGAGGAACCCTAGAGTTCTACGGAACCCTGGTTGAGAAACCCTGGTATAGACACTTTTTTTAATGTTTTACACAGCTATACCTGCGAAAGGGGCCAGCCTGAACTGATCTAGCAGGGCTTAATTTTCTGATTGCATATGTCCACTTTAAGAAGTTAACATAGGCAGGTCTAAGGCTGCATTCACACAAGCATTTTAACTATAATGGGAAGCCCCACCATTTACTAATTCCTGTGGCTGGGTTTGACAGCTGTAAGTGGATAGCTGTGGCCGCCAAGCCCATAAACTGCAATGACAGGCTGTCGGTGGCCACAGTTATTCATGTTAATTGCTGGCTGTGTGAACAAGCAACCCAATACAGTTTTTATTCAAGCTAACCATGCACGATTTAAAATTCGGCTGATTCCTGCTGAATAAAATTGCTGGCAATGGACAGTGTTTATGTTTAGTGTGGATGGATAAATCTATTGATTTTAAATTGAATCTACAAGTGTATGGCTAGCCTAAAATTGTTTCCCAGCTCCTGCTAAGCGTTGTCATTTTATGCAAAAGATAAACTAATAAATCTCCCCCAGTCTGGAAGTCGTAAAAGTACATTCCTGGGTGCTGCAGTGAGGTCACATTACCATAGAAGGTGCTTTGTGCAAAAAAAAAAAACAACCCAGAGTCAGAGTAAAAGCTAAGGCAAGCGATCTAGGTAGAGTGTAACGTGAATGACATCCACCACCTGCCTTTCTCCTTTCTTGGAGAAATCCAAGATAGTGGCACCAATGGCACCATAACAGACCTATGCATAATCTCAAGAAGGAGTGATTTTGAGCAGTACAAAACTATTTTCAGGATACTTACAGTATGTCCAATCAGTACCAATGGGGCAGTAAATAGTGTTTAAGGCTCTTTCACACGGAGCGGACCGCATTGCGATCCGCTCCGGCACTTTTTTTTTTCACGGAGAGGATGACACTTGTGTCATCTGCTCCGTATGCCTGCATATCATCCCATCCGTTTGCGGATGATACACGGACATAATGTAAGTCTATGGGCATTGCGGATGTCAGCGGATGACACCGATTTTGCTTCCTTTCCGTTTTTTTCCGGAACAAAAATAGGGTTCTGTTCCGTTCCAAAAAAACGGAACAGAACTGAAAGGAAGAAAATCGGATGTCAGCGGACATCGGCAATGCCATAGACATACATTATGTCCGTAAATCATCCGCAAAAAAATAGGATGATTTACGGACATGCGGAACGCCCGTGTGAAAGGGCCCTTTCTATTCTCTGGTCACAGGTTTGATTTAAAAATACATATAATATAACAACCTCTGCAATGGTCACTTATTCTGGACAAGTTAAATGCAAAGAATACTCTTATTAGAGGCATTAGGCCAATTTAGTTGCCAGAATACAATATTTTTCTCTATAGTAGGCCACTTTATATGAGTTTTGGGATGAGTGACCCTTTAAAAGAAAAATGAAGGTTGAACGGCTAATTACAAAAGTAGAAACAAAATGAACACTTTTTTTCTAGCCTCGATGTTTGTTAGCTTTTTAGGTAACTGTATTCAGTCTGTTTTATTTTTTTTATTCAGTTTTTTTTTTTTCTGAATATCCCTAATTTTGAGGACCATTAGTAACCCTGGGTATATCTGTCCACATACACAGGTCAGTGTGTTGCTTGTAAACTATGTCTCTACTTTCCCAGAATAATGTAGGCAGGCGTGCAAACTCTGCTCTTACCAACGCCAATTAAAGAGCGAAGGGAGGAAGGAAGGTTGCCAGCCCTGTGCTTGTATTCATCAGACTGCCTAGAAGGAGCCAGGGCAGACTGTCCCCCTGGCTGACGGATTAGACATTAGACAATTAGGTTTAAGAAGCGCACACACACACAGAAAAATCCCCTCTGCAGTCTTCTTCCCATCCATCTGTGAGGCAAAGGCCTCTACACACAGCTGCACTGCCCTGAAGACTCAGAATATTGCAGGAGACTCACTGCCCCACTCCTTTCACATCTTTCAGCACCAGTTCTCAGAATGAGAAAAAGGTCCCTGAAGAGATGACACAATCACAGAGGAACGGGTTAACCCCTTCTATTCCAGCATATTCAACAGAAGAGAGTCAGCCTGTTTATAAATACAGTAAATTGCGCTGAAAGCCTTTCAATACCCGACAATATATTGCAAAAAAAATAATAATAATAATAAAAAATAAGCAGCTAATACAATCTAAAAATCTAAAGAAAAATCAGGAGCTAATGGGAATTGAGATAACTTGAGAAAACATGCTTCTCCAGTGAGCATATTTTCCTTATTCACAGTAAGCTTTCTGTCCGATAGCTTGTGGTAAGCTTCCTTCCCAGTAATGGGCTCCTCATAGACATAAGACAGTTCTTACCAGAATTATGGCTGCTTCCTTAGCTGTGCTAAGTGTGGGGAAAAGATCATCCCATACATAACCACTACCAACTATGTCTACTGAGTAAATAACACAAAATCTCAATGCACATCTGATAGTGGTAGAATGATGCAAAATTGTGCTTCTAGCTATAGGAACTATTATAATAGTCAATACCAGGGCTTTTTTTCTCAGAAAATAGGTGTAGGAATTCAACCACGTCCCTCCAAAAGAGGTGGTGGAAGTGAGTTCCACCAAGTTCCAACTTAAATAAAGCCCTGGTCAATACAAATCTTTCAGTGACATTTGAATGGAAAAACAGATCCCCCCCAGTGTACCTTGAGGCACATTAAAGTGAAAAATGTTGCACAATAGCGTGTATTCTGTCAAGATAACCCATTCATACTAAAGTAGGCAATGCACCACAAAGCATGAACACTGCATATGCACCATGTTTTCAACCAAATGCACTCTGTGGGTTTTATTGTATGTATTTTTGTACCCTGTACCCTGCAAACATCATCAATAACGAATTTTTGGATTGTTGTTACAATACTATTTCTGCATATGTTTTTTCACAGACATGCATGTGTGCATCCATTTCCGAAGAAGCGAGCAGTTTGCTCGGGAAACGCGTCAAAGTTATTAAGATGCTTGTTCACAGCCATGCAACAATACAGTTACTAACTTCAAGCATGTTCTATATTTGTGCTTATACCTTGTTTGGCTTGGTTAACGTTTTATGTACCATGTTACATGATGTAAAACATTTTTTTGATACTAATCATTAAATTGAGATTACTTTTACTTCATTGACCTGTGTTCGCCTCATCTAAAGTCCCAGGGCAATCTTCCCTTTCTGTATGTAAATGATTTAGGGATGGAGGTTATCACTATAAGTGTTACCGGACCGTCTATTTTTATTGTATTGTACGTATAAAGTACATTCGGGTGCCATTTAAAGTGAATATACACTCACTGGCTACTTTATTAGGTACACCTTGCTAGTACAGGGTAGGATCCCCTTTTGCCTTCAGAACTGCCTTAATTCCTGGCATAGATTCAACAAGGTGCTGGAAATATTTTGGTCCATATTGACATGATAGCAGCACGCAGTTGCTGCAGATTTGTTGGCTTCACATCCATGATGCAAATCTCCCGTTCAACCACATTCCAAAGGTGTTCTACTGGATTGAGAACTGGTGACCGTTGAGGCCATTGGAGTACAGTGACCTCATTGTCATACTGAAGAAACCAGTTTGAGATGATTTGAGCTTTGTGACATGGTGCATTATCCTGCTGGAAGGACCCATCAGAAGATGGGGACACTGTAGTCACAAAGGGATGGTCATGGTCAGCAACAATACTCAGGTAGGCCCCCACACCATTTACCACCACCACCAGCCTGAAACTGTTGATACAAGGCAGGATGGATCAATGCTTTTATGTTGTTTACCTCCAATTCTGAAATCGAGAATCATTAGACCAGGCAAGGCTTTTCCAATCTTCTATTTTCCATTTCCCCGGTGTGGTCTTCTGCTGCTGTAGCCCATCTTCTTCAAGGTTCAATGTGTTGTGCATTCAGAGATGGTATCCTGCATACTTTGGTTGTAACGAGTGGTTATTTGAGTTACTGTTACTTTTCTATCATCTCCAATCAGTCTCCCTGGTCTCCTCTGACCTCAACACAGCATTTTCGCTCACACACAACTGCCTCTCACTGGATATTTTCTCTTTTTCAGATCATTCTCTGTAAACCCTAAATACTCAGACGAGTAGGTCTGGCACCAACAACCATGCCATGTTCAAAGTCATTTAAATCCCATTTCTTCATCATTCTGATGCTCAGTTTGAACTTCAGCAAGTTGCCTTCCCCACGTCTAGATGCCTAAATGCACTGAGTTGTTGCCATGTGATCATCTGATTAGCAATTTGTGTTACCAAGCAATTGAACAGGTGTACCTAATAAAGTGGCCGTGAGTGTAAATACCTGTAAAAAATTAAAAAATAATAATCCTGGCACTGTCAATATATGTGTTACTGTGCTTTGTGGAAATGTCCTGAAAAAACATGCATTTTTCCATGCATTACAGTAATGTACAGATGTGGGTCTGGTCTGTAAAAGATAGGTCATAATGGCTGAAAAAAATCTAGTTCAAACTGATTTTTATTTGAAGTTGGACTGTGAGAATCAATTTACTAAATGTTTACATTCTTGTAGGATGATCAAATGATCGTGATAATGATCAAATCACACATTTCTTAAAGCATAACTCCAAGCAAACAAGTAAAAACATAAATGCTGCCTTACTTCTCAAATCATTACTAATTTGGTGCAGCCTGCCTTGTGTTTCGTATACCTCTACCACACTGCATGGACAGGATAATGAGTTCACCATTTACTAGTTCAATTTTTTAGATTCGTAGGTCATCTGCCTGCCGATTGATCAATGAGTTAGTAATGTAATGATGCTGGATCATTGCCCAGAGATGTGTCACTGGAAGCTGCAAAGTTGGATCAGGATACAGAGTTGCCATCCTGGCCATATAATGTGACAGAGGTGTATGAGCTAAATGACTGATTGAGCAGATTTCTAAATCTTTTGGCAGGTTTCAAAAATACTTTTGGTACATTTCATATACACCTGCTTAATAGTACATAAGGCTGGATTCACTGGCTGGACTGCCTAATGCACAAAAATGCACTACAAAAACATGCATGCACTATTTGTTTGTTATGCAGTACACTCTAAAGCACAATAAAAAAGAATTATTGTGGTCTTTTTTTTTTCCCATCTCATTTTCATGTGTCTATTTATTGTATTTGAAATCTGTCATCGTGTTCATTTAGTACTATGAAATGTCCAATTATTTCTAATAAATTTAAAATCATGTGTACCCAATATATTATGATAGAAGTGATTTGCCTTATATAAAGTCCCATGACCACTGTATACTTTCTTTGTCTCTAAAGCACTTTAATGCATTACTGTGCATTTTGCTGCGCTGCAACAGACATGTTCTGGCAACAGTATAGCATTGCAGTACACTAATGCAAATAACACATCACAACAGTGTAAACCAAGCCTTAAGCTGTTTGACTGTAGCACAATTTTAAGAGTTTAGGCTTATGCCTTTGAGTGGCCTGAAGTGAATGTGACTGGTATAAACATTAACTGTAACAAAAAGTCAATGTAGGTAATATTTACATCAAAGCTTAATGTTCATTTCTTCGCATAAGAAGTGCCAGTTCCCAGTAGGCTACAAAGTCCCTGTGATGGGCATTTCTGTTCATAGACAGCATAGACAGTGCTGTCTTTGAACATGCTTAAGCCGGGCCATAGGTGGAGCAATTTTCTTTCCTGCAACCATGGAGGAAGAAAATTACTCGATTCCCCCCATCAACACAGTCAATGTTGATGGGGGAATGCCTCCCACTGAGCTATTATGTTCTTCTGGTTGGTGGGGATGGGGGGGGGGGGGATGTCGTCCCGGCCCGGTCGTGAGAACAGTTATGGGTTCAAGCATGTTCGGAATCGTAGTCCCAACCCACCAGGGCAATCCTGCCAGGAAGCCGACACTGCACCGTAAATCATAGGTAGTGACTCGGCATTTCCCGGTCCGTGCAGCTGCGGACCGGGAAATGCCTCACTGCCTATGATTGGGGGTGTGCAGTGTTGGCTTCCTGGGATTTCTCAGGTGGGTTTGGACTAAGATCCCGAACACGCCTGAGCCCATCACTATGAGGGAACATAGAGTGATTATTACTAGCCGCTAGCAATAATTGCATGAAAGATCCAACAGGCTGGTTGTACCCAAGTTGATCGATCAATGAACTTGGGTACAATCAGCCTGCTCATACATGGTTCGTATCAAGGCCAGTCTCTGCTGAACTGGCCGAGATTTTAACCATCTATGGTCGACTTTACAGAAAGGGACAGCAGAGGCCTAACCTCGTAGTCCTTCACTTCATGAGCATCTTTACTGTTCATCAGACAACTCTGGAAGAAAAAAACCCAATATGTCCTGTTGATTTAAGCAAGAATGAGCTTATTTTTCAGTTAGTATAGGTATCTCAGCCTATCTTGATACTTCCTGTAATCCATTGCACAGCAACACTGGAAGAAGGATCAGAACATTGTCTATGAACATGCTAACAAAAGGGTAGGACAGAGGTATAACCTCAACAGTGTTCTGCTGCCCCTTTATGGTCCAATCACAGGGCAGGATCTGGACTAATATAGGTCTGCTTAAAAAAAACTGCTCCCCCTCCTACCTATGCTGTATACTGTTTGTAAAATAGATGTGTGTAAATATATGTGAATACATTTTCATGAATCTGCTTAGTTACGTGATGTAGAGGCTGCAGCTCCCATTTGTTGGTGAGTGGCTACTGCATGGGAGAGCGTGACATCACGGCTCCAGCAATTTAGCCCCATTGTCAAGCGCTCCCTGACAAAAGGGAGCTGGAGCTTCTGCATCATGTGACTGAACCAGATTCAAGAAAAGGTATTTACACACAATCTTTTATAAACAGAATACAGCATAGAAAGGAAGAGGGAGGAAGCATTTTTTTTTAGAAAGCCTTATATTTAGCCTAGGCTTCCACTTTAATCAGGGTACAGTATTTGGTAAGGTTCATTACTTGGCTGTGGCATCATACAGAGATGTATAAATCACCAGACTGGCTGAACAGAACTGTAAACCATTTGGCAGGTAAGAGTTCACTTTTACGTTTTTGTTTGCATCCAAGGATGAATTGGTTAACTCCAGGCATACCTGCCCTGAATCTGTTTTTTACTGTGTATGTCCCAGGATGCTAGACTTTGCTTATCTAGAATTAGGGACCACGAAATTAGGCAATTTTGCATAGATTTGCAAAAATATGCTACTAACACCTCCACCTATAGTGTTAAAGGAGTGCTGGCTATTTACAGTACCTAATTTGCACAGGTACCGTACCACCGTTGGCCATGCAGCCTACTTTACTGACTTTGGGTGATAGTGTGGGACAGAATGTTAGTTATTTTGACTGTAATTGTTGCCAGCATCCCCAAAAATATTTATGTTACCCACTCTTGGGATATTCATGCACGCTGTTTAATTGGCATTCTGTCTGGCTGGAAAAATACACCTTGCTTTAAAAAGCTAGTAATTGAAGTCAAATGACATAAAAAACACAATGTTTAAACCACTTTGTGGGTGAGTATTGAGGAGTTGGAGATCGATCCTCTTAGAAAAAAAAAAAATATGCTTTGGTTTCTTCCAAAAGACACACCTAAACTATGAAAGTCCATTACGGCTCGCTCCTTAAGAACCTAGGATTCTGTCAAATTCTCTGGAAACCTCATATCTCCCCACTTTTTTCTCCTATCTCATTTATGTAATCCATCCTTCCCCCCGATACCTACCCTACAGAATCTTTCAGGCTCTAAATCAGCTCTAACAACACAAGTTTGTATAAGTCTTACTGCCTGCATTATATTCGTCCATTTCAATGTTATGGGGAAAAATACAGAATCCCTGCATCTGAACACTTCTGATGCCTCCAGGTTAAAAAATATATCACCTAAACCACAAACATCTTATGAATTCTGCACTCCATTTGAGGTTAGGTGCCAAGATGCCCAAATAATCCAAGCCTCATCTCCTTCATTTGTTCTCAACTACTAAACTGAATCTCCCTGTTAAACCTGCAACACATGTTAAGAAATGGGAAACAGATTTAGGCTTTCCTCAAGGTGACGCAACTTAGGCACAGTTATGGTCAACTACCAAATCGTATTTACAAAGCACACTTACTCTCAAAATCAATTTCAAACTACTCTCTAAATGGTATCTGGAACCTGCAAGAATTGTGAGTTTTTGCCCGTGGTATTGTGCTTTGTATATTCGCAGTTGGGACCTGGGACTTAGGACCTTTCTCTACATAAAGTGGCACTGCCTGAGGGTACATGCACTTTGGTCCAAAGTATATAGACACATATAGCCATACTACTTCCAAACCCCTATGAGGCACTACAAAAGAAAAAAAAAAGAAAAAAAAAAACAGACGCAATCATTAAGAACCAGGTTAAACTCTTAACTATTATTTTCACCACATATAAACAAGTCACTGCCAAAATCCTGGAAATCCTCAACTCTAAACTTTTACAAAACCAACAGCCATATCATGGAGACCTTAATCTACCAGAAAATGACAGCAAAGCTGCTGATCATTATGGCCACATCTGACAATATCTATACCTCTTGGGTTAGGCATTTCCTTCCACCTACTTTCCATAGACATCTGCTACAACTTTTATTCAATTGGACACTCCATGTGGGATGCCCCGATGGACTGCAGGCATCCCTCATCATCCTTTCTCCCCTCCAGCTTGCTCTTTCCCCTCTCTCCCCTTCCTATTTGCCCTTGCTCTTCTATGCCCTTGTTCAGCTCACATGCTAAGATGACTATTACTTTTCTTGGCCCACGAGTTATATGCTGGCTTCACATCCCATAACAGTCATTTACAGGCGGTCCCCGGTTTACAAACATCCGACTTACAAACGACTCCTACTTACAAATGGATGGAGAAAACAGGAAGTGAGAGGAAATCTACGCCTAGGAAGGGAAATTCACTCCTGTAAGAGTTCTCATGGGAAAAAGGTGTCTCCACTGAAGATTTATCACCAATCCTCGATTCCACAATTTTTAAAAATTTTCAAAATCCAGTTATCATAGGGAGAGAAAGTGAGATGAAATGTTCTGAACAGAGGCACAGACAGCAAAGCAAATGGTACAGGGGTGTTAACCCTTCCCTATGCTATTCAAAAACCTTAAAACGTATTCTTTTGGTTGGAGCTACACCTAAAAAATTTACCTGTTCTGACTTACAAACAAATTCGACTTAAGAACAAACTTACAGTCCCTATCTTGTTTGTAACCTCGGGACCGCCTGTATGTGCCACCTAAGGCTTTCCAAAATAAAAATCTTTTAAAAGTTTATACAAGCTGGTGTGGCGCTCCCAGCCTTTGAAAACATTAACAAACCCCACAGTTGATGGTGAACAGCCCTTAGGACCACAAACCACCTCTCCCATCAAAATACATGCGCATAAGGTTCAGTGCTCCTACATCAAAAAGATTGCATGTGCAGTATCTCACAAAGTGAGTACACCCATCACATTTTTGTAAATATTTTATTACATCTTTTCATGTGACAACACTGAGTAAATGACACTTTGCTACAATGTAAAGTAGTGAGTGTTCAGCTTGTATACCAGTGTAAATTTGCTGTCCCCTCAAAATAACTTAATGTCTAAACCGCTGGCAACAAACGCGAGTACACTGCTAAATGACAATGTCCTAATTGGGCCCATTAGCAGTTTTCCCTCCCCGGTATCATGTGACTTGTTAGTGTTACAAGGTCTCAGGAGTGAATGGGGAGCAGGTGTGTTAAATTTGGTGTTATCGCTCTCACTCTCTCATACTGGTCACTGGAAGTTCAACATGGCACCTCATGGCAAAGAACTCCCTGAGGATCTGAAAAAAAGAATTATTGCTCTACATAAAGATAGCCTAGGCTATAAGAAGATTGCCAAGACCCTGAAACTGAGCTGCAACATGGTGGCCAAGACCATACAGCGGGTAAACAGGACAGATTCCACTAAGAACAGGCCTTGCCATGGTCGACCAAAGAAGCTGAGTGCACGTGCTCAGCGTCATATCCAGAGGTTGTCTTTGAGAAATAGACGTACGAGTGGTGCTAGCATTGATGCAGAGATTGAAGGGGTGGGGGGTCAGCCTGTCAGTGCTCAGACCATACGCCGCACACTGCATCAAATTGGTCTGCGTGGCTGTCGTCCCAGAAGAAAGCCTCTTCTAAAGATGATGCACAAGAAAGCCCGCAAACAGTTTGCTGAAGACAAGCAGACTAAGGACATGGATTACTGGAATCATGTCCTGTGGTCTGGGCATGGTTGGGAAATGCTCATGACAGAGGCAAAGAAAGCAATAAAACTACATCCTGCAATTTGGAGAAGAGCAAAGAAAGCTTGGAAACAATAAGAACCCATTCAGACTGGTGTCATGCGGTAGTTGCTGCACGCATATTAATGTGGTATTTCTTGCTTTAACATACATTGTGCTAAGGCCACAAATTCACTACCATTTTTCATAGCTTTGTACATTATATTCGCTAAGAAACACATACATGATTACTGCATGTTACTTCAAACCATCATTGTGACTGGGGCCTAAGCATACTTTGGAAAGTGGATAGGTAGAGCTGGATGGACTCTGGGGATGTCCTGTTGGTTTTGCTATCCAAAAGTTTTATAATAGTTTTGGAATAGGTTACCTGGTAACCAGGTTGGCAGTTCCGACACTCCAGAGGATTCCCAGTTTCCTTGGTTTTAAGTGCAAAACAGAAGCTATAGGGCTGAATTGCCACACCACTGAAAAAAAGTTCAGATATAAGGGCGGCTTCACACTGCCCCGCTGCGTTTTGGGCAAAGTGCATTTGTTTTCCCATAGACTTCTTTGAGAAAGCACACCAAAACTCCTGCACTCCTGAAAAGCGAGGGTTAGCTGCACTTTGCCCAAAGCATAGCAGGGTAGTGTGAAGCTGCCCTTAATGTATTCCAGTATATAGTCAGAGAAAAAAAAAATCAAAAGACCTGACATGAACTGTACCTGTTATCTCAGTGGTAAAAAATACCATTTACATTTCACCCTCAATTCAGTCCATATACATTTGTTCCTACTGCAAGCCCTGGTAAAGGGGATGCCTTTGGACCCTCAAAACATGCTGGATTTCTCCTTTTTAATTTTCTCTTTGACCCTATATTGGAATAAGTTTGTATCTGTACTATTAGGCAGTGGTGTAGTGATTCAATCTTTTACCGTTATGTTGCTGTTTTGGGGCCCAAGCATATCAAACTTCAACGTGGAACACAAACAACATTTAAAACCTAAGAGTAAAATCTCAGCAGGACACATAAAGCATTAAAAAATTACCTCTATACAAAACTAAAACCAAAAGTTTTGGCTGTAGCTGGCCATTAAATAGTGTTTGACTTAGAACATTAGAGATACAAACACAAAGGTTATTCACCTACATTAGTGATAAATTTTCTGACTCTGGTGTCAGTCCTTGAGAAAAACATTCCTGTGTGTAATGAGATTCATACAATGGAATCACCACTGCTTCAGGAAGCTGTGGGAGCCTAACACTGGATAAGAGATTCAACTGTACCAGGTAACAACCCCCATCACTGTTCTTAAAATTACATTCAGGTTAAACTGTTAATATTGCTCAATTGTACTTTAATCATCAAGAATTCAAAATGTACTGCTGTGGAGATATGTAACAGTTTTCACATAGGATAGAGTGGAGCTCAATGGAGCTGTGTTACCTGCCAACGGATCTGTGTTGTCTCTTTTCAGACCAGAGATTTACACAGTACAGACCAGGCTGTCCATCCACAGTTAAAGGATACGTTCATCTTTTGTAACAGCAGCTGATCTCTCTTCCCCCTACTTGCATCCACTGTAACACTATAAAAAGAATGCAGCTGAGCGTGGCTCCGCCCAAACAGCCTCGTCATTCATTCACAGAGATCTGTGAATGCACAAGTCCCATTTGTCACCACGACAGATGGCCTGTAGTTCTCAATGAACTAGGAATGAGCTGATGAGTGCCATTGTAGGTCATTGGCTATTCCTGCACTTCAGTAATTGTCTGCCCATATAGTCTGCAGGAGCCTGGTATTGCACCCACTATCTACTGATTGTGGGCAAAATGGATTAGCAGGCTGCAGTGTAAAATAAATAAGTAAATAAATGCACATATTTTTTTATCTGTAAATGTAAATTTATGTTTTTTTTTTACAAAAGACGAACTTAACATTTAAGCAGTAAATCTAGATTCGCTTCCTGCTCCAAACCTGTGATAAGACAGTGAACGGGCAGCAGCAGTTCATACCTCTGCTCACACTGTTCCTCTCCTGTCAACATGTTTCTTGTCAGCCCATGTCCATGCAACAAATTACATGGTACCTATTGCTGCCCCTCCTTCCAGTGCTGCTTTACAGAAGGTGACAAGAGGCACCAAGTCAAAAACAGGTACATACCCTCCTAGATAGGTGTCAGGATTATGTAAATATAGTTTGGCCCACTGTATCCAGTGGAGCTGCAGGTTGTTGTTAGGAAAATTTAGTTTTGGCTCCAGTGTGGCTGTGTTGAATATTTTGGTCTGTTCTGTGTTTCAGTAGTTGCAGGATTGACTTATTCCCCAATTAGTCCAGAAAGCTCTGAAAATTAGTGGGCAAGAAGAGTCTAATCGGCATAAATATTCTCTCAGCCCTGCCCATTATCCTGGGGAGGGTCGCCCAGATGGTAGCTGGGAGCCTGTATAAATACTCTGGTACAGAGAGAAGTGGAGTCTTTTTCCTCAGAAGGAGATCACAGCATAAGAGGGGGCTGCTTATCCCCTATGGCCATCCTGACATGTGCCTGCGGGGAGCAGAGGCCCCAGGTGGTTTACCTGGAGGCCTAGTTTGCTGAAAGTTGCTAAAAGCTGACTGAGGGACCGTTGTCTGAGGATCTAGTCCGGTATCAAAGAGTGAAAGTGTCATAAGGATATTGGAAGGGGGCAATCCATTTTCCAAGAACATTTGTGAGTACAGACTTGAGAGAGAGAGATCCTAGAGACTGTGGGCTGAGGCTATCTCTCGCGTGTTAGAGTCAGCTGTGGGAGTAAAGAGGGCATAGTGTCCAGAGTCCTGATGAGCTTAGTTTATTTATTTCCTAGTGAAAGGCCTTTGCTTAAACTTTCCACCAGAGGAATAATAATCTCCCCAAGTGTGCTACAAGCTCATAATTATATAGAACATAAGTGTCCTCCCATTTATACATAGTTTTGGATTATCCCATTCAATTATCCGACCCCATCCAAGTTACTCAAAAATAAAAATAATAAAACACTTGGACAGTTCATTGAGACAAAGAGTTACTGTGCCCATGTGCCTGGATGCAGGGAAATTACTGGGAAATGAACTCCACGCAGTCAACTAAGCAGCTCCTTAGAGGGGTAGTGCTACATTCACTAGTTGCATTTAAAATTGCATTTTTAAAGAATATAAAACAGCATCCTTGTTATATCTGCCCAGGGTTAATCTCTTAGCAAAACTGGTTGATTTACTAAAGGAGTAGAAAATATCCAATTAGTATAGTGAATAAGGTGAAGCCATTGCTATGCTAAATATACAATCATGCACAAGAGATTTAAAAAAATGGATTTTACTTGCACCTGATTTGATTGTTGAAGTGAAAGCATCATCACCTTTTTCAGTAATTAAAGTAAATATTCTCTACCCTCCTGTCTAAATTGGTCCTAGTATGTGTATGAATGTGAGTTAGGGACCTTAGATTGTAAGCTCCTTGAGGGCAGGGACTGATGTGAATGTAAAAAATATATATAAAGTGCTGTATAAATTATTGGCGCTACCGATAATAATACCCTTTTGGTAAATCCCTCCCAATCAGTTAGTTATATACATATACAGCCTAAAATGCTATAGTGCCAAGAGATGTGAAGTTAACCTGTGTTCCCCTCAAATTTGGAAAGCCGTCCTCGCCGGGAGAACACAGTGAATATTGCTGGCAGGAATAGCCATTGGCAATAACAGCATGTAAAATCTGACAGGCTGGTTGTACTCAAGTTGATAGATTAATCAATTTGGGTACAACCAGCCTGTCTATACATGGTTCAGATCACAGGCAGTCCCTGCTCAATCGGCTGAGATTCAACTGTCTATGGCCGCCTTTACTGTATACACCTGTTATAAATCTTAGAACATATTGTTTTTTATATATATAAAAAAAAAAAAATGGGGTTATATTCAGCTTGAAAAAAATTATTATACACATACCTAAAATAATTAACAAAGGGAAATACAGAATTTTTTTTGTATAAATATTGGCACATTTTTTATCACTAAATCAACTATCCCATTACACAAGTGTTGTTGCGCCAACCATGTCCACTCATGTTAAAAAAGTTATATGCAACAGTTTCAATGTCTGTCTAAATATAGACTTGTGCCAATGTTCTAACTCAATAATTGTTCTAAAATGTATATCGTTAACACACTGGTGAGGTGGTATGGACAGTGAGGAGCACTACGCAAGGAATAGGAGGGTATATGTGTAGTGGGCAACACTATCATGCAACAAATAACCCAATTGTCCTATGACAGGTTTATTTATTTGGTGCATACAATTCTAAATAAGTGTGCATATAGAAACTAATTAGTTTAGTATCTAATTAATTTTTCTCCATGCGTCAATCTTTGTTAAACTCTCTGATACTCTACTAGAATTGACTGATTTTATATATTTGTTCATTATTATGCATACATTTAACAGAGACAATTTATGCCAATATTTTTAGCAACACATCCACCAGGTATAAAATGAAGTGAACATAAGAAGTCTCAGTTGCCGGCAGCATTTTAATATAGGATGGCACTGGGTGAGCTGTGGCATTATTGAGGGCCCTTTGACCCCCCTTGTATTGTACAGGTTTACTGCAGCTGGTGTTGAGCTGGAGCTAATAGCACACTCTCTGCTGAAGGCACAGCATGGTCCCCAGGGAGGCGGTAATGAAAGGGTGGAAATGCACACAGCCAGGCAGAGTGAGGATATATATTTGTATTAACACAGATATACACACGTGAGAGTGCTTGTTTTACACAGAAAAATAAGTGTAGATCAGCAGATGGTATTACAAAGGAAAGTGTATGATAGTGTATGAGTTTGACTTGAAGACTCCAAATACGCCTTCTATAATTTATATATACATGAGCAGTACAGCCTACATAAAGCATATCTACCAAGTTGTGGTAGAATTTTTTAACCCAAGTTAAAGTTAATGATGTGGTGGAATTTTTTTAAACCAAAAGCTGTTATTCAAATTTCTAAAAAATCAAAACACACCTAGTAAACATAAATAAACCAATGCTCGACCCATGCATGGCTAATCAACAGGATCATGTCATTGTCTCCCTACCCAGCTACACATACTAACTTTCCCTTCACTATGCCACCCCTCCATATATAAATATAAAAGATGAGTTTGGGCCGAATATATAGATATCCAACATGCCAAGGCATAAAATTGGGTGAAACCGTGAACCAGTGGCAAACTTTGGTACCTTACATTTTCCATAGATAATGCTCTAAAAGCCAGTGTCCCTGATCACCCCACACCAGTACAGTGTCACGAACCCAGTACAGCCAGCAACAGTGTTCCTGATTGCTGCTACACCATGGCCAGTGTTACCAGACAGTGTACTCCAGTACCACCCAAAATCAACTTCTTTCCCTTTGGAAAAAGTTGCATAAAGTGACGAAACACATCAGGGCAGAGCTTAATGACGTCATCACGCCACTAGGAAGGATCTGCTTGATTACACACTGACTGGTGATGCTGTGGTCTTACCTCTAAGCAAGACATGTACCTATAAATATATAATTTGTGTTTAAGGTGTTGCACTACTGAGAATTAGCGAACTAACACTGTGAGTGTATTTTAATAGGTTTCAATAAATATTTATGGTCATTTTAAAGCAATAAAAAAACACTATGTGTAGCTTCTATTCCCTTTGAGTGGTATAGACGGTGGAGAGTTGGCTTGGCTGGTTATATACCATTGGAGATAGTTGAGGTAGGATCCAGAGAACCGGGATACCTGGAGTGGCTAAAAAGACACCTAAAGGGGAAAGCACGTGGTGACCTATAACAGGTTAAATTAATAAGGAGAGAGGAGAGAGATTTGGGGTTGTTATTCACTGAAGAAAGGTCACATTGGTGGATGTAGATGCACGAACAATACACAAGGAACAAGTACATTAGTAGCCAAAGAACTGCTTTGAATTTATGAACTGTATGTTGCATATACAACATTGTAGTGGTGGTGGAATCCTCTGCACATTGAATACAAACCTATATTATATTGTTTATAGATTTTTTTTCCCTTTTCATTGGAATATTGCACGTATTGGATACAATAATTAAGGAATTGCTTTGAGTTTAGAGACTGTGTGATATACACTACAGCATTGCAGGGGTGGTGGAACCCCCTCACTGGCACATTCTATTTTTGTTTCTTTTTACATATTGGATTATTGCATGTATTGGATATAAGTATATATGCATGTAAAAGTATATTATTGTTATATGTATAATGCTTTTGAGACACTAATAGTATTTACCAACTGTTTGATTTAAGGTATTAATATTTCACAGGATGAATGTTGTGCAGCACTTTTTTCTAGATATTTATTCAAAGTTTATGTGGGAACACAGTATAGTGCTTGCAGCAATGTTCTAAATATTTGGAGATATATTTTGGTTTATTTTTGAGTCACTGTCACCACTGAAGGTTGCGCACAGTATTTTATTTATTTATAATCCTATTAATTACCAACTTTGTGTAAAAAAATTAATTTTCATTATCTTATTACATTTTCCAAAAACTTGTGGTAAAAGACTCACTATGCCTCTTAACCACTTGCCTACTGGGCACTTTTACCTCTTCCTGACCAGACCAATTTTCATTTTTCAGCGCAGTCACACTTTGTATGACAATTGTGCAGTCATGCAAAACTGTACCCAAACAACATTTTTAACATTTTTTCACATAAATAAAGCTTTCTTTTGGTGGTATTTCATTACCACTGGTTCTTATTTTTTGCTAAATAAACAAATAAAGACCGAAAATTTTGAAAAAAAAGAAAAACATTTTCATAGTTTGTTATATAATTTTGCAAGCAAGTGATTTTTCCTCTTCACTGATGTGCGGTGATTAGACTGCACTGATGGGCAATGATAAGCTGCACTGATGGGCACTGATAGGCAGAACTGATGGACATTGATGGGCACTAATAAGCTGCACTGATGAGGCGGCACTGGTGGGCACTGATGGACATTGATTTATCAGCTGATTCAGAGCCACACATGGCATGTGTTCTTTTAATGTTTAGGTGAAGACACGGGTCACTACATTTCTATGGCATTAAGTGTATTTTTTGTAATTGCACTATTTTTATTACATTAAATATTTTTCTACATCATCAGAAAGTCTTAGATCCTGCTCATTAACCGCTAGTGTGCCTAGGTTAGGACTCCTGTCCTAGTCTCACTTTTCATGTATGGTTGCACTGATGGGTGGCACTGATAGGTGGAACTGATAGGCAGCACTGGTGGGCACAGATTGGCAGCACTGGTGGGCACTGTTGGGACTGCACTGATAATCAGGACACTGATAATCAGTGCCCTGATTATCACTGTACATGTCCCGTTTAGAGAAGCCGATTATCGACTCTTCTCCGGAGTGCTAATGACTGGCTTCAATTTACATCAATGATCAGGGGTGATTGGACACAGCTGATCACGTGGTAAAGAGACGCTAATTGGCTCTTTACCTCAATATGTGATTAGCAGAATCCTCTGCTGCAGGGCACAGGCGTGATCACAGGAGGCCATCATATGATGATCTCTCAGAACTAGCCATCTGTGCTGTAGCCATCATTCTACTATAGCACAGTCAGCAAGTGGTAAAAATACCTTAGGGTGTCTGCTTTTTAAAACGTGGTAATTTTATGGTTGTTTTTACTGTCCTGGTATGCCTTAAAAGTCTAATTGTGACCCTTGGATTTTGGGCCCCTCTATGTGGCTATGCTTTAAAAAAGTCTCAGGCGGAATAACAGAGAGTGTTTTGGGGTGTATTTCAAACTATGCCTATAATGTGTATGAAAAATTTCATAATAATTGCCAACATTGTGTAAAAAAAAATAAATAAATTATTTCTGCATTTCCTGAAAACCTGTGGCAAAAAACTACATCTTCACCATGTCTCTAATTACATACATTGAAAGGCCTGCTTTGCAAAATGTAGTAATTTTGTGGATGTTTCTCCTATGTTGGCACTTCAGTGTAGTCAAGAAATCAGATGCATTATTTATACCTTTTGAAAATCTGAAGGTGTCCCTTGGATTTTGGGTCCCTCTATGCATCTAGGCAGCAAACAGGTCTCATACATGTATCACTGTACTCAGGAGGAGTATAAGAATGTGAATTGAGGTGTAACTGTAAGCATGCCTATGTCGAGAGTGAGAAAACACTTTTAAAATGACAACTTTGTGAAATAAAATAAGTGTTTTACTTTCTTCATTTTCAAAAAATGGCAAAAAACTACAACTTCAGAAATTTCACCAGGATTCTTACTAAATACCTTGGAGTGTCTACTTGCCAAAAATGTGTCATTTTGGGGGTGTCTGGTATTTTAGGGCCTCAAGAAATGAGAATAGCAGTTTAAACATCAGGATTGAGAATTTTCAAATATATACTGTACATTTTTACCATAGTTTGAAGACTATAAAAGTTTCACACAGACTAAATAATATACACTTATTTGTTTTTTTTTTCACCAAAGAAATGTAGCAGAATACATTTTGATCTAAATGTATGAAGAAAGATTATTCATTTTAGAGCAGAAACTAAGGTCTTTTTGCAGTCCTTTTTCCTTTATATAGTAAAAAATAACCCAGTGGTGATTAAATACCACCAAAAGAAAGCGTTATCTGTCTCAAAACATAACATTTATTTGGTTACGGTATTGCAATTGTCAGTATAAGTATTACAGTGCTGAAAAACAGCCTGGACAGGAAAGGGGGTTTAACACACCAGTTTTCAAGTATCTAAAATGACAGAAAAGTAACCAGCTTACAGATGTTACCACTGATGTATATACAGTAGAACAAAAGTTGCATGTCTGTTTTCTATAATTCTCTATATTAGTAACTGAAGTTTCCCACATTTTGGAAACACAATTTTTTCCCCATTATCAGTATTTTTCTTTATAAATACAAGTTTTAGATAATTACATTTTGTACTGATGTATATAATCATTTAACAGTAACTATGAAGTCGATCTTTCTTCCTATATGCAACCATCTAACTAGTGGCTATACCAATCATGAATTCTGATCATGTAAAAAGGCATCTGTCCCAAATGTTGCATAAAATAAGCCAGGATGGCCAAGAGAGGAGGAAACCAGACTTTGAACAATGCTAAAGCAGTCATGCAATTATACAAAATTTTTTTTTATAAAAATAAGAAAATGTATTGTCAGAACATATTAAAAAAAAACCCCATGAGGCGGGGATTAGTGAAAACAAATAAAACCATGTAACATGACATAGCATAGACTTTGCAGTGCGATTCCAGTGATTATCGTCCAAGGCCCCGACGCATTTTGACTTGTTCAGTCTTCCTCAGGGGGATTCTAGACATTGGAGTCACACTGATTTTTCTAAAAACATAGCACACATTGAGAAAATGTATATACATGCACAGAGAAATTAGACAAAATAGACATGCTATGTCATGTTACATGGTTTTATTTGTTTTCATTAATCCATGCCTCATGGGGATATTTTAATATGTTCTGACAATAAATTTTCTTATTTTTATAAAAAGTATTTTTCTGTATAATTGCATGACTGGTTTGGCATCATTCAGTCCAGTTTCCTCCCCTCTTGGCCCTTGTGGCATATTTTGTGCTATCTTTCTTCCTTTCTCCGCTCAGCTGAAGAAGAGGAAGGGTCCTCGACCTATATCTTTTGACGACCCCATTTTACAGGAGACTATCATCCACTAGGAGCTGTCCTTGGGATTGAGTGAGCCGAGCAGGAGCAGCAGAGATTTCTGGCATCCAGCCCAGCTCTTCGAACTGAGCCAGAAGTGGGAGCAAGTACCTATCAAAACCAGGTACCTGTTCCCCCCCAAAAGGTGCCAAATGTGGCAGCGGTGGGGGGGGGGGGAGTGGGGAGGCAGATAAGTGGAGCTTCCCCTTTTGGGTGGAGCTCCACTTTAAGGAACTAGTAATGTTTGCTGTATTAAATATAGGTAAAACTCAATTATATATCCTATGGATCTTATTCAATAGTAGCCTAAAGCAACCAATCAGGAATCACTCTGCTAAAATCAGATCATTAAAAGATGGATTCTGATTGGTTGCTGTGGGTTCTTTCACTTAAAGCTTAGCTCTGGACACAAAAAAAAATGTTTTTTCCCCACTTCACCTGCCTATAGGATATATATGATTTTACATTTTTTTTGTATTAATATAGTAAAAGCCCAGAATTCCTACCTAAAACTGCTGTCACCTGACACAGGCTGCATCCAAGTTCTTCTTTCCTTTGATCTGTAGTGTGACTGGGGGATTCCGTGCAACCAACCCCAGTCAACTGCATGTAGATGGCAGTCACAGATCAACATTACCAGAAGAGGTGATGCAGATGGTCAGGCAAGTAGATGAAGGTCTTAAAAGTTTTTTCTAAGATTAAAAAGTACAGAATAGGCAAGAGCTGGTGGAGTAAGTAACAATTGTGTTTTTTTATGCCCAGGTTTCAGCTACAAAAGGAATGTATAGTCATTTGGCATATTAATAGTAATAATAATAATATTAATAAATAGATTTATATGTATATACAGTGGAGATCAAAATTATGGAACAAATTGAGAACATTTGATTTTTTTCAGAAATAATGTAATCTGCATTGCTCACCATTTGATGGATTTTTTGTTGTGGCTATACCACACTAATAGAGCAGTGTTTTTCAAAATAACCAAGGCACTTAAAAAAACAAAAAACTGTTATTTTGTAGAAAACACAAGGATGAAATTTAGAGAACATAATGATCAAAATTAGAGAACAGCAATGATTGTAGCACAGAGAAAGAAATCAAAAAACATTTCTGAAGGTTACAACAATCAACAATTAGTAGGCAGTGTGGGGGGGGGGGGGGGCTTGCTTTAAATGACTTTAGCACATCAACGGCCACAGGACATAGCTAGTCTCTCACACTAATCTGGTGTGATTTGGTTCCACTCTTATTTCAGTCTCTTCCACAGTTGGGTTCCTTGGCCATAACTTTGTTGCCAAGGATTTTCCAGAGGTTTTCTATTGGGTTTAGATCAGGACTCTGGGTTGGCTATTTAATTATTTCAGTGTTTTCATCTTCAAGAAACTGCTTTACCCGTTTTGCTCTCTGATAGGGGGCATTGTGGTGCAAGAAAAATTGCTGGCTGATTGGGTGATGAATGCAGGGAAGGAAGCACATGTTGTTGAAGAAGGTTCTGATAAACATTTGCATTCTCTCTGCCATGTAGCTGTATAAGAGGAGTTGGGACTCCTGCTGCAGAAAACATCCCCCAAATCATGCAACATCCCCCTCCACCTTTCACTGACTTCTTTACACACTTTGGGTTCAGTCTCTCCTAAGTTTGATGACGAACATAATGTTCGTCATCAATGAAAACAGACTAGAAGGAGGGTTGGAATTGGTAGGTTTGAAGTATGCTTTTAATCTACCTTACTCAGTGATGTTCGTGGAGGATCTGTTGAATTTCAATTTTCCATCCAAAGCTTTTATAGATGGTGTTTATAGGTGGGATCAAAGAGTGTCAATTCCAACTCTCCTTGAAGCCTGTTTTCATTCTGAGGTATCCTGAGTTATCTGTGTTCCTGAATGGGAGTGAAACGATCTTTTGGGTACCATCACTGTTTTCCCCAGATTGAGCTGGATATAAAATAGCCAATTCCGGAACCACATTCATTTATATGATCCTCACTGGTGTTGACCTCTCTATCATTTGAGTTTCAACACCATCTGGTAAGAGTACATATTATTTCCATGTGGTGTTTTGGTGATTTATTCCTTCATCTGATTCAGTGGTGTGTGGAGAACCTTTATCTGTTCACCTTTTTGTCATGGACTTTTAATTGGACTATGATTACCATTATTGAAATGTACTTATTTGCATTGGAGCTGCCCTCTTTTTCTCTATATGTTATTTTTGGTGTGTAATCTTACCATTTTGTGCTGGCTGCCTTTGCTTTTTGTTATTCCTTGTTCTGAGCGCAGATTTACTGTTTTTAATTTGAATTTTTAATATTCTATAAATCACAGATTTGGAACGACAGACTTCTCTTGCTATGGCTGAAAGGGTCATCCCTTTGGCCTTCATCTGGCCAACCTGCTGCCAGAGGGTTTCAGTCACTTTAGAATGGCTCACCATCTTGTAAAGTCAGTTAAAACTGGAAAGTTAGGCTGCCAGTTAAATAGGGTTTGTCAGGATATTATATAAATTAGCACAAGGTCCCAGATTAACAACAATAACTGGGAGGTATCTGAAAGTGTTCTCTAATTTTGATCAATGTTTTTTCAAATCTCATTGAAGTTTTTTTGAAATTTAGGAAATTGTAATTTTGATCTCTAGTGTATATTGTATAGATTCAAAAGTTATTTGTTATTTATTATGGTTACATTATTATGGTTTATTATTGTAATTTGCCTGGCAAATATGGAATGGTATACTTTGAATTTTCATATGCAGCTAGCATCTTGGCTCCTTTTCACATGTTTTCCTGTTGTTTCTTACCACTTCTTGAAGAAAGCCTGTTGTTCACAGGATCCTTAGCTCAAGCTGAAATTTACACCCACAACTGTGAAGTCACTTCTCTTGAAGTCACAGTATTTTAAAGCCATTACTCTTCCTCCTCTCTCTCCTTCCCCCTGCATTGCTGTCTTTCTCCAAAATTAGCACTTACTAATAACAGCTCTTTATTAAATAAAGCCATATATATCTTGATACAGCATATCCCTTATATACAGAGCCAAAGACAAACATCGTTACAAACTTTTACTCTCTAAAAGCTTCAGTCTACATGTTAGGATTTTCTTTAAAAAAGATGACACAAATTTCAAGAATAATTATCAAAGGTTGATTTTGTATTGTATATTCAGGATGAGCTTGCAGCCCCAAGGATGGCCACAGCTTTATTGGTGAGGCTTTGGAGGGAAAAAAAATAGCAATAAGGGAGATTTACTACTCTGAGCCCTATTAACTGGGCCATCTGGATCCCCGGCATCAGCATGAGTTATTGGAGAGCACAGCCTGATCTTCTCAATGTGTGCGCAGCTTGAAAAGCAAAGGCAGATAAACGCAGGCTGCAGCGAGTATTAAGCCTTCCCTTGTAAGGGACATCAAGAGACTCTTACAGTAAACAGAGCAAAATATAGTACTTATACTCAGAGCAAGCCTTTAATTCCTCCCAGCTTTAATTTCATGTCACCCGCCTAGGTGCAGGAAAATACATGTACTATGGAAGCTTAAAATAATGATGTCTGGGCTGATTTTCTAATACATGATATAAATGATGTGCTGGTTAGTTAATTTCTAGATTTAAAAAGCAACTTCAAGTAACATTTTTGTTAAAGTGCTACACAAACTGTTGGCGCTATATGCAATAAATCCTGTACTATAATAATAGTTGTAAACTACTAACACTATATAGCGAAAGTAAGAAAGTGCACTCAATTTAGCTTAATCTTGATTTTTAAACTGCTCCTGGGCATGAATGCAAGGTTATTGGATGTGTTACTGTGCCTGTCTCAGGCTCTGGTGTGTGTGGCTGCAGTGCGCTCAGAGACTAAGCCCTGCTTACATGCTACCTATGTTTTATCAGGGTCAGTTTCAGGGCCATTATTAATATGAGGATACAGTCAAGTGTAACAATTTAGTGAGTGGGGCAGCAAAGTGCAGAAAATGAATGTCAGTATAAAAATTAGAGCTATTCAACATGTAGGCTCCTCCGAGGCACTTTAAATGCAAAAGGGCAAATCTACTATGCAAGTATCAGTAAGATCAGTCCAAACCATGGTCAGCAATCACTCTTGGGTCCCACTCTAACCCAATTAAAGGATCTAGCCTCTGACTGGAGATGCCTTAGAGTACAGCCTATTCATGTCTATAGTGGTTCACTACACAGGCATGGCCACCATTGAAGAAAACATCTGTCCATAAGATGTAAGGGAGAAGGAAGGCACTGTCATTATGCTGAGATAAGTACACATCTAGTAGATATGAAGGAGAAGGGAATAAAGTGGGTAACTAAAAGGGTATAATGGAATCGGCATATTGGGTAAGGTAATGTATAATAAATAATAAAATCCATAACATAATATTGATATTACTCTTAAAAAAGCCGATAACCCCAAGTTACTAATTAGATAAAACGGGAAAGGGGGGAAAAAACGGGACTTTGTGTGAGGTGTGTGGAGTCGGTTGGCATATAGAATGATACAGTAACCTGGTAAAAGGTAAAAGCTTTAATGAATATCGTCATAATATAACATTAAATACATGATAAATACATGTGACAATTGACATGTGACATAAAGACAATAGGAACATCTTGTTGCTAGATCGTACAGAACTAGTGGGATATGCATTGAAAAGAGAGTCATTGATGGTAAGCCTGTGTAAAATCCAGATATAAAATAATTTTGGGGGATGCATCAAAGGTGGACTCAGCGCGTATCGTGGACAATTTCCACTTCATCAGGAGCAGATGTATCCCAAGTCAATATTTGAAGGTAGGGTCAGTGTAGATAAGAATGTTGTGGATAGTAATCCAAGGCCAAGAAGTCTGTGCCAGGAGCTGTAGGAACCCAAAACTGCGGCCCAGAGCATACCCAATAGGCATTCCAGGGTACATATGAGTGACCAAAGTGGTGGGTAGTAGATGGTATCACAGATAGTGATCTCCAATGATTTCTATATGTATAAATGTGTAAAAATATTAAATTAGTATAGAAGTATATACTGGTGCTACAGGGACAAAAGTGTAAATTAGATATAGAAAGAGATCTATACCAAAATGGATTAATCAAAGGAGAATTGAGCAAGGGATAAGGAGATGAAGAACCAGAGGGTGAAGAAAAATCAGTGAATGGATAGTTTCAGACCATCTCACCAAAAGGAGTGATAAGCAAGTTTACCCGTGACAAGGTGTATGAGTGTCCACTGATAAAAAACATAAAAGGCGAGGGAAAGAAAAATAAATAGTGAAAAAAGGATAGTCATTAGGAAATACCCAGTATCGGCCACAGCAGAGGCTCCTAGCGTCACGTCCGCGCTCAATGAGTGAAGAAAAACGTTGCCGCATCCCGGATGAGAAGACCGTCCAGGATTGTGGCACAGAAATCCTCCCTTATATTTGAGTGCGAGAGTAGAAATCACGTGTCGACGCGATGACGCCACAGATGACGTCACACGTACGGCACGGAATGCGTGGCACCGAGGCACAATGGGAGGCCGCCCAGATTCCTCGCGTCCAACCAGGGGCGAAGGGGGAGGAGGGAGGCCCCTGGAGTGTCTCGCAGCTCCCAGAACCGGACGACAGCCCAATAAAGAACCGTTCAAACATACAATTACCATCACTGTACTACTGAACAATGTTCACCCATGGAAAGAATAAACATTGGTCGGGAAAGAAAAAGACAATATTATCAAACAATGATATGATGCAAGCCTAACGGCCTACATTTGAGCCAACCACTAAAACCACACACCTCCATCCCTAATGAATATCAAAGGTAAAAAGAATTATCATGTATTTAATGTTATATTATGACGATATTTATTAAAGCTTTTACCTTTTACCAGGTTACTGTATCATTCTATATGCCAACCGACTCCACACACCTCACACAAAGTCCTGTTTTTTCCCCCCTTTCCCATTTTATCTCATTAGTAACTTGGGGTTATCAGCTTTTTTAAGAGTAATATCAATATTATGTTATGGATTATATTATTTATTATACATTACCTTACCCAATATGCCGATTCCATTATACCCTTTTAGTTACCCACTTTACTCCCTTCCCCTTCATATCTAATTGATCAGGGATGGAGGCATCTAGCCTAAGATAGTTATTGCCTCCTAAAAGTCCCAACTGTGTTGTTTCTGTGTGTGTTTTTGTCTTTGTTGTTCTTTGTTTTTGTTTTTACCTTTGAAGTACACATCTAGTAGGGAGTTTCCACATTAGTTCAGATTAAGCAAGGTAGACTAATGTAGCTTTTACTAAAAGTGAACCTGTACTTTACCACCATTCTCCAAGATTCTGAGAATTTGTAAGTTTTAATCTCATTAAAGCTTATTGTCAAAACATGGGTCTAACTGTATAGACCCCTCCCATAAAGCAGCAGCATGGCCTAACCAACCAATACTTACAAAAATATTGTTACAGTTATAAAGCACAGTGCTGTGCTTTACAAATATACAGTACATTACCCATTTGCTGCCCACTAACAGTACATTTATTGCTAATGGGCAGCAAAACTAGGCAAAGTGAAGTACCGATACGTCGCTCAGCACATTTGCACTGGCAAGCAGCGGTGCCATCCTGTGATCACTGTGTCCAGTACCCGGCCACTCACAGTGTATCATTGTATCATGATAACATAACACCATGAAAGCCACTCTGAGGATGCGCTTTGCAAAATTAGTCGGAGGCCACACATATGTCATCACTTCTGGCTCTAATCTGACGTCAAGTCCGGCCCGAACCACCTGTCGGTGAAACACACGCTGATACCTGGAGCGAGAAGTGGCGATGCTTATGCCTGTAAGGCTGTATACATTTCTGCAGAGTCAGAGACAAGTGAGTGCAATATTTTTTGCCATCTTTAAATCTGGTGCTTTCTTTGGTTTATTGTGGTGATATTCTTTAGAAAGAGGATGACAGATATAGGACATTTTTTTTGAAGATCTGATGGAGAGGTTGTGATTGAATTGGATGGGTCAATAAATAACCCAAAGCACTTAATGACCTTTATTCAGTTAGAGGTCACTGGAGTGACGGTGAGTGTGCACTTCTCACGGTGGTGGTGGCATTTGGTGTTCCTTTGGAAGATCACTCTCCAGAATACAGAAGATCACACTTTGTGGTGTGGGATGCATCACGTTTACCTATTTACCTAAGTCGTATCCACTCTCTGTTATAAATGGATCACTTCACATAGGTGCAGGGCTTTTTTTCAGTGGGAACGCGGGGAACGCAGTTCCGGCACCTCTAGCACTGAATGTATGCCATGACAAGGGGTGCTGGAGGGTCTACTGATGCTGGATTTATTGATGCTGGAGGGGATCTATTTTTAGATGGCAATCTATTGTTGCTGGTGGAGGATCTTTTGATACTGTGGGTTAATTGTTGCTGGAAGGGATCTACTGTTTGGGGAGGGGTCTACTGTTGCTGGCTGCTATAGAGTCTATTGATGCTGGCTGCTGGGAGATCTTTTGCTGCTGCTGGGGGTATATTGCTGCTGGCTGTGGGGGATCAATTTAATTGCTTTTCTTGTTTTTAATAGCCAAATTCCATACATTCCACTACAAAATTATACTTGGCTCTATATTCTCTAAAAGGGGCTGTACTGGAAGCTGGGTAGGGGGTGGATCCAAGTGTCGGTGCTCAGAGGTGGGTAGGGGTGAAACCAAGGGTTAGTGCTCGAAGGTGGGTAGGGGGCGGAGACACAAATTAATTTAGAAAGGGGAGTTCCTGCACCTTTTCTCTGAGAAAAAAAGCCATGCATAGGTGAATTAGGTAACAGGGCAGTAAGTGTTTAGAATGGGAACTGGAGGAATGGAACTGAATATGGCTAGTCCATCCAAACTGCACCAGTAAACAAATCAAATGACAACCGTCCATATATAAAGACAAGTGAAAAAAACACCCACACATTCTAAATATAGATTTGTGCACTTCTTTTACAGCATTCTGTATTTGAGTTCTTAGTCAGGTATTCATTGCGCTTGCAAAGCAGTAAGCAGGCACATGACGTCATAGGCTCTGCCTGCACTGAATGTCCTCTTTACCTTTATCCTGCCAATCACAGCACATGGAGAGCACCCTGATTTGCTTAGTGTTGCTGAAAACAGCCAGTAGCTTTAAGGACCGTAGATGAAAAACTGGAGCAAGGGCAAAAATGAAACAAGGTTCAATAGATTTATTAAAGTGGTTGTGAACCCTTACATATACCAAGTGATGTGACTGGCCTCAGGGGATATACAAAAAAGTAATAAATCCTCCTACATAAGGTATACCTTTTTATCTGCAGTCTTCTCTTCTCTACAGCCATTTAAAGTTCTGAACGTGTACAGCTTGTCTGAGCTTTCAGAAAGTAGGGGGCGGGGAGCAAACATTTTACAGAGCTCAGTGAGCTCTTCACACAGCACACAGGAATTGAGCTGAGGCTGTCAATCACAAGCTGTGTGCTGGAGCTCCAAGAAATGACTCATGCAGATAGCAGAGGACAGCAGACAGAATTGACAGTGCTCTGGATTGAGACAAGTACACTCTACAAAGATATATGCTTTGTTCATATTTCACGTCTGAGGTTTACAACCACTTTAACCACTTTACCACCGGAGGATTTTGCTGTCTTCCATCCAGGCCACTTTTTGCGATTCGGCGCTGTGCGACTTCAACTGACAATTGCGCGGTCGTGCGACGCCGTACCCAAACGAAATTTACGTCCTTTTTTTCCCACAAACAGAGCTTTCTTTTGGTGGTATTTGATCACCTGTGCGATTTTTACTTTTTGCGCTATAAACAAAAAAAGAGCGTTTATTTTGAAAAAATAACAATATTTTTAACATTTTTTTATATGAAATTCCCCCCAAAAAAGATGTAAAAACCAATTTTTTTAAAAATTTTTGGCCAATTTGTTTTATGCTACATATGTTTGGTAAAAAAAATCGCAATAAGCGTATTTTGATTGGTTTGCGCACAAGTTATTGCGTTTACTAACAAAGGGAAAGATTTCTGTCATTTTTGGTGTTTTTTTTTTAACGCGTAATGGCGGCGATCTGAGATTTTTTTTGCGGGACTGCGACATTGCGGCGGACAGACCGGACCCCTGACTGACATTTTTGACACTTTTGGGGGTACCAGTGACATTACTGCAGTAATCAGTGCTATAAATATGCACTGTTACTGTAAAAATGACACTGGCAGGGAAGGGGTTAATTTTATTGGAGAGGGAGGGGTTAATGTATGCCTGGTGCTTACTGACGTGTAGGGGGGGAGGTGACTGTGTGAGTCATGGACAGATCGGATGTCCAGCTATGCTGAACAGTCCGATCTGTCACTCCCTGTCACTATGGAGATCCGCCCGCTGTGTTTACACACAGCGGGCGGATCTCCAGACTCGATCCCCGACGATCGGGTAAGAGCAGCGGCGATCGCCGCTGCTCCTCCCCTGGCCCGACTCCCGCTGTGAATGAAAACAGCGGGAGCGAGCCTCCGGCGGCGCGCAAGCGCCGCCCAGAAGGGGGAGTGTCCAATCACGTTAATACTACGTGGCTGGACGATAACGAACCACTCTGCCGCAGTAGTATTACTGTGAGCGGTCGTAGAGTGGTTAAGGTATGTGGCTGCATATTACTGTATATGTTGGTTAGATGTAAAGTGGAATTACACTTTAAGGTTGCCAATTCTGGATATGTCCTAATCTTTCAGTTGAATGAACTATCATATAAGGAGCAATCCCACTGCAATCAGCCAGATAAAGTCTCAGTTATTTCCTGGTTTCAAATGACCACATGCAACTGCTGTGGAAATCAACTGAAACTATCACATGTAGGTTTAAAATGTACAGTATGTCTCTTGGAAGGGGTTAGAACCCCTTGTCAGGTATTTACTGCTCTGAGATTTATTCTAATTTCCTGTCCTGCTAAAATTTTGCCAAACAGGAAATGAAGGAAACTCTTCTATAGCAGCAGAGCAACAATTGAAAAGAAAATCTTTAAGAAGTCATAATTACATAGTTAGTCAGGTTGAAAAAAGACACAAGTCCATCTGGCTCAACCAATAAAACAAAAAACAGTAAAGAAAACCCAACCATACAATCCCATATACACAATCCTATACCCGCAGTTGATCCAGGGGAAGGCGAAAAAAATCCCAGCAAAGCATGATCCAATTTGTTACAGCAGGGGAAAAAAATTCCTTCCTGATCCCCCGGGAGGCAAACAGATATTCCCTGGGACCCGGCGAGCACAGACAGCTCCGTGTGCGCACCCCAGGTGGTGCGTGGGAGAGCGATTTTGGAAGGACGTCATTGTACGCCCTCCCAGTATAAGCCGACCGTGCTGTAGCCGTCATTTGGCTATGGCCCGGTCGGCAAGTGGTAAAATTATAGACTGATCATTTCTTTGTCAGTGGGCAAACATACAAAATCAGCAGGTGATCAAATACTTTTTCCCTTCACTTTACATGTGACAGGTGGTATAGCCTCTTGCAGGAGGGAGTTGTCAGCACTCCTTCCATGAGCGGTCCGTCCCCTATAGCAGAAGGAGCAGACTCGCGCTGCAGAGGTCCCCAGCCTGTACACTGGTACCCAAGAGTTAAGTGAAGTTAGATGCGTGCATTGAATTCGGGGCTGGGTATATGGCGGGACCCCATACTGTTACTGGGAGTGAGGTAACGGTGATACGCTAGACAGGTGGATGTGGACAAAGCTCTACATGTCCCTCCTAAAAGCACAAGTGATCGTGTTGGTGTATTTAACATTAAGAGAGAGTTTACTAGAGTTTGTTCATATTTGTGATCTACCGGGTCATGAGCCTGGCTCAAGTAAAGGTACCCCATGTGCAGGACAGTGACTATGAACAAAGTGCCTAGCATAGTCCAGGAGAACCCACCCTGGGGTAGGCCTTTCATGTTATCCTTGCTTGGTGCCCAAAGAGGAGGGAAACATGGAGGATGTGGCAACCACCCCAGCACCCTACCCTACATACCCAAATTATTTTTTTTTCTTTTTCTCTTTTGGCAAAATTTAATCACCACTGTTTTTTTTTTCACTATATAAACAAAAAAATACCAAAAACATATAAAATTCTGCAAAGAAATAACCTTTTTTCAAACATTAAGGCCAAAATGTATTCTGCAACATTTCTTTGGTAAAATTACCACCAAACCAGTTAACATTATTTAGTCTTGTGAAATGTATACAAACTATGGTTTATATTGATGTATATAAATATATATATATATTTGAAAATCGATCCGTCCTGATGTACTGACTGCCTTTCTCAATGACCCCCTTTTGTAAAGTAGTCAGTCCAAGATATTTAGTAAGAGGCATAGTGAGTTTTTTGAAGCCATAATTTTTTTTAAAAAATTACAAATTTTTGGAAAGTTAATAAATGTAATCTTTTTTTTTTCACAGTTGTCATTTTAAGTTATTTCTCACACACAGCATAGGCATACTTTTTATACCGCATAGTGAGTCTTTTATAGATTTTATTTTTTACCACAAGTTTTTTGAAAATGCAGAAAGAAAAAGAAAATGTAATTTTTTACACAATGTTGGTAATTAATATGATATTTTTAATATGATATTTTTAACATGCTGCATAGGCAGTCTCAGAAATACACCTCCTGAGTATAGGGATACCACCTGTGTGAGACTTTTTCACAGCCTAAATGCATAAAGAGACCCAAAATCCAAGGAACACCTTTGGGCTTTGAAGAACGTAAATTACACACCTAATTTCCTGACTATCTATCACATTTTTGGAGGCCCTGGAGCACCAGAACAGTGGAAACACCTACAAAATTACCCCATTTTGGAACGCAAACACACCAAGGTATTTTTTGAAAGGCACAGTGAGTCTTTTGAAAATGTAATTTTCACCAACAATTTTTCGGAAAATGCATTTTTTTTTTGCATAAAGTCAATTAATAAGTATTCTAATACACAGCATAGGCATACTTAGATTTACAACCCAAAACACATTCTGCTACTACTCCCCAAGTCTAGTGATACCACATATATGGGACCTTTTGACAGACTAGCCTCATAGAGGAGCCCAAAATCCAAGGAACACCTCCAGCGTTCTAGGGGCATAAATTACACGTCTAATTTCCTGACTACCTATCACATTTTTGAGGGTCCTGGAGCACCAGGACAGTGTAAACACTAACATTTTCTAAAGAAAATACCACAAGGTATATTCTATGAGGCATAATGAGTCATTTGAAGTCTTCATTTTTTTGCCACAAGTTTTGCGGAAAGAAACATGAACAATAATGCGGAAAGAACATGAACAATATTTTTTTTTACACATAGTTGTCAATTTAATAAGATATTTTTCACACACATGGGGCTACTTAGAATTACAACCCAAAACACATTCTGCTACTCCTCCCCCGGTGGCTATGCACAAGACACTTGTCCCACCAGGCCGCACATGTGCAGTGGCTAAGCAGGAAGCAGTTGTAAAGGCAGAAGGTTTTTTATCTTAATGCATTCCATGCATTAAGATAAAAAGCCTTCTGTGTGCAGCAGCCCCCCCAGCTCCTCTAATACTTACCTAAGGTCCCTCTCTGTCCAGCGATGTCCACCAGTGTCTTAGCCATCTAAGATTCTCCCTTCTGATTGACTGAGACACAGCAGCGGCGCCATTCTGGAAAGGTCACTTCCTCCCAGGCAGGTCCCATCTTCGCCTCACAGGCTTGGCTTGGAGAAGATACCAGTTTAAGAAGGATATTTGCCTCCCTTTGTTACTGCTTTATGTTGGGTATCCTATTCTATAACCCTCTCTCCAAAGCCTATTGAGCAAAATAAACCTTGAAAAAACGTAAGTGACTGACGTCCAGCTTTCTTTTCTAACCCACAATAGGTCAAGAGAAGTGAAATGCTAGTCAGCCACATCATCTGGGGGGTCATCCTCAACCACCCACACAGGAAGAGTGCTACAGTGAAGCGTTAAAGCTAGCGACAGATTACCAGACATCAGGGAACAACAGACGATAAGACACCTGCCTATCCTCCATCCTGCTATTGTACCACTGAAACATGCTGCAGTGAGAGTGTCCCTATTATCCATGGAAAATGAACAAATGGGTTCCAGCTCTCATAGAGATTTTGCAACAAGATTGAAAATCTATGTGTATGATAAAAAGCAATCTAAACAGCCAGTAGTGCTTGTGATCCCCACCTTGGATACTGCAATACGGCCTTGTTCTCACATGATTGCTGAAAACACCAATCAAATTGGGCCTGCAAAGATAAGGAAAACGGAATCTACCAAAACAGGTTGGCTGTGGAAAGGGAGACTCCTGCTAGTTGTTTTCTATGAGAAATTAGCTGTCTATGAAGTTATTGAAGGATTTCTAATTCTAAGAACAAAAATGTATTCTCTTGTAGCTTGCCAGTCATAAAATGAAGTGGATGCATTTGTTTTCATTTTTCAGTATAAGAACATTTTCAGCAAGCATAAGAAATTTCTGTTGAGCGTGCCAGAAATGCGATGTCCTTGTCACTACCTATGAACTGAACTGAAATTATAAACAATATTATCCTCCTTTTAAGCTATCATCTGTATGCTACAAATTGTCCCACCCTCCATGTAGTGGAGATGAAGAGAGTTTGTAGTCCAGCAGTGGAGCGTGTGAGCGTAATCGCACATTGTGTTCTTGCTGGGCATCCAGTGTGTCCCTGTGCCTATAAGGTAGAGTGGGCTCCCTCCAGGCAATTTTGCACTTAATTAATCCACTGTTACATGTTTTCCCATTTTGAGGCTTTAAAATATAGACTTAGGACCGCAGTATACAGGGGAGCCTTGACGAGGCACTGTGGCATTCACATACTGTATGTTTGCAAATGTGTGCAACTAAAAATCCTCTTTCTTTTTTTTTTAAAGTAAACTGTTAGACAGGGTCAATTTGTGTTTTTTTGTAGACTAGCTGGTAAGTGTGCTGGGAGATGTTTTTTTTTTTGTTTGAGATGTGCATCGCCCTTCCATATACACCTTGCTGCAAAGGCTAGTTATAAGTTGGGGTGGTTGCCATCTTTTTATTTAAATTGTTTACTGGATTTGGTGTGGGGACACATTGAAAGCTGCCATTGTGCTATTGCTGGGTGTCCGGTGCGTTCCTGTGCCTTTAAGGAGGAGTGGGCTCCCCCCCAAACAGACCCGCTCCTAATTTATCCACTGCTATATGTGCTCCAATTTGGAGACTCCCAAATATAGAGTTAGGACCACAGTATACAGAGAAGCCTTGGTGAGGCACTGCGGCTTTCACATATATTTGTAAATGTGTGCATCTAAACCCTTTGTTTTTAACGTGAATTGTTAGACAGGGTCAATTTGTTTTTTTTAATGCAGACTAGCTGGTATGTGTGCTAGGAAATTTTTGTTTGCGTGTGATGAGTGTAACCACCCTAGGACAGGAAGCGTGTTATTCAGAGGATTACCAAGAAAAAATAAATACAAAAAGGCATGGAAGAAGAAAACCAATGTAGCCATTACATACAATGAGTGGTAAGCTGCAATACATTAAACTTTTGTTCTTGGGTTTAGATACACTTTAACCGCTTGTCGACCGTATACTGTACATATATACGGTAGCAAAGTGGCTCCCCTGAGCAGAATCACATACCTGAACATGATTCTGCACTGCCGAGTCTATGGCGTGCACGCGTTCTGCCAGCGACTTGCTACCGCTTAGATTGGACACAGCAGGAGTAAAGCAGCGGGTCCGGCGGACGCAATGTCCGCCGGGACCCACTGATTGTTCAGGAAACAGGCAGATGGAAGGTCTGCCTATGTAGGCCGTTCTGTGGCAAGGGAAGGCTGTAATACTGTGTTTCTGCTAAGCAAGAACACGGATCTCTGCCTTTCCGCAGTACAAGCACCTCCCAAACAGTTAGTAAACACTCCCTCGGAACACATTTAACCCTTTGATCGCCGCTGCTGTTAAGCCCTTCCCAGCCAGTATCATAAGTACAGTGCATATATTTTAGCACTGATCACTGTATTGGTGTCATTGGTCCCCAAAAAGTGTCTGAATTGTCCGCTGCAATGTCGCCACCATAACTAGTGGAAAAAAAAAAAGTTCTATAAATATTTCCCATAGTTTGTAGATGCTATAACTTTTGCCCAAAAGCTTTTTTTTTAAGCAAAAACACGTAGCAGAAAAAAATTAAAATAAAATAAAATTTCCATAAATATATTCCATAGTTTGAAGTTGCGATAACTTTTGCGCAAACCAATCAATATATGCGTATTGGAATTTTTTTACCAAAAATATGTAGCAGAATACATATTGACCTAAATTGATAAATAAATTAGTTTTTTTTTCTATTTTTTATTGGATATGTTTTATAGCAGAAAGTAAGAATTTTTTTTTTTCAAAATTGTCGGGGGTTTTTTGTTTATAGCGCACAAAATTAAAACCACAGAGGTGATCAATAACCACCAAAAGCAAGCTCTATTTGTGGGAAAAAAAAGAACATACATTTTATTTGGGTATAGCGTCACACCACCGCGCAATTGTCAGTTAAATTAACGCAGTGCAGTATCGCAAAAAAGGCCTGGTCATGAAGGGGGGAAAACCTTCCAGAGGGCAAGTGGTTAAAGTGAACCTTCAGCCTTCAACGAGCAGAGAAAACTAGGTGGATAGCAAGGACTTGATCCCAGGGGCCACCCAAACCTGACAAGAAATAATACACAAGGTACCCAGAACTATTAAGCCGATTAAGGGCTATTTCTATCGGATTGAATGGCCGCAGGTATCCATACACCATAGGAGTATTCATATAATAGATTCACTAAAACTTGTGCACTCAGAATCTGGTGCAGCTGTAAATGATAGCCACAGATTAGCTCCTAATTTCAGCCTGTTTAATTGGGTTCTGGCAATAAAACCTGGAAGCTAACTGGTTTCTATGCAGAGTTGCACCAGATTTTGCACTCTCCTGTTTCAGTAGATAACCCCCTCCTTGTAAAGTTTGGTTGGCCCTTGGGGTGAGCTCCTTGCTATCCACTTTGTTTCTTCTGCTCTTTGAAATGTAGTCCTTTGGGGGGGGGGGTTTCGGCCTTTTCCAGTTAACGCGGAGCATAATTTCTAAATACTTTCTACTGTATATGTGAGTATGTGTCCTTATGAATTATTGAATTATGGGAATAATTTAATAAGTTACAGTACTGTGCAAAAATGTAAGGCAGGTGTTAAGAAATGCTGTAAAGTAAGAATGCTTTCAAAAATATATATTTTAATGTATTTTTATCAATTTGCAAAATGCAAAGTGAGCGAACAGAATCAATTTGGTGTGACTATCCTGTGGCCTAAAACCAGAATCAATTCTTGCACTTGTACACTTAACACAAAGTCAAAACTTTTGTAGGATTATTAGTCATGTGTATGATTAACTAATTATATGAAGCAGGTGCTTAGTTTTATATTCATCGTTTCAATTTCATATGTAGGTTGAAACAAAAGTTATTACCTGAAAAAGAAACAGCTGTTTAGGAGACTTAAAACTGGGTGAGGAACAGCCAAACTCTGCTACTAAGGTGAGGTTGAGGAAGAAAGTTTCATGTCACAGGTCATTACACCATGGCAAGATTGAGCACAGCAACAAGACACAAGGAAGTTATACTGCAACAGCAACATCTCTCACGAACAAAGATTTTAAAGCAGATTGGGGTTTCGTGATGTTCTGTTCAAGCTCTTTTGTAGAAGCACAAAGAAACAGGCAATTTTAAGGACCATAGACACAGTGGTGAGCCATGGAAATGTAATGCAGCAGATGAAAGACACATCATGCACACTTCTCTTTGACATTGGAAGATGTCCAGCAGTGCCATCAGCACAGAACTGGAGGAAACTAGTGGGACCCAGGTACACCCATCTGCTGGCTGGAGAAGTGGTCTTCATGGAAGAAATGTGGCCAAAAAGCCATAGCTTTGACGTGGAAACAAGGCTAAGTGACTCAACTATGCACAAAAACATATCAATTGGAGTGCAGAAAAATATCAGAAGGTGCTCTGGTCTGATGAGAAAATATTTGAAATATTTGGCTGTAGCAGGAGGCAGTCTTTTCCCTGAAGGGCTGGAGAGTGGTACAATAATAGGTTTCTGCAGTAAACAGTAAAGCATGGTGATGGGGTTGCATTTCTGCAAATGGAATTGGAGACTTTGTCAGGATCAATAGTGTTCTCAATGTAAAATGGAAAATACAGGCAGATACATATCCATCATGCCATACCATCAGGGAGGTGTGTGATTGGCCCCAAATGTATTCTGCAGCAGGACATCGACCCCAAACATACAGCCAATGTCATTCAGAAGTATCTTCAGCATAAATAAAATCAAGGGGTCCTGGAAGTGATGGTTTGGCCCCCACAGAGCCCTGATCTAAATAAACATTGAATCTGTCTTGAATTACATAAAGAGACAGAAGGATCTGAGGCAGCCTACATCCACAGAAGATCTGTGGTTAGTTCTTCAAGATGTTTGGAACAACCGACCTGCTGAGTTCCTTCAAAAACTGTGTGCAAGTATACCTAGAATGATTGACACTGTTTTGAAGGCAAAGGGCGGCCATGCCAAATATCGATTTGATTTGGATTTTTCTTCTTTTCATTAACTTTCCATTTTGTTACTTGACAGTAAATAACTATTAACACTTCAGTTTCTGAAATCATTCTTAATTTACAGCATTTTTTCACACCTGCCTAAAACGTTTGCCCGGCAGTGTATGTTTTGGATACTAATGTATAAATATCTCCTAGTATCCCAGGGTCTCCTGTGGAAGCAACTTACTGTGAAACATGTTGGAACCTTTGGAATATTTCTACATGCTCAACAGACGTAGAACCTCCTATTTTTGAAGGTCTTCTAATTTCTGATTTCTGACACCTTTTGGGTGACTTATTATTTTTCATCATAAGTTATCTGGTACTGTTAAATACTTATAGAAGGAGGTCTTGTCTGTCAGCAGAAAAATATAGTAGTTGGTGTTTAGGGGATACAATGAATACACAGCTTGTTACTTGGTTTTATTGGCTCTGATTTTATGTATGTTGTACACAATAAAATTATAGTATTTTTATAATTGTGAGTCGTGATTGCATTTGCTGGCTACTTTGGCCCCATACAAATTCCCTTGTTTCTTCTTTTTTTTTGTGCACTCATTTACAGTTTGGGATGTGGTACCAGTTATATCACATTGCATCTCTGTGATATACTGTAACTCTTTAGCACAAGGTGTAAAGACAAAGGACACACCTCTACCACATATCTAGTTACCTAGACCATGAAGAATTAATATGCAAAAAAATGATTGGTTAAAAAAAATGATTGGTTAAAAAAATGATTGGTTAAACCCACAAGATGAAAGACTTCGATGAATGGTTAGTGTGATATCAAACACTTCATAGAGGTCTATACAAGATGTCAAAGAAGAAGGAAGAAAAAAGGAACAGAAGGATTTGATTTCAAAGGAGGGACAGTCCCTCAAAATGAGTCGAAATCAGTTGGAAACTATGCATTAAAGCTATGAGTAGAAGTGGATAGACTATTCTCTTTAGGCAAAGACAATCGGCTGAGCTGGATGTTAGCATTTCTTCTTTATAGTAAAATTGTGTTAGCACGGGTGAATAGGTGGTATTAAAATAAGCATAAACTTGTCTGTCTGCTATACCATTGGATGTAAGGCTAGCATTAGGTCATGTGGATTGCAGCAGCTCTGCATTCTGCCACTTAACGTCAGAAGAGTGTTCAGCCTAAGTCTTTGATGACGTAATAGCCTCAGTGCAGGGCTGCTGTGATATTAGATTGAACAAACTATTAGGCTAGGGCTGGGTTCACATACAGTATATGCGAATTGGATGCTTTTTTAACCGCATCCAATTGGCATAACAAGTGAGTGTGACCAGCTTGCAATGGAGCCAGTTCACACGTGCCCGGGGCGGCCGCGGTGCGGTTTTGAACAGGGTCCTGCGCATTTTTGGGTTCAGTGCAGTTGTGGATTTAGGGAAAAAATTTACATGTGAACTGGTGAACAGAATGCACTGGACACCGGATTGAAAACCGCAGCCAAAAAAATAATATATTGTCAAAAGTATTGGGACACCTGCCTTTACATGCACATGAACTTTAATAGCTGCAAAGGGAGGGCCAACTCCATATTGAACCCTATGGACTAAGACTGTGAAGCCATTAAAGTTCTATGTAGGTTTTCCCAATACTTTTGACAATATAGTGTATGTGAACCCAGCCTTAAAGTGGTTGTAAAGACAGAAGGTTTTTTTTATCATAATGCATTCCATGCAATAAGATAAAAAACCTTCTGTGTGCAGCAGCCCCCCTAACATTTCCCTGAGCCCCATCTCAATCCAGCGATGTCCATGAATGCCTCGGCCATCGGGGACTCTCCCTCCTGATTAGCTGAGACACAGCAGCGGCACTATTGGCTTCCGCTGCTGTCAAAGTCAGTTAGCCAATCAGGAGAGAGAGGGGGCAGGGCCGAACCGCAGCTCCATGTCTGAATGGACACAGTGAGCTGCGGCTCGGCTTGGGTGCCCCCATAGCAAACTGCTTGCTGTGGGGCACTCAACAGGAGGGAGGGGCCAAAGAGGGACCCAAGAAGAGGAGGATCTGGGCTGCTCTGTGCAAAATCCCTGCACAGAGCAGGTAAGTATAACATGTTTGTTATTTTTATAGAAAACTTTAGTATCACTAACTAGATATTACCTTCAACCAGAGATTTACCAGATCGTCTTGTTTTTTTTTTTTTAAGCTGAATTTAAAACTACTACCTATCTGCCCAAATTCTCTATAATTGTTTAAAGTGGGCATAAATTTTGAGTTTAAATCCCCTTTATCATCAATGCTAAATGAAGCATGATGGTAATATAATTGTTTCAAATAAACTATCTTTAAACGATCATGCTCACATGCCCAACCACCCTCTAATGTCCATGGATAGCTTTGGGCCCTATGAAGAACCAAGGAACAATTTACAAGTGAAACCAGAACTCTATGTTATTCTCGGCCTCTGAATAACAAGATTATACAATCCCCAGGAGCTCAAAACTCTTAAGATATCTCCAGAGCAAATGATTAATTCAAGCCAGAGATAACTGCTTCTTCTTAACGCTCTGTTCAGCACGGGGCTCTCTTATGATTTCCTTTTTGTTTGTCCTACATATCTCTCCTCCTTCCACAGATCGCCTTGTCCTGCTACCTGCAAAGGTGCAGCAGCCAGCAGATTTTAATGAACGGAAGGGGGAAGAAAATAAATGCGGCAGCCTCCCTTTCATCAGTGTATCCCTGGTAACCTCCTGCAGGGAGCTGGGCTCCGCAGAGCTATTGCAGGCCTCAGCAAAAAGGATTCTATTTTCTGCGGCTTCCTGTTCCTCTTTGGCGTGTCGTCATAGCAACCGTGTTAGCTCAAGGAGATTTGCTTCTCTTGCTGTCTTTTCGCTTGCACAGTTTCTTCCCTGCTTGCACTTCTCCTGGCTGCCTCTTTCAGTTTATTATATTCGTTCAGACACCGCAGACTTATTTTCTGTGGCTATAGAAACGCAGTACAAGCAGCTTATCAGGGAGACGCTTATACTGCTGATTGCAGATTTAAGAACGATGGCTTATTCGGTGAAAAAGAAAAGCTGTGATATTCACGCTGAACATTGCTTTTGTTTCCCTCTCATTTTATTTTCAGCAGCAGCTGTTTATGAGGCAGCCTTATGTATCTTTCTTCTCTTTTTATCCCTTCATGGTATTTCAGTATTACTTTTCCTCTTCTTCTTTCCCATCTCTCTCTGTTCTTCATCTTTTTTTCTTGTCTACTTTCTTTCTTGCTTTTCCATTCTAAAACCTGACCCTCTTTCTTTCATGTTTTCTATCTGCCTCTCCTTCTCTAACCACACTTTACTCTTGATGCCTGTTTTTCTCTTTCCTTCTATCTCTAATATTTTTCTTCTTTCTCTACTATTTCCCCCTCTTTCTCTACCTCCTGTCACCTCCTTTTCTGTGTGAACTATCTCTCTATTTTCTCTGTATCCTCTCCTTCTTTTCCTGTTATATTCCCCCTCTTTCTCTGTCTCTATCCTAACATTTTCTCTGTCTGTTATCTCTGTCTTCTATATCCTTCTATTTATCTGACTTCTCTCTTTCTGTCTTCTATTTCCTCTTTCAATGTCATCTATTACCCCCTCTTCTTCTGCCTCCTATCTTCCCCTTTTTCTCTGCCTTCATACCCCCCACATTCTCCGCCTCTTATCTTCCCCTCTCCATCATCTACTCTATATTACCAAAAGTATTAGACACCTGCTTTTACACGCACATGCACTTTAATGGCATCCCAGTCTTAGTCCGTAGGCTTCAATATTGAGTTGGCCCACCCTTTGCAGCTATAACAGCTTTAACTCTTCTGGGAAGGCTGTCCACAAGGTTTAGGAGTGTGTCTTCCAGAAGCACATTTGTGAAGTCAGGCACTGATGTTGGAGAAAAGGTCTGGAATCTGCAATCTAATTTATCTCAAAGGTGATCTATCAGGTTGAGGTCAGGACTCTTTGCAGGCCAGTCAAGTTCCTCCATCCCACACTTGCTCTGCCATGTCTATATGGACCTTGCTTTCTGCACTGGTGGGCAGTCATGTTGGAACAGGAAGGGGCCATCCCCAAACTGTTCCCACAAAGTTGGGAGTATAAAGTTGTCCAAAATGTCTTGGTGTGCTGACACCTTAAGAGTTCCTTTAACTCGAAATAGGGGGCCAAGCCCAATCCCTGAAACACCCCTTACTTTTTGCCCTGGTCCAAATGTTATTCAGGGGTTGGGATTGGACCCTTAGTTCCAGTGAAGGGAACTCTTAATGCGTCAGCATACCAAGACATTTTGGACAATCTCATGCTCACAATTTTGTAGGAACAGTTTGGAGTTGGCCCCTTCCTGTTCCAACATGACTGCGCACCAGTGCACAAAGCAAGGTCCATAAAGACATGGATGAGTGAGTTTATTGGGAAGGAACTTGACTGGCCTGTACAAAGTCCTCACCTCAACCCGATAGAACACCTTTGCGATAAATTAGAGTAGAGACTGTGAGGCAGAACTTCTTGTCCAACATCAGTGCTTGATCTCACAAATGCACTTTTGGAAGAATGGTCAAACATTCCCATAGACACTCCTAAACCTTGTGGACAGCCTTCTCAGAAGAGTTGA
>NC_138774.1:274261893-274474015 GCF_965119305.1 Pelophylax lessonae | reverse complement strand
GCTTCCCATCTCACTCTCTTTTGCTGTCTCATGTTTCTTCCCTTTTCTCTGCCTCCTGTCTTAGCCTGTTTCTGTTATTTGTCTCCTTCTCTTTTTCTGTCATTTTTGCCCCCTCTTTCCCTGTTTCCTATCTCCCCCTCTTTCTTCATCTCCTGTTTAACCCTGTTCCTTTATCTCCCCCTCTTTCTCTGTCATCTACCTCCCCCTCTTTCTCTGTCCTTCTATTTTTCTGTGTACTTTCTTCCTCTCTTTATCCGTCTCCAATTTCTTCCTTGATCTCTGTCTCCTACATCCCCCTCTTTCTCTTTAAGCTCTTGCCCTTTTTTCTGGTTCCCATATCCCTCTCTTTCTCTGCCTTTTCTATTCCATTCTTTCTCTGCCTTCTATCTCCCTCTCTTCTGCTGCTTATTTCCCCCTTTTTCCCTGCCTCCTATTTCTCAACTTTTTCCTGTTTTCCCCTACTCTCTTTGCATCCAATTCTTCCCTCCTACTCTGACACCTACTTTCTTCTGTCTCAAGTCTCCCCTTCTTTCTCTGCCTCCTATTGTCCCTTTTTTCTGTGTTCAATATCCCTCATTTTCTCTACCTCTTGTCTCTCCTTCTTTTTCTGTCTCCTATCTCCCCCTCTTTCATCATTTGCTGTTTCCCCCTTTTTCTCTGTCTCCTGCCTTACCATGTTTCTCTGTCATTTTTCACTTGCTCTTTCTTTGTCATCTATCTCCCCTTTCCTCTCTGTTTCCAATCCTACTTTTTTTCTGCTTCCTATCTCTTCCATTTTGCTATCTCTGATCTCCCCCTCTTTCTCCATCTCTTTTTTTCTATCTCCTGTCTTCTCCTCTCTCGCTCTTACCCCCCATCTCCCACTTTTCTTTCTGTCAAGCCTCAGTCTTTCTCTCCCTGCCTATTTATTTTACTTCTTTTCCTCTCTATTTCCCATCTACCTCTGTCTTCCATCCAACTTTCTCTCACCCGCCGGTTCGGTCTACCTGCTGTGTCACTTTCCTATCTCTTCTTTCTACTCTCCCTCTTTTCTAATTTCCACCTGTCTCTCTTATTATTTATTTCTCCTACCCCCCTCCCGCCTTTATAATAGCTTTGTTCCTCTCTTATTCTTCCTAATACCTCTTTTTCCATCTCCTCATTCTTTCTAACCCTCTCTCGCATCACCTTCTCCTCCTCTCCTTCTCATTCCTTCATACTCTCTCTTCTTATTCTTCTTTATCAGCCTCTCTCTTCTGATTCTCTCTTACCTTGCCCTTCCCTCTCTGCAGATACCTTGAACGGAGAGCTCAGCAGAGAAGACCCCTCTACAGCAATAATGATTTGCAGATCACATGAAGCATTTAAAACCTGTTAAGAGCTGTGGGTTTTGCATAGCATTACAAACCCACACATTTCAATGCTTGTACATTGTCTATGCCAGTGTTTCTTAACCTTTTAACACAAGGCACCCTTTAAAACTATGCAAATAAGGCACCTCATTCTAAAATGTAAAACACAAAACTAATAGTTTTTATTATCGCCCCCTGGACCTTTATCAACATTCCTTGACAATTTTTCTCTCTGGCTACTCTACTTTCTCTCTTCTGAAATTCCCCCAACTTCAACATCCGTGTTAATACGAGCTTCCCTGCTGCTTATAAACTTCTTAGTCTAACCTCCTCATTTGACCTGAAACAATAGGTAAAGGTTTCTACTCACTCTGATGGCGACACCCTTGACCTTGTATTCTAGTACCTATGCACTTCATGTAACCTCTCCAACAATCCTTTTCCTCTCTTTGATCACCACCTTATTGGTTTCACTCTCCCCCTGTCTTCCACCACCTTTTCCTCCAATCACCCTAACAATCACCTGTAGAAACCTTCGCCACTTCAATCTTTCTATTAACTATTCTGCTACTGACCACCTCTATGACAAAACCTCACCCCTGTCTTGCCCAAATCTTGCCTCTTCTGTCTACAATAAAACCCTGTCCTCCACCCTGGAAAAGCTCACCCTCTCACTACACAAAGAATAAGGTCTCGACCCCTACAACCCTGGCAAACAGATGTCTCAAAAAATGAAGCTGCACGCTCTTGAGCCTCTGTGATGTAAGACAGTCTCTCAAAGACTTCAACCAATCTAAATCTGCCCTCAAAAAAATAAAAGTTTTGCCTCCACACTGCCAAGCAGACCCATTTTATCACTTTCATTAACACCTTCTCATGCAGTCCCCATCAACTCTTCTCTACCTTTAACTTTCTACTTTGTCCTCCACTGCCTCAACCCACTAACTCACTCACTGTCCAGGAGTTTGCTAATCACTTCAAAAATAAGATTTATTCAATTTGTGATTAAATCTCCACTCTACAGGTATCTCCCCCACTTAACCCCTATGTCAACAGGTACAATCAACACTCCCTTTATTCAACCCTGCTACTATAGACAAGGTTACTAAGCTCATTTCTAACGCCCACCTAACCATCTGTCCCCTGGACCCTGTTCCCTTTCAAATATTATGGTCACCCTCTCACTATCCTACACACTTTAACCCACGTCTTTAATACCTCCATCTCTTCTGGCATCTTCACCAACTCTCTAAAACATGCACTAGTCACCCCCATACTTAAAAAGCTGTCCTTGGACCCTACCAATCTTAACAATCTACGCCCTATCTCCTTGCTCCCCTTTTGCTCTAAACTCCCTGAAAGCCTGGTCTACAACTAACTGAGCGACCACCTCATTAGGAATAACTTTCTTGATCCCCTTCAGTCTGAATTTCACCCCCAACACTCCGAAGAAACTTCTCTTTTAAAATTCACAAATGACTTACCAACAGCAAAAAGCAATGGACACTATTCTGTACTCCTACTTCTTGACCTTTTGGCTGCCTTTGATACGGCTGACCACCCCCTCCTCCTCAAAAAACTTCACTCCCTTGGTCTCATGACTGTGCTCCTCTCTGGTCTCATCCTACCTATCCCACTGTACCTTCAGTGTCACTTGCAATTCTACTTCCTCCACTACTCTTCGTCAGGGTCCCCCAGGGTTCTGTTCTTGAACCTCTCCTATTTTCATTCTACATCTCCTCCCTGGGTCAGCTGATAGTATCCCTTGGCTTCCAATATAATTTCTACGCTGATTACACTCAAATGTATCTTTCCACCCCACAGCTCACTCCATCAGTCTCCAAAATATGTCCCTTCCTAACCAATGAAACCACAAAGCTCCTGATTCCCTCCCTGGTTATCTCTCGTCTTGACTACTGCAACTACCTCCTCACTGGCTTACCTTTAAATAGGTTATCCCCCCCTTCAGTACATCATGAATACTGCTGCCAGACTTATTCACCTTACAAACCACTCAGCATCTGATACCCCTCTCTGCCAATCCCTTCAATGGCTCCCACTCACCCAATTAATTAAATTCAAAATACTAACAATAGCTTCCACAACTCGGCCCCCTGCTACATCACTAACCTAGTCTCAAAATACCAACCAAATCATCTTCTTCATTCCTCCCAAGACCTCCTGCTCTCTAGCTCCCTCATCACCTCCTCCCATACTCGCCTGTAAAGCACTGCACAAACTGCTGGTGCTATATAAATTCTGTATAATAATAATAATAATTATCGCAACAATGTGCACACACATAGGACACCCAACTTTAGAGATGATTTATCCTTACAAAGCAAATATATCTTTGCACACTGATACTGGCTAGTAGTAGTGTTTCCCTTCTCCCTCATTTTCTCCCCTTTACTCAGCTAAAGTGACCCCAATGCTGCTGGAGAGAGGCATGGGAGGATCAAACAAGGATGCCAAGCAGGTGCCTGACAACCTCCTTATCAACTAATAAAGTCATAGCTTGTTAGGACATCACTGGGGCCCAAGGTTGTATTGCTGCACAGTTAAAACCTGTGACTTTGTGTGACAAAAAGGCTGGCTGGAACCATGCACTGCCATGTACACAATTTTTTGGAAATTTGGGGCAATTTTTAGCCATTTTGCCAAGAAACATTTGAAAAACTCAGAAGGCATCCTGGGCGAAAAAGGCTATTCTATGTCATGTCTTAACCCTTCAGCCATAGTCTGTACTACTTCTAAAGATATACAATATACAATAATTGCATTAAAGGAGAAGAGTAGCCAAAGCCATTTTTGTGGACTAAGGCCCACTGTCGGTTGATGTCACAGAGCCGCTGCAGGCTCTGATAAGATCTGACTATATGGTTGGGATCTGCCCAGAAGCCTGGGTCAACAGCTGGCTCAGCCTCGCAGAGCTCTGCTGAGAGCCTGAGCCAGCCACTCCTACCCCCCCCCCCCACCTCCACAGCCCAGCGCTTAGTGAGGGGCAGAACAGTCGCCGGCTCTCTGCTCACAGAATGCTGAGAATTATGCAATCAGTGGCCTTTGAGCTCTCAGCTCTCAGTGCAGAGCAAGCGAGGGACAGATGCAGCATCAGTTTGATGTTGTATCCACCTAGGTATAAATGGTTTTGTTTTCTAAATGCCATACTTCTCTTTTAAGGCTAAACTTTAGGCAAGCAGCTAGTTAGTCTATTAAAATACATTTACAGGAATATTTTTTAAACATAAATTTTTATTGAAGGAATTTTTTTATCAATACAACAACTGATATCAAGAAAATGAGCACAACAAATGTACATGAACATATAGAGATACAACTAGAGCACATTAAATGTACATGGACATCTAGAAATACAACTATAATAATACGTGTATGTGGGAGCTTGAATAGTGATGGAAGTCTTATTACATCACTGATTATTTTTGCCGTAAAGTAACCAAAAAATAAAAAAAAAAACATTCTAGTAACATCGCCGGACTAGACCATATGAGTATGGGCCAAACACCCACGTCTGGAGTTATTCGTCATAGAAAAGCAGTACCCGTCTCCCCTATTGGGAGCATACTGTGGACAGGCCTGCCTGGCGTAGCTCCACTGAGGAGATGGATTGCCACCATCCACCTCCTCATTCCAGACCTCCTACACAAGGCACAGGGTGAATCTAGCATGTCTTACAACATGGTAGGGTGAACAGACAAAAATTCAGAGATGTGCTCAAGGCTGATACAGGAATATTTTTTACATGCCATTGGTTGTGTAATTCTGTGCAGAGAGTATTGTTATCCATGTACCCTTTAACCTTCAAAGCATGATCAAAAACATACCCCTCGTCTTTTGACTGAACAGTATAGGATTAGCAGCACACCTATTACACAGTTTACTTTGCTCCAGGAGAGAAATGGGAACCAATCACAACCAACTACAGCTTTTTACGGGCAAAAGAAAGTGTGTGCCATGGTGACATATTGATTGGTCAAGATCCTGCTGAAAGTTGGTTGTTCAAACAGTCTTATAGAACATGGCTTATTGTGGCATACTTTTTCACATCTTTCAGCATCAGCGCCTTTGCAACACTCTGCATGACATTTCATAGCTGCTAAAGAAGTCAGTGATAGAAGACTTTCACTTGCCAAACCCTGGGTTTGTAGGTCTAAATGGGGGGCAGGTGGCGATATTATGTCAACAATGTGTTGCCGAGAGTGGGTCTCACTGTCATTGGTATCTGAATGCGAAGACTCTCCACTCAGGATTATCAACCTAGCTTGTCTGAAATGTACTTGCCCATGGAGGCACAACTAGTACCACAGACCCTGTTCTTAGAGCCTCACTTGGCTCCTCTTTCATATTCCAATGAACACTCATTATGGGCATGCAATGTACTTAGTCTCTATGGGAGCACACATCGCTGTGAGTGTATTTAAGACCAAAAGGTGTTTGTAGCACCCTCCGAGATAGGTTCTAGGTTAGGTACATTTAGTTCCATTTAGTTCTGGCTCACTGTAATCAGTGTAGCTGTGTTTGATTGTTGTGGTCTAGCCTGTGTTTCAGTGGCTGCAGGATAAACTGCTTCCGTTTGTCCAGAAGTGTGGGCAGGGAGAGCCTAATTAGCAGCTCAATATTTATGCAGCCCTGGCCAATCCCTGGGAATCCCTATAATAACTCTGAGACTGAGAGCAGAGGGGTATTTTTCCCTGAGGAGTAGATCACCTAGCCACCTGGGCAATTCTGCCACGTGCCTGAGGTTCATCGAGGCCTCAGTTGGGCTAGCTGGAGGCCTACTTTGCTATGAGTTTGCTAAAGCTGACTGAGGGGCTGTTATCTGAGAATCTAGTCTGGTATCATGGGATGTATGTGTCTGGAAGATATTGGAAGGAGGCAACCAATTATCCACGGACATTAGTGAGTACAGACTGACGTGAGAGATTCTAGAGACTGTGTGCTGCTGCCATCCCTATTATGCTAAAGTCAGCATGTTTAAAGGGGACATAGTGTCTGGTGTCCTGAAGAGCTCAGTCTATTTAAATTTTAGTAAAAGGTCTTTGCTCGGATCTCCTCAGGTTGCTACTACAAAGCTAAGTCTGTCATTTACTTGTGCACTTAGCTCACAGTTCAAAAAGAGAAAGTTTAGTGTTCTTCGTTGCGTACTAAAGGTTACTGGAATATCCTACAATTACCCACTACCTATCCAAGTTCAATTTTTCATTAAAACATCTAAAAAAAAAGATACCCCTTCAATGGTTATTGCGTCTGAAGAGATTGGAATTGTGTGCCTGGCTGTGGGGCAATTTTTGGAAAAGAACCCTGGGCATCTATTGTTCATAGGCAGGAAAATGTGCTCTGAAGTTAGTGAAAATGAGGGTACAAGATGACTTGCAGTGAAAACCTTTAAAAAAGCCATGGATTCCAATAGTTCCCTAAAGTTTCAAAAGCTATAACCCTTGCTGTAGGGCCCTTGATGACTTTTAATGCACCACCACCTAGGTCAGTGGTGCCTAAAGAATATCTCCTGCCTCCTACCCCTCTTTAAACCTCCTCCTGACCTTTTTGTTCTTAATTTCCTAATCCTATAACTCTTCTGGCTTATCTAGTGACATCACGGGCCCTTCCTTTTCCCTCCAAGCAGCCCTTATTGCAGCACTGAAGGGAGCTAAGATCAAGTGTAGTATCTGTTCTTAGTGTCCAGTAGGGGCATTCCACAGTTCTTTCTGGTCCTTTGGCTAAGATGGCTGTTTTTTATAGTGCTCCTGGATTGATGGAGGTTGTGAAGGATCTTGCTGATGGCAAGTTAACTTAATATATAGCGTGCAGCATGCAATGTGTGGCTCGAGAGTACTTCCCTGGTGTGGAGGATTCCTAGGCACCCAGTCCTTCCTGATTTGAGCCTTTCTGTCTTGTCTGGCCTGGCCAGGGGCCTGGAAGGCAGAAAACTGGTGGTGTCTAGCGCTATTGACTGGCGCCCTGGGGGTGCTCTTAGTGTCACTATGGGTTTGGGACCCCACTCTGAGAAAGAGCACTGGGCCACAACACCTCCTGTTTCTTCTGCACCATTTCTTATGGGCTAGGCCCTTTGTCTGAGACCGGGACAATTTTTGGTACCAGGCTGGAAGGCCTATCTAATGCACTTTCATTTTTTTCTTTTTTGCATACTCTATTTATTTATGCTTCTTTTCACACGTGTCATCTGCACTTATGTTTGTGTTTCCTTTTCACTCAGAGTGGAGGGTGAGGGTTCTTGGAGCTACTCTTAAGTCTAGGGGAAGGATGTGTGGCCATTATGTTCCTGCCTCCCCTGCTTTGGGGGTCTCTGTACGGTAGAGCTCCTTAGCTAGTCCTCGGTGGTCGGCTTCAGATAACAATGAGGAGAAGGGTCCACCGGGCCTTTTGGCTACGTGGACCCGAGTGTGCCTTACCCCAGTCAGGAGCCTTGCACCCAGGGGTGTCAAGGTCCTAATTCTTCAGGAGGTAGTCCAGAGACAGCCTAAGTGCACTTTTTTGTGTGTGTTCACATGCATTTTTTTCGATCACTGGTGTTTGGTTTTTGCACACCCACCACAGGTTTTTGTCTTTTTCTGTGTTTTTTTTTTTTTTCTTACACCAACACAGCAAGTGGAGTTAATGCCAAAGAGCTCAATTTGAGACATTCAAAAGCAGTCCAACTGGGAGGTGGTCAACAGTCACTGATATATCCAACAGATGTGAAAATCATACAACAAGAAGTATGTGAATGCCTGAATTAAGGCTAGACGAAGCAGTCACCCAAATATGAGAATTATCCATGATCCCAAGGGGAGGACATCAAGGATCAACCTAGTGCTTCAAACCAGGACAGGTAATTGCTAGAAAAAATTGTTACCTGAACAATGATGGGCATCAAATAGCAATGTAGATGCCAAGCAATCATCCACCATAAGGAGAAGAGTTAGAGTAACAAACTACCTGAACAGAAGAAGAGAATATAGATCAACAGCTAAGGCGGCCCACAATAACAAATGTTCACCAGTGCAAAGGACTAATACCCAATTAGGAAGGAAACTAGGATAGGAAAAGTACAGTATGATCATAAAACATACCATCCAGACTACAGCTGGAGTTCACAGTAAAATACCCTTTACTTCAGAGAGGAGGACAATAATGGATAGGATGTAACTGCTAGACAACTAATCTCATATTGAGATATAGTCCATCACTGTACCGAAGAACATGACTTATTAACAATGGACATTTTCTTACAAGGAAGAACTGAAGCACACCCATGTGCAGAACACTCACTGTTCAAGTTGGGCCATGTCTAATACAGGGATTCGGAGGCCAAAGCTTTTACTCCAGGAAGAAAAAGCCATGTGGTCATAAAAGAGACATCTAACTGTGTTTAGCGTAGGGAAAAAAGTACTTAGTCTGATAAAAGAATTCTCAAATGGTTCTGAAGGTGAAGAGCTAGTAACATCCAAATGATATCCAGAAAGGTCAGATAAAAAGACCAACCAACAAAAGGATCCCAGGAGGTAAATAGAGTTAAAGAGTGTCAAACACGGAAAACGTGTAACCATCAGTGATGAAAAGGGGCTTTCCTGCAGAAAGAAATGCAACATCCAATGAGAAAGGATTCCCCAGGGGTGCTCTGCTACCATAGTAGGAATTAGAGTACACAAATTAGGAAAAAGCACAAATGAGTGCAGTATTTTCAGAAAGCGCAGAAAGGGTCTAGAGTGGAAGCTACAAGGGGAAACCTGAGCATCCAAATTTCAAGAAAGTTAGTACAAAGAAAACCAGCAGGAACAACAAAAAATGCCCCATTCACCAAAAAAAGCTTGTACCTTCATGCAGAGGTCTTAACAGATGTGAGATAGAGGACTCTTGGCCTTGAGATCTAAGGTTCGGAGGTAGACTGTGACCCTCTATTAAACACTACTATAGTAGCAGATGTGGAATGGTGATCCTCTGCCCCTTCCCAAGATCTCCTGCATTTCCACTGAGGCAGGAGCTCAGCCTGGTAATTGAGAATAACAATGTCAGTGCAGATCTAAAGTGACGCCTAACCTTAAAGGGTAAGTATAATGTTCCTTAAGTGTATACAGGCACAAAGCCAAAACGTCATATGCATCTAAAGAAGACTATGCCCATTCAAGACACAAGCTTAGATGCTTGCCAGAGACCATCACAGCTGAACTGCAGGGCTCAAGACATTTGTTCTCCAAGGGTTTGTCCTTGAGATGTAGGGGATCTCCGTTAACAGATTTGATCCAAACAGACATGGATTCACAGGTTTAATCCCTGCCAATAGGGGATGGAGAGTTACTGGAGATACCTCAAACTGAGACCTAAGTAGGTAACCCAACTGCTGGCCAAAATATGTTATACAAAGAATGAAATACATATCAGTAATGTGAAACTTTTTTTTTTTTTTGTTGTACAACATGAAAAAAATATTAACAGTCTGAAGAAAACAGATGAAGCAAAAATGTAAATATTTTGTCCTTAATCACAGCGCCTAAACCATCAACCACAAATTATACTAGTTTACTTAAATATAATCTTATACTTTGTCCCATATAGTGCATAATCCATATAGTGCAGCTTTAAAGAAAAATTACATTAATGAATATAACGTCCTTCAAGTGCTGCTTGCAGCTATCTTGTGCAATACTGTCCAAAAAGGTGCTCCAAGCAAATTGTGCAAACCAAATTCTATTAATCATAAAAATACTCTTCAAAAAGTTCTCTGGTGTTCAGCAGTGAGCCACCACCACATATGAGAACTTACCAGACAGGATTGACCCCCTGCTAGAGTAAGTCAGTCAACACTTTCCCCCAAGGGGTGTCAGGGAAGAATTCAGAGAAAACCTGGTAAATATGCCAATATCCAATATTGCCACGCTAATTTGTGCATGTGCACTAGCAAACGACATGCAATAACAAATATTTGTGTGCGACAGCGCATCGGCGCACGCAAAGTGTGAGAGGCTGCTCACCCCAATGTATCTGGAAAGAAAAAGGACAAAATGGGCCCCTAGGGGTTTTTAGGCAGCAATGAGTAGAACTATATGTATAAAAATAATATCTTTGTTGAAATATTTTTATAAAATCTATTAAAAAATAGAGCGTAAGCTATAAGCTTGGTTACAGTCAAAAATACATTAGTCATAGATTACTCAGATATAGTCACAATTGCAAACCATCACAAGATCACATCTGCAATTTGGAAGGGACCACATACAAGACTTTAGTAATGAAAACGGTATTATTAGTAGTAATCAGCATGGATTCATGAAAAATCGTTCTTACCAAACCAATCTATTAACCTTCTACGATGAAGTGAGCTGTCACCTAGATAAAGGTAAGCCTTTGGATGTGGTGTATCTGGACTTTGCAAAGGCCTTTGACACCGTTCCCCACATACGCTTACTGTACAAACTAAGGAAGGTAGGTATGGACCATAAGGTGAGTACCTGGATAGAGAACTGGCTCCAGGGGAGAGTCCAGAGGGTGGTGATTAATGGGGAGTACTCGGATTGGGTGGGTGTGGAAAGTGGGGTCCCCCAAGGTTCTGTCCTGGGACCAATCCTGTTTAATTTATTCATAAATGATCTAGAGGAGGGGATATCTAGTACAATCTCAGTATTTGTGGATGATACTAAACTAAGCATGCCAATATCTTCTATGCAGGATATGGAAACCTTACAAGCAGACCTGAACAAAATAATGGGGTAAGCAACTACATGGCAGATGAGGTTTAATGTTGAAAAATGTAAAGTAATGCACTTGGGCGTCAGAAACACAAAAGCAAGCTACTCACTAGGGGGGAAAACCTCTGGGTGAATCTAAGATGGAAAAGGATCTGGGGGTCCTAGTGGACAACAGGCTTGGCAGTGGCATGCAATGCCAAGCCGCTGCAAGCAAAGCCAACAGAATACTGGGATGTATAAAAAAGGGGATTCACTCCAGAAATAAAGAGATTATTCTTCCACTCTACAAGACTCTGGTCCGGCCACATCTGGAGTATGCTGTCTAGTTCTGGGCACCGGTCCTCAGGAAGGATGTGCTGGAATTGGAGAGAGTCCAGAGAAGGGCAACAAAAATAATTAGGGGAATGGAGGGCATCGGCTATGAGGAAAGACTACAAGCACTGAACTTATCCTCTCTGGAGAAGAGACGATTGAGGGGGGATATGATATCAATGTACAAATACTGTACTGGCGACCCTAGCATAAGGAACAAACTTTTTAGAGAAAGGGAATACAATGAGACACGTGGCCACTCACTAGAACTAGAGGAAAAAACAGTTTAACCTTAAAATACGTAAGGGGTTCTTTACTGTCAGAGCAGTAAGGATGTGGAATTCGCTTCCACAGGCAGCCGTATCAGCAGGGAACATCGATAGTTTCAAAAAACTATTAGATGGGCACATTAAAGACCACAACATACAGGGGTATACAATGTACGGTTAACAGCAAACACGCATCATAGTTTGAACTGGATGGACTGATGTCTTTTTTCAGCCTCATAAACTATGTAACTATGTATCACATATGAAGAGGGTTAGTCAACGCATTTCGACCTGTAAGGTGAGGTCTTTCTCAAGGGGTATGTGACATCTAAGCAATAGTGACTATCTAATGACCAAAAAGTGTTTTCATGGTTTCTTGAGCTTCCCCAGAGATGGAGAGGGTTATCGTGCTCCTAAAGAGGAAGACCCAGACACACACTGGACTGCAAGGAGCCACACCAGAGGCTCGACATGGCAGGAGAGGGCACATATAACACTGTGACAATGGGGTGACAAAGGTCTCACTTGTATCACTGTGACATTGGGATGATAAAGATCTTGCACATAACACTGAGGCAATATGCTGAAGGAAATAATCCTGTGGAGATGTGAAGAGTGTAATCCTGCCAGCGTCTGGAGAGAGTGTGTGAGTATGGAGAGTGTGTTACAATTCGTCCCTTGCCTAAGTTGTGCAAAGCCTTACACATGTCCATATTTTTTATTTTTTTTGCTTTCAACACATCAACTTCAGGGACAACATGCTTATTTGCTGCCTAATATCACCCACCCACTTTCAGGAGTCATTGTTACAAGACAGTTAATGTTAATTACTTTACCTGTCAGTGATCATAATGATATATTTACTGAATATATAGCATGCTTCTTTTTTTTTGCGTTGAGGCAATGGAAAGATTTGGTAGGGATCCACTGTGAACTATTTGTTCTGGGCCAATCAGTGTTTAAAACAGCCCTGACAGTAATCCCTACAGAACAACTTTATTTTTTCTTCTTGCCCCTGCAACCTTGTTTATCTGTCACCATTTAGACATTCATCTGTGCCCCTTTCAAATATGTTGTGTAAGTTTCTTTCAAAAGAAAAATATAATTCAAATACATCTTGACTAGATTGGGGTCAGTTTGTCATTCCTGCAATCTTTCTGTTGCATTGGTGAATATAGTTACATAGCTGTAAAGAGCAGCATGGTAGGTAGACTGCTCATTAGTGGTTGTTGAACTCATTAACATTCACACAGCATCAACTCTCACGAGCTAACATGCTAGGCCTGCATATGAGGAATATATGATTTCACGTCTGACAACATGAAGTGAGAACTGGTGCATAGCATTTAATTTTCTGTGTGCAGATGAACACATTATGTTGTATTAGATATAGGTATTAAAGCTGGGTCAGCTTTAGTTAAGGCCACAAAATGAAAATAAGACATGCCCACCCGTCACATGGATTGATGTGTTCTTTTAATCCATACTGTATATGTTATCCTAGCTAGCATGGGAAATCAAACACTTAAAAGTTTTATTCAAAATCCTCTTCTGTCTTGGAAGATGCCCAGCATCCTAATTCCTCCAACCTCCTGACAATGCCCAACATCCTCCAACCTCCTGTTTGTGAGCCCAGGGTGTCAAGGGATGGTTATCCGACGATCCCACGCGTGCTTTAAGGAACCCATAAGGTGTCCATTGGCCTCCTTTACTATTGCACATACAGGTCCCTCTCAAAAAATTAGCATATTGTGATAAAGTTCATTATTTTCTGTAATGTACTGATAAACATTAGACTTTCATATATTTTAGATTCATTACACACAACTGAAGTAGTGCAAGCCTTTTATTGTTTTAATATTGATGATTTTGGCATACAGCTCATGAAAAACCAAAATTCATATCTCAAAAAATTAGCATATTTCATCCGACCAATAAAAAAAAAAGTGTTTTTAATACAAAAAAAGTCAACCTTCAAATAATTATGTTCAGTTATGCACTCAATACTTGGTCGGGAATTCTTTTGCAGAAATGACTGCTTCAATGCGGCGTGGCATGGAGGCAATCAGCCTGTGGCACTGCTGAGGTGTTATGGAGACCCAGGATGCTTCAATAGCGGCCTTGAGCTCATCCAGAGTGTTGGGTCTTGCGTCTCTCAACTTTCTCTTCACAACATCCCACAGATTCTCTATAGGTCAGTAAACCATTTACCAGTGGTTTTGGCACTGTGAGCAGGTGCCAGGTCGTGCTGAAAAATGAAATCTTCATCTCCATAAAGCTTTTCAGCAGATGGAAGCATGAAGTGCTCCAAAATCTCCTGATAGCTAGCTGCATTGACCCTGCCCTTGATAAAACACAGTGGACCAACACCAGCAGCTGACATGGCACCCCAGACCATCACTGACTGTGGGTACTTGACACTGGACTTCAGGCATTTTGGCATTTCCCTCTCCCCAGTCTTCCTCCAGACTCTGGCACCTTGATTTCCGAATGACATGCAAAATTTGCTTTCATCCGAAAAAAGTACTTTGGACCACTGAGCAACAGTCCAGCGCTGCTTCTCTGTAGCCCAGGTCAGGCGCTTCTACCGCTGTTTCTGGTTCAAAAGTGGCTTGACCTGGGGAATGCGGCACCTGTAGCCCATTTCCTGCACACGCCTGTAGATGTTTCTACTCCAGACTCAGCCCACTGCTTCCGCAGGTCCCCCAAGGTCTGGAATCGGTCCTTCTCCACAATCTTCCTCAAGGTCCGGTCACCTCTTCTCGTTGCGCAGCGTTTTCTGCCACACTTTTTCCTTCCCACAGACTTCCCACTGAGGTGCCTTGATACAGCACTCTGGGAACAGCCTATTCGTTCAGAATTTTCTTTCTGTGTCTTACCCTCTTGCTTGAGGGTGTCAATGATGGCCTTCTGGACAGCAGTCAGGTCGGCAGTCTTACCCATGATTGCGGTTTTGAGTAATGAACCAGGCTGGGAGTTTTTAAAAGCCTCAGGAATCTTTTGCAGGTGTTTAGAGTTAATTAGTTGATTCAGATTATAGGTTAATAGCTTGTTTAGAGAACCTTTTCATGATATGCTAATTTTTTGAGATAGGAATTTTGGTTTTTCATGAGCTGTATGCCAAAATCCTCAATATTACAACAACAAAAGGCTTGCACTACTTCAGTTGTGTGTAATGAATCTAAAATATATGAAAGTCTAATGTTTATCAGTACATTACAGAAAATAATGAACTTTATCACAATATGCTAATTTTTTGAGAGGGACCTGTACAGGAAAGAAGGAACCATGACTGGTTAATTTACTTGAGGGATTGCTAAAGATCTGCCAGCATTCACTGGGAATATACCTGATATGAGTCGAATCTTGGGTCACCAATTTCTACAGGCTCCACTACTTTACTCATCAACAATGTTACATTAATGCCATAAAAGTTAAAGCCAAGAAGTGATCCTTGTGGTAGTGTTTTGTCTTCTTTTTATTTAAAGACCATATTCTGCAGTTCTCAAGTATATATCTTGGAGTAAAAGATTGAATGGCCATATTTCATTTGAGCTATAGATAGACTGCTGCTTTATTTACTCACAATGTCTACAAGATGCAAGACAAAGCAAAAATAATAAGGTAAGCACAATTTGTTACTATGTTTGCTGCTCCCTTTGCCCTGCTGTCCTAGGCACATGCCCACAAATGTTTTATGGTCAATACATCCCTGGGAATTGTAATAGCTACAGTATAAGCACAGCAATCCCTGGTCCTACACTATTGATACTAACAATGTATGGCTAGCTTTATCCTTGCTCTAGCTTTCCTTTATCAAGGTCAAAATCATTTTTTCCTTGGTACGCTAGCTTTACACATCTCTCTGCATACTAATCTTCATTTAAACTACCTGCACAAACTAACAAAACCACAGCTTAGTAAATAAGAGAGCACAAACTAATCTACAGATGGTCACAAATTCTCAGCTCCATAAATTCTCCCTGCTCTTTAAGATCAGAATGCCTCAGTCAGCCTGGCTCTGCCTTATTTGCATGCTGATGTGTACGTCAACGGCAGTGAATAGCTGAGGTACAATTAAAGTCACTGCCATGTACTAAATTGTACAAAGGAAAAAAACAGCTAACCATTTCATCACAATACAGGTCTGAGCACACCCAGGACAAGCTGGATATTTCATTGGAGCAAAATGCAATTTGTTCAGACTTTAAAGAGGCCCGTTATTATTCCTAATTTATTTCTAAGTTTACGCTTTTTAATTCGGTTCTGTTTATTAAATGTTTCGAAAGGTGGTGCAACGTTTTTAGTCCTATTTAGGCACCAATGTTAGTAAGGGTTGTAGAGTTTTCTGGTCTTTGATGTGTTTAAAAAGATGTTAAAAGAAATGAGAAGGGAATGGAAGGAAAAGGAAAGGACAGAAGAGTGAGGGAATAGGGGAGAAAAGTAAGCCTGGATTCACACTGGTCTATTGCGTTATTGTGTATTTTTTGCACTTTGACATGTGTTGTGTTAGGGAAGCCTTACATAGTTACATAGGTACATAGTAGGTGAGGTTGGATAAAGACAATAGTCCATCCAGTTCAACCTGTGTAGCTGTAATCATCTCACATAGCCCTGAATGTTCTGATCCTTGAGATTTACATCTAAGAGTCTTTTGAAAGCCACCATACTTCCCGCAGAAACCACCTCTTGTGGTAGAGAATTCCACAATCTTGTAGCTCTAACAGTAAAGAACCCCCCACGTTGCCTGAGGTTAAAACGCTTCTCCTCTAATCGCATTGTATGCCCTCGCGTCCTCATGCAATCCCTTCGACTGAACAGCTTTTTTTCTAAGCTGAGATCCCCATTGAGATATTTAAAAATTGCTATCATGCCCCCCCCCCCTCAGGTGTCTCTTCTCCCGGGAGAATAAATCAAGCGATTGCAGATGCTCTTCATAATTAAGGTCCTCCAATCCCCTAATTAGTTTTGTTGCCCTTCTCTGGACTCACTCCAGCTCCAACACATCCCTCCTGAGGACTGGCGACCAGAACTGGACAGAATACTCCAGATGTGGTCGGACCAGAGTTTTATAAAGTGGAAGGATTATAGACTTATCTCTGGAATACATCCCTTTCTTTATGCATGCTAATATTCTGCTGGCTTTGGCAGCTGCCGCTTGACATTGCATGCTATTGCCTAGTCTATCATCAACCAAGACTCCCAGATCTTTCTCCATTTTTGATTCCCCCAACTAACGTGTATTGTGCTTTTATGTTTCTAGTCCCCAAGTGCAAAACCTTACACTTCTCCACGTTAAACCTCATTTGCCAAGTCGTTGCCCACTCTGTTATTTTGTCCAGGTCATTCTGTAGGATATCTGCTTCATGCTGTGCAGTTATTGCCCTGGCCAATTTTGTGTCATCTGCAAAAACTGATATAGAACTACTGATCCCGTCCTAAATGCTGTTTATGAATAAATTGAACAAGGTTGGTTCTAGGACTGAGCCTTGGGGCACCCCGCTTACTACCTCAGACCAGTCTGAGTATGCGCTGTCAATTATCAATAAATTCTGTATAAGCCTATCAATTTTGTATAAGCTGTGAAAACACCAAAATAAAATCACTTGTTCTATTTTTGCTACACAGCACACCACAAGGAACAGGGTAATCACATCTGTGCATTGTTATACATTGTTGTGTATTTTTGTTGTGCAGGTGCATTTTTAATCACGGTAGACATACTATATGCAATAGGGTGCCATTCAAAATAAATGGAATCACACCAAATATCCATGCTTTAAAGGGCATTTTACCACACATTAGCATAATGTAATAAATAGTGTGACAGAGACCTTAAAGTTTCAAGGGGTAAAGATTTTCTCCAGTATACGTTTTATGCATTTGAACTTTACTCATTTTACAATTTTTTATCCTTAATTATTGTCATATGCGCTAATCTTGGTGTCTGTCATTTATTAAAGCGTAACTTCACTTTTGTTGAGAAAAAAAAAACATTCCCCTCTGGGTGATCTCTGTACATTACAAGGATTCATTGTTTGTTCCTCTGTGCTGAGTGGGTTTAATGGGAGTGGTTTCATAATTATCTATAAGATGTGGCAGCTGCAGAGCACTAATGAGGAAATCTGCTGGGCCTGCATTCCTTTAGCTGTGTTCCTATTGTGAGTATCTCACCAAAAATGAAATTTTTGTTGCAGGGGATGCCAGAAATCTGACTTGTATCTTAGGCAGACTTCTGGTAAATTGGTGAGCCAATCACACAAGCAGGAAATTATGTTTCTGGGGTGTGGTCATTATACATTCTGTGTACAGAACAACTCCAGGTAGCCATATTGCATTTTCAGAAAATTACAACGGCTGCAGATTGAAAAGGAAAGGTCATTTTTAATAACATTCAATTACAATATGATTTGTGTCGCAATTGTATACGCTATATTGTTTTTTTCTTTATTTGCTATTTTTTTCCCCACAAAAGTGGAGTTACCCTTTAAGCTATCCTCACCCCAACCAGCACAAAAGAAGGTTTAGCTTTACAGCATATAATAGAATACACAGGACCACGCTTCAGTAACGAGTACTCGCTGGAAGGGGAGGCCCACAACGTCTATGTCTGTTTTCTTTCTGTAGTCTAGTAAGTGGGAATAAATGTAAGGCTTTTCATGTCAGCTATTTTATGGCTGCAAATAGAATCCTTTGTCAAGAAATGCTGCAAACCTGGCAGGATCAAAGAATTTCCTATTGCTTTACACAATCAGCTCAGTGGGAAATCTAAATGCTGTCATTTTCAGTTTAAAAAAGTCTATCATCTGCACCCCTTTTCCCCTCTTTTACACCTTTAATGTAATTTTTATTGTTTCAAGACCGAGGCAAAGTAAAATTGTTCTGGAAGAGGTAAACATGAATTATTTATTTTATTTAATTTAAAAATATTATTTTTTGTTTTGTTTTAGAGACTAAAGTTAAAATGGAAGACAAATCTATAAGATTTATATAAGCAGTAGAATCTGGCTTGCGGAATAGTTCCGTTTTTTCACTGCTGTCCTGCACCAGTTCACCTCACAGCATTTTGGTTGTAATCAGGTAATGTTGAAGCATACCTGCTGATGATTATAGAAAACCCAACTTGCTGCCACTCGCATGCAGAAAGAAACTATTAAAAAATGGCAATACTAAGAAGATTCATGATCAATAGCAATGAATGCAGAGCAGATTTAATTCTGATTGGCGGATGTGAAAAACTTCTGACAGCATAGTTGCTAGGTTTACTGAAACTCATTTGAGTTTATGTTAGTTTTTACTTGCTATATGTATTGTTAAACAAACACAGGATACCATATTTGTTTATCTCTATAAATGAATATATAAATTACTACATACACAACTGAGTGAAAAATGAAAGATCAGAGATGGTAAAATGATTCTGAATAAGGATAAAACATATAGTATATAGTTCCCCATAAAGTTTTGTACACATGGGCATAAATTGGTGGACAACGTGGGGGAGATATACTAAAACTAGTGCACACAGAATCTGGTGCATAGTAACCAATCAGCTTCTAGGTTTTATTGACAAAGTTTAAAGGGGTTGTAAGCCAGAAGGTTTTTTATCCTAATAAATTCTATGCATTAAGATAAAAAGCCTTCTATGTGTAGCAGCCTCCCCAGCATCCCCAAATACTTACCTAAGCCCCATCTCTGTCTAGCGATGTCCATGAGTCCCTCGGGTGTCCGGGACTATCCCTTCTGATTGGCTGAGACACAGCCACGGCGCCATTGGCTCCCGCGACTGTCAATTTAAGTCAGTTAGCCAATCAGGAGAGAGAGGGGGCAGGGCTAAACGACAGCTCCATGTCTGAATGGACACACAGAGCTGCAGCTCAGCTCGGGTGCCCCCATAGCAAGCTCGATAGGTGGGAGGGGTCGGCAGCAGCAACGAAGGACCCGAGAAAAGGAAGATCCAGGCTTCCCTGTGTAAAAACCAACTGCACAGAAGAGGTAAGTATAACATGTTTGTTATTTATTTTTTTATTTTTTTAAACGAGACTTTACAATCATTTTAACCACTTAAGCTCTGGAAGGTTTTACGCCTTTCATGACCAGGCCATTTTTTGCTATTTAGCACTGCTCTACTTTAACTGGCATTTGCGGGGTCAAGCAACACTGTGACATGACATTTTTATAATTTGTTTTCACACAAATAGAGCTTTCATTTAGTGGTATTTGATCACCATTGGGTTTTTTATTTGTTTGCGATATAAATAAAAAAATACTGAAATTTTTGAAAAATACCCCCTATATTTTCTGCTTTCTGTTCTAAAACATATCCAATAAAATCTAATTTCTTCATTTATTTAGACCAAAATGTATTCTGCTACATGCTTTTGCCGAAAAAAAATCCCAAAAAGTGTATATTAAATTGTTTTCCGTTAAAGCTACAAACTATGGTATACTGTATATTTGAAAATGTATCAATCCTGATGTACTGATGGACAATCTAATTTGTTTTTAATTCTCTTTATTGAAATTATTTAATTTTTTAAAATATTTTTTACATGATTATTGTGACAGCAATGCTTTGAACTGTAAAGCCCCGTACACACGTACCGATTGTCGGCCGTAAAATATTCGTTCGGCCAGTTGTAGGCTTGTTAGTATGATTCTTCCGACAGCCGACAGCGCATTTTCGGCCGAACAGAATCGGGTGTGCAGGCATTAAAATTTTTGTTGGCCGTCACCAGAACGGCCAATTGTTCGCCAGTCAGTACAGATTTCGGCCGACAGACAGCAGATTAGCAAGACTGGGCATGCTCAGAAAAGAAAAAAGACAAGGAAAGTTAACCATCACATGACATCACTTCTGCAGTCGGCTATTGTTGGCCGACAAAATTCGTGTGCAGTCTTTAGCAGTTTTCAGCAGACACGACAGCCCTGGACAAAAGACGGCCGATCGTTCGGCCGACGATCAGTACGTGTGTACGGGGCTTAATGAATGAGTTTCATTTATAACAGCTGTAATTACTAGTAATCTGTGATGGTACAGGGTACTGTGATTGGCCCAGGTATCATGTGATAGCTGTGGGCAAATCACAGCTCACTGGTATAGGAAGCAGAGCTGTTGTGAATGAGATTAATTCATAACGGCTTTGTTGACATTGTGATCATGTGATTGCATAGTGATCACATGATCCCCGAGCAATTCAAAGCAACCCAGTCCCAGGAGCCGCAAATATGGTGGACACAGCAGTCGTGCGTGGGGAAGGGGAGCAGCCACAATCATGTACAGTATATGTACATGATTGTGCCTGCAGTAAAACTACTGTGGGTGGTCGGCAATTGGTTAATTGAACAAACCGAAGATAGAAGCTGATTGGCTACTATGCACAGCAGCACCAGATTCTGTGTGCACCAGTTTTATTACATTTTCCTTCATATGTACCTAATGAATAGCAAATGCTCCCTGGAGCCAAAATACTGTATTATAATAAACAATGCAGTACCTCTAAATGCACTGCAAACTCTTTGCTTTCTGATAAATCAGGACTGGTACTGGGTATTGAAAGTGTTGGAACCTCTGAAAGGTTTCTGTTAGGCTCCGTTCGCATGTAGGCGTTTTGGGGCGTTTTTGGGGAGTTTTTCTGCTCTAGGATCTGCTCTCAAAACGCCCAACAAGACAAATCCTATTCATTTCAATGGCCCCTGTTCACATCTGAGCGTTTTGACTCTGTGAGCAAAACGCCCAACGCTCAAAAAAGTACATGAGCTTCTTTTTGGGCAGATTACAGGCGTGTTCCATTGGTCTCTATTCAATCTAAAAACGCCTGCACAAAAAAAAGCCGTGAAAACGCCTGTAAATCGCTGTAAAAATTGCGGTAAAATCATGGTAAAAAAACACGCAAAAGCGCTACGCTCAGGTGTGAATGTAGCCTTATAATCTGTGTTCCCAAAGGGAAAGCTTCTCCTTATTTCAAGTCATGTTTTCCCCTAAGCCTGACATCTTAGCAGCCTTTTCACATCCTCTCTCTTCTGGTGGTGGGGGTTTTTCTTCAGAGCGGGTGGGTGGCCCGGCTAGGATAGCGAGAAAGAGATAGGAACTCTCTCTGAAGGGGACATATGTGTCAATTCACTAAGAGTTAAATAATGGCAAATAAAATGTGGTAAATTAACGCATGTGATAAATTAGTTGTGAAAGTACAATTCACTAAGAATTTAGCGTTAAACAACGAATGCGGCATTTCTTCAGTTGTTTGGTAACTACCGCATTTTCTCATGCGGTAATTTATCGCACTTGTCAGTGTTTAGGGATTGTTTAAGGTCATTTCCTTATAATATTTAACTTTTTAACGTTTGTTATTTTTCTTTTGCAAAAAAAATATTTTTTAATGTAACATTTTGTACAGTAATCTGTATTGGAAAGCAGAACTACCTTCTCAAATGTATGTCTCCTGATGCTTGGTAATCCAAGCTCCTTTACTAAATCCATTATTCCATACATTCATAAAAATAGTGTTTTTTTGTAAATTTATGGCCTACTAGAGTTTTTGAAAGTGCTCTTTTCTATGTTTTTGGGCCAAATCTGTGTTGCTGCCTATGTTCATATTGAGGAAACTAAAGAAAACTGGACTATATTTTTTTATTATTTGTTTAAACATTTGTATTTATTTTTCATTTTCCTATCCAAGTTTAACTTGTTGCAATGGTGTATATAACCAAAAGTATTACAGTGGCCAATTAAAGCGGAGTTCCGGGCACAAAATGCACTTTGGGCCACCCGCTTGCTCAGTGTCACCTGTAAAAGAAATGGATAGTCGCGATTTTTTTTTTTTTGTTTACTTACCTTGTAATTGATGAAAATATACTTACCTTCCTTCAACTTCCTCCCTCTGCGGCCGCGGCCCGTGCCATCACTTCCTGCCTGCATTGATTCAAGCTGAACGTCATCGCTCCCAGGAATCAATGCGCCTGCACAGGTCCCGCTCGTCAGTTCCGGTGCAGGCGCATCATTCTCTGCTAAACAGCTTCTGGGCATGCCCAGAAGCTGTGCAGGGATGACTCTTCTGCCCCGGAAGTGACGGTGGGGCTGGTGCAGTGCATTGTGGAACTGAAGAGGACACAGAAGAGGATGCAGAAGAGGACGCGCTGGCTTCAGCTGCCCACACCTGAGATGGCAGCGCTGGAGAAGAAATTTACAAGGTAAGTATTTCTTCTAAAAGGTAAGTGCGACCTGGGAAAGATCAGAGGCTATCCATTGTGGAATGTACTAGCCCTGACTGTCCCGGGGGTATTTTTATTGAAAAAACATTTTCGTGGCCGGAACTCCGCTTTAAAGAGGTCACTTCTAGCTGGAGTAATTGTCATGGTTGACATACTCCATTGTTGCACTTTTGTAAACGTTTACTTAAAAAAAATGTATTATTTTTTTAAACAAAAGTTCTTGATGGTAAATTTCAGCCAATGTTTGCATTTTTGATTTAATAAAAAATAAATACTTGTGTACTCATGATGTATAATGCCCATTGTGTGTGTCCACTGCTGGTGGAATAGTGTCAACTTTTTATGGGTCCTCTGTGGGTGGAATTAGACCCCTCTCTGAGGGTAGTATTGCACCCCTTTCTGTGGATAGAATAGTACCCCTTCCTGTGGGTGTTCTGTGTTTTGAATTAGGCCCCTTTCTGTGGGTCATTTGTGGGTTGAATGCCCCTTTCTGAGGGTTTGAATAGGCCCCTCTTTCTTGTACCGCACTGGTTACTGCCACTAAAAGGGTGGTGTTAAATATCGCATCTTTTTTTAGTTCCGGTTTCATTTGTGAATTGGACTTAACAGATTACTGCACGATTTTTTGCGATATTTACCGACAAATTCTTTTTTTTCCATTGTTTACCGCAAAATCTTTATTTATTATTTTATTTGTTTTAATGAATTGGACTTTATTTACCGCATGCAATAATTTAGCCACATTAGTAACATGATACCATTACCGTATGCGGTGAAGCTTAGTGAATTGACCCCATAGACAAAAACAAAACCCCATTTTTAGTTTCAATATATTTTTTTTTTTTATTTGAATTTTGAAAAAGAACAAAACATACATGTCATTTTGTATACAGTAGACACGTAATACAAAAGAAGTAAAAACTTTAAAGTAAGAATAAAGAGACTAGCTAGAGCACTGTACTGGCACTTTACAAAGTGTACTATTCCCATATAACACTTCCCTGTAATAATGATAAGCCTTTAATAGTAAACCCATTGATTCACTATCAGATATAGTCGTAGCTGCAGCATTCCAAGTACCACTTATGCCAAGGTTTCGGAGACATCCCTGTATGTCCCTATACTAGATGCAAAGAGAACCTCATAAGTACTATGGGGGTGGGTTGTTTGGATTACCCCTGCAATAACTGGGGGATTTTTGATTATTTCCAATATCTAAGTATAGTTAGACGGGCTGCTATTAAAATGTGTGACATTATATTTCTATAAGATGGAGGAATAAACTCCAATCCCAGAGACAGGGTGGCCATTCCTGAGGTTAATTCTAGATTCAGCCCTAGCGTTCTTGTTATAAGCTTAGACACTTAGACAGAGCTTTGATTCCAAAAAATGTATATCATATTTGGCAGCACCACAGGATCTGAACGAATGTTCCTGTTGACCCACAAAGCCTCCAACAATTGGGAGAAAAATCCAGATATATATTGGATAATCAGTAGGGTGTCAGATACAGCGTAGTAATATTATTTGATATAGTTCCCATAGGTTGGGACTTTTGGTAGAAGAATAAGCGGCATTTAGGGCCCTCCTCCACTGTTCCATAAAATACTCCATCCCAAAATCTTTTTCCCAGGCAATTACAGAGGAAACAAAACCCCATTTTTTAGTGGAGTGAGGAAGGGTAAGAGTAGCTGAACATATTTTGAATTTTGTCTGTGCCTTTCTCTTCCAGTGACAGAAATTTGAACTCTTCCTAATAAAAACAAAACCTAAAAAAAATGTTATGCTGCAGGTAAGTTTAAACTTTAAGTCTAACGTTTGTGTGTACATACTCTATAAATACCTCAAAATTCTCAGTAAACTTTTGAAGTAGTCAAGGGAGTATTTTGGGCAGGTTATCACATTGCAGTTTTTCAAGGTTTCATATTATTAAAATCAAATTTTGCCTATTTGAAGTAAAGGTGAAAAAAACATTGGCAGGATCCCACAAATGAGGTGTTAGTACTAATCCGTGGAGGTTCTGTTTGTCGAAAAACAGATAATTCCCAAGCTTCAAGTTCAACCCTCAATGTAAAGGCAACTGTTAAGAAAAACACAGCTGTCACAACCTAGCGCTCAGAAGTTTGCAATCTATGTTTAGTCTAGGAAGGAGCACAGCTGTGGAACAAGCTTATATCTGCCTACTTCGCCAGCTCAGACCTGCAGGCACAGACACATATATTTGGTTTGTGCCTTATAGACAAAAGAAAGAAATTCATCCAACGGGTCGATCTGAAATCTACACGTGAACCTGAAAACAAGTGCTGTGGAAATGTAGTGAAGGTTCTGCAATAAATCAGACTTCAGCTGCCAATACAGGCTTGAACATTAAACTAATAATAATAATAATAATAATAATAATAAAATATTATTTAACAAACACATCCATTCATCCTGCCCTCTACTCCTATAGACTTTCATTACAAATTATAACAAATCACAGTCTATCTTCTGTATATAAACTACATTACCCACTCAGTTTTTTACTTGTTACCCTCCCCCCCCCCCCCCCAAATATCGATAGCGGCATTCAGAATACATAAAGTGTGTCTATGGTCAAAATATAATCTCATATATTCATTTTCCCATTGCAATTCAATTATTTCTAGCATACTTCTATTATTGTAAACGATCTTAAAGTTTGTAAACTTACTTAATGAAAATCCCCACACATTACTGTGTCTTGTGAGTAGACACTGCTGTGTCACAGAATTCACAGAACCTGCCTCTGAACTACACAGAGGAGGAGTTTCAGGAGACGTTGTCAGAACAGGAGACACAGCTTGCAGGCAGCATGGTACCATGGGATATGTAGTCCTTAGAAATTGAAAGTAAACAAAAAGAAGCTGCAAAACATGCAGAAAATCCAAGATGTTGTGGAAGGAGATGGCCAGCAGATGTGAAAAGGCGATTTTCTGTGCAGTTTATATTGGATTGTCAAAAATAACTATTCTTTGTATTGCTAAAAGGATACTGATGTTCAAAAAATAAAAATGCTCTAACTATAGATCTCTTTAACTAATAAGATAGACCACACTTCCTGGTCATTATGTGATGAGTGACATAAGTAATCACCCTTTTCAATGGCCCTGCCTGCACACAGAGCAGGTAATTCAAAATAGAATTGATGACAACTTTCTGGTGGTAGTTTCCATAAGAACTACCAGCACTTAATTCAGACAAGCATTTGCACAAGTGTTGGAAACATTACCAACACATGCTGCAAATTCAGATACTTCTAAGGCTCGGTTCACACTGGTGCGATGTGGGAACCATGGCAATTCCTGCATCTGACTTGCAGGCAGTTCCCACTGCTCTCTGCGAACGGCTGCGGGTGTCAATGTAAAGTTAATGACAACCCCCAAATCGGTTCTCAGAATTTAGTGCTAACTGTGAAATCGGACGGAAATCAGATCGTATGGGTCTGAACAACCATGTGATCCGATTCCGGTGCGAACCATGAAAGGGTCCTGCACTGTTTTAATCCGAATGTGATTTCAGCAATACAAAATGCATAACTAAATTCGCATCACACAGACATTGCATGTGATGTGCACAGCAATGCGGTGTGAAACACATGTGATGTCTGGCATCGCATTAGTTTGAATGCAGCCTAACTATCAACACTTTAGGAACCTGGTGCTATGGCAGAGACAACATCTTAAAGAATTACCGCCAGTTCTCAAATTAAGTAACTGGCGGTAATTAATACCAGCTCTGAGCTGGTGCACAGAAGTACACCAGTACTCGTAGCAGGCCATGCCTGTGCTGGGAAATTGTCATGTATGTGACAGCTTCCCGCACAGAGCTGTATCCCCAGCTGCATGCAGAAGGTCTTTTCATAGAATGCATTAAAGTAAAAAAGTGTCTGCCTTTAGAACTATTTTAACCACTAAAGGACCAGAAGGTTTTACCCCCTTAATGATCAGGCCATTTTTTGCGATACGGCACTGCGTTATTTTAACTGACAATTGCACGGTCTTGCAACGCTGTACCCAAATAAAATTGATGTCCATTTTTTCCCACAAATAGAGCTTTCTTTTGGTGGTATTTGATCACCTCTGCAGTTTTTATTTTTTGCGCTTTAAACAAAAAAAAAGAGTTCTGAAAAAAAAAAAAAAAAACAAGTGTTTACTTTCTGCTTTAAAACATTCCCAATAAAAAAAAAAAATTAAAAATCACATTTTTTTCATCAATTTAGGCCAATATGTATTCTGCTATGTATTTTTGATTGGTTTGCACAAACGTTATTGCTTGTACAAACTAGCGGAAAGATTTACGTCATTTTTATTTATCTATTTATTTTTTTACTAGTAATGGCAGCGATCAGCGATTTTTTAAAGGACTGCGACATTGTGGTGGACAGATCGGAAACCTAACTGACTTTTGACACCTTTGAGGGGAGCAGTGACATTACTACAGTAATCAGTGCTAAAACAGGTACGTCGCGTAACATAGACTACCTGCTACAGTATAACTACGGCGGCTGGTCAGCAAGTGGTTAAATAGCAATAAGTCCTGTGAGAAAGCAAAGGGGTGAGAAAGTATTTGCAGACATTGTTCTTATTTTGAACAAAATGCAAGGTACTTGATCAACATTTACCAATTGGTATATGTCAGTAAGCATGGTAGTTACAGTATGTAGGTGGGTATAAGCTCGAACAAAATAGATGGCCACGGACATTAGCTCATCATGTGCACAATGACTATCCTCCTCTCATTGCTTTGGTGTTTTACCACACCTAGATTATTTTACTGTAGTGTTCTCCATGTTCTATGGAGAATGTTGCAGTCAGTCACAGTGAGGCTGATAAAAAAGTAGAACAAACAAAAAGGAGCTCCATTTTTTGGGCAGGACATTTTTTTACCATAAGTCCTATAGTCATAAGAAATGCACAATTCATTATCGAGTCTGTGAAATAATCATTTTGTATATGGTCAGCAAAAGAAGAGATAATATAAGTGTATCAATAACATTGCACAAGGCCCAACAAAGTCTTAGCAGAGGTTATTACCCTGTTAAGTGCATGTAATTTCATGCTAAACACCCTTTTGTTGTGACTGCACTCCTGAGCATAATAGGTCTTACCTTCTAGATAGACTCATTCATTACTGAATCTTGATGCCGTTTATTCAAAAGCAAAATTTAAAACATCAATTTTATTGTGTATCTATATTATAAATTATGTTTTGCTATAGATTAATAATACTTTTTCTTTATATGAATTGTGTTATTTCATTAATGATACAGTAACTAACTTAGGCAAAAGCGGGCAAACGCTAAGTGTTGATATTCAAAGGGATGCCACAAATAATAATTTTGGTTTTATCTGACTGCAGAATGTATAAAGCTTATAATCAGAAACAAACTATTCTTAGGTCCTAGATTAAGGTACCCTAAAATCACCCACATACAAGAGATTCTGATTGTTGACTGCCAATTAAAGTAGCAGAAGTGGGAGAGCTGGCAATGGGTAATAACCCACTTGGTCCATCACTGAAATTTCAAAAGGAGACTCCTACAGGGATGTACATACTAAACCTGGCCATAAATAGCAGGTGATTCTATCAATTTGGAGCATTGCTTGCATTAATTAGGCTGCTTCTTTTCTCCTGGAACATAAAAGGCCTCTGGAAAATCTCCCAGGGAAAATCTTCATGTGAGTAGCCCTGCTGTTAGGCAAGAACCATGGCAAGTCCTGGTCCTGTCTGATGACTTACTTGAGGACACACAGATATATCTCTTTCCAATGTTCTGGCCGAATTATCTGCCCAACATTGGAATCCTTAAATCTGTACTAGGAAGAATAGAGAGGCTACCATTTTTACCTTCTTCTAAAACTGCTACTTGCCTTGATGTCTCCTAATTCAACACTTTGCATGAATGATCTGGAACATGCAAATAGCAAAAAAGTCAGAAATCATAACTTCTGAACTGGCAATTTGTTGTGGGTCAGTGACTAATATATTAAATCCAATAATCAGCACACAGAGAGACTGGAAGGGAAAGCCTCCATATTTCTCTATATACTGGTTTCCAATCATCAAAAGAGCAGTACATAGCCCTAGCACCTTTATAGCTGTTTAAAGGTACAACCCAATCAAGTATGTAAATTCTTGGCATTGGTTTTGTGCACTGGCTGCCCTGCCTCTATACATTTTTGCATCCTCACACTCTGAGTGTCCCTGAATTTGAGTTTGTGAAAATGAAGCTTAGTGTGTCTGCTTTGACAGGTGGTGAGGAGGCGTTTTGTTGCCCAAACCTGAACCACCACACAGCATTTCAACATCCCTGTCAGCTGCCTTTCCAGCTTAAGGAGGAGCTGTTGGGGGGCTGTAAAAGCATGACTGAGGTTTTTTTTATTTTTGCCATGCAACCTTTGGCTTCTCTCATTCATACTAATCCAGATATCCATGGTCTGCAGGTTGGGTCATTAGAGGACCAGCTATGACTATACATTGATGACGCACTGTCATATCAAAATGATGCTTAGTCCTCCATGACTGCCATCCTGCTGACCTTTAACAGGTGTGAATCCTACTCTGGCATTAAAAAAACTGGTTTAAATCTACTCCTTTCCCTGTACATAAGAATTTGTCTCAGTACTACCCCAATGCAATGGGTCCAGCGCTTCAAATATCTAGACATCCATGTTTCCCCTGACCTTAGGTCCTTCATAGATCTCAATATACCTCCCCTCATTACTTAACTTAACCACTTTCCGTCTGCTCGCGGTAATACTACTGCGGCAGAGTGGTTCGTTATCGTCTGACGACGTAGTATTACCGTCGTCAGACACTCCCCCTTCTGGGCGGCGCTTGCGCGCCGCCGGAGGCTCGCTCCCACTGTTTTCATTCACAGCGGGAGTCGGGCCAGGGGAGGAGCAGCGGCGATCGGCCCGCCTGTGTAAATACAAGCGGACGGATCTCCATAGTGACAGGGAGTGACAGATCGGACTGTTCAGCATAGCTGGACATCCGATCTGTCCATGACTCACTCAGTCACCTCCCCCCCCCTACACGTCAGTAAGCACCAGGCATACATTAACCCCTCCCTCTCCAATAAAATTAACCCCTTCCCTGCCAGTGTCATTTTTACAGTAACAGTGCATATATATAGCACTGATTACTGCAGTAATGTCACTGGTACCCCCAAAAGTGTCAAAAATGTCAGTCAAGGGTCCGATCTGTCCGCCGCAATGTCGCAGTCCCACAAAAAAAATCGCAGATCGCCGCCATTACGCGTTAAAAAAAAAAACACCAAAAATGACAGAAATCTTTCCCTTTGTTAGTAAACGCAATAACTTTTGCGCAAACCAATCAAAATACGCTTATTGCGATTTTTTTTACCAAACATAGGTAGCAGAAAACAAATTGGCCAAAAATTTTTTAAAAAATTGGTTTTTACATCTTTTTTGGGGGGAATTTCATATAAAAAAAAGTTAAAAATATTGTTATTTTTTCAAAATAAACGCTCCTTTTTTGTTTATAGCGCAAAAAGTAAAAATTGCACAGGTGATCAAATACCACCAAAAGAAAGCTCTGTTTGTGGGAAAAAAAGGACGTAAATTTCGTTTGGGTATGGCGTCGCACGACCTCGCAATTGTCAGTTGAAGTTGCACAGCGCCGAATCGCAAAAAGTGGCCTGGACGGAAGACAGCAAAATCCTCCGGTGGTAAAGTGGTTAAATCTAAATGTGGAGTATGATTGGCTCTCCCTCTTTCTCTCGAAGGAAAAGCAAATGTAATCAGTTCCAGACTGCCCACTGCATATATACTGCAGTCCGGCTGCGCAAAATCACGTACATGAACGTGATTTTGTGTACAAAATGTAGGGGGGGGGGGCGTGTGCCTGCTGCCTGAGCGCAGCTCCCACTGTGGTTGGACACAGCAATAGCCAATCAGTGGGTCCAGCGGCCGCAATGGCTGTGGAACCCGCCGATCACTCGGAGGAATGACAGAACGGCGGTCTACCTATGTAAACAAGGCAGACCGCTGTTCTGACAGGGAGTAAAAGAGAGATCTTGTGTTTCAGATAAGCTGAAACACAGATCTCTCTTTTCCTCTAGTGCATCCACTCCCCCTACAGTTAGAAAGCACTCCCTAGGAGCACACTTAACCCCTTAAGCGCCCCTGGTGTTAACTTCTTCCCTGCCAGTGCCATTTATACAATAACAGTGCATTTTTTTTAGCACTGATCACTGTATTGGTGCCCTAGACTTGGAGGTGAACACGGTTGGATCACCACAACTGCTCCAATCTTTGGTACTCAGAGGACCTCGTTCCTTCCCTGCCCATACCCAACCAATGGAGATGACTCTGAGGGCTTGGACGATGATTCTTAAAAGAGCAGTGTGGGAATGTAAAAAAATAAACATACAGTACATACCTACCTAGATGACTGCAGCATCAATCTGATCTACACCGAAGCGATTAAAGACCACTGATCACTCATTTCTCAAGTCAGTCACCGCTGTGCCCCCCGCAGTGTTTACTGGAGCACCGGGCTTTGGAGGGACCAGGCTGGCTCTGACAGTGGGCTGAGAGACTGAGCCAGCTGCTTGTCAGGCATCTAGATGGATCCTAACATTTTTGTCCGAATCCATGCAGAGCCTGGACCGTCTCTATGACGTCAGCTGACAGCAGACTTTAGCCCACTATCAGCTCAATTTGGGTCACAGGAGTGCAGAACTAAGTGCTCTCCTGTGACTCACTGGAGTAGTATGGCTAAAAGAGCTTTAGCCATACTTCTCCTTTGAATGGTCCTGTACTCCTGTTATTTGATCTTCTAGTTCCCCCCTTTGGGAATACCCAACTTCCCTACTCTATCCAATGTCCCTGACCCTACAGTTTAGAAAAAAGCAAGTAAACAGACTCTTAGTCATACAGTATCTTCTTGATGAGAGAACTCCGCTACCTTGATTTACTAAAAGGAGAATATGACCTTCCCAATGGGTATTATTTCTGATGCCCAACTATGGCTCGCCATTAGGACCCTATTTCCCAAAGGGCCTACCGTACAGCTAAGCTCACTGTAATCTCTCTTTCAAGCTCCCAACCTTGACAAACCCCTTTCTTTAGTTTATGCATACTTTATAACTCACCATGGTGCCATCATGGTGCCAAGTGGAAAAATTATATTACTACTCTTTCTGAAAACGAATAGGTGAATGTGGTGATGCAATATACCAAATTTATTATATCTGCTAGGGATACATTTCTCTGAATACAATTTTTAACCCCTAGAGGTTGCATGACATCAATCCCACTTTTTCTTCGCCCTGTAACAAATGTTAAAGTACCACTGATTACTACTAAGTTAACAAATCACAACCAGGTTGGCTAAGGCACTGAAAAAGATCAATTTCTTCTGATTTTTCTGTGTTGTTGTTAGGTATCTACAACATGCTAAATTACAGCTGTTCTATGCATCCTATGGGTCTATGTCAGAAGGGAAATTGTCCTTAAATGTAAATTTTCCACCCCATCCTCCTGTAATAATTGGTACTTAGCAATTAGGTCTGCACTCCCCTTGTGCCAGTTGAGTAGAGGCTGCCCAGCTAAATATGATAAAATCTGGTCTGCATAGTTAGACTCTGCTTGATCTCTCCCTCCTCCTCCCTTTTCTCTGTTGTGCCTTGAAACTCTATGGCTTGCGACAGTATGCAGTGTGCACTTTATTATTTTTAAATTTTGTCACTGAATTGTGCTCTTTGTGAAACTTATACAGAGTGTATATCTCTGTTCACATTGCACTCTTTTAAAGAACTTGAACTATGGGACTACTATTGATAGTTTACAATATATTGTGACTTAGAAACTTTTAATAACATTTTTACTGTAAAAAAAAAAACATGGCTCAGCTCCACAACCATGGGTGTAAACCATGCCTATGTGAGTTGTATCTAATGCAATGGACACTTTACTAAGTTAACTTTTTTATTACATAGGGGACTAAAAATCCCCAGTAACATTTTGCTGTGACAGGTTCTCTTTAAAGCATCGGGGGTCTTTTAGACCCCTGATGTCTGACCTGCCCTCATTTGAAACTATCAGAGACTTCCTATTCATTCACAAACTTAAGCATTGTTAACATAGAGTTAGACCAGTTTTTGTTTCAGCGATGAATGAACACAGGTACTGGTACCGATCACACACTGTGTTCATTCAGGAAGGAACGCGTAATGTTTATCAGCCAATCCCCCCCACACACACACTCTCCATCCTGACACTGATCTCCCACCCCAGCAGCAGCTGCAGCCAGCGGGAGGGGAAGCTGGCAGCTGCAGGGAAGCCACAGAAATCAGTACTGCAGAAGGGGAAATGGCACTGCTGCAGGGGATGAGCTGAAATACTCCAAGTGTGCTGTGTGTTGTGTGTGACAGGGAAAGAAGAGCCCCCCCTACCCTCAAGGCTCGTGCGCCCTTCACACACTTCAAAACTGGATGATACGCCACTGTCCAGCACACTTCACTGGCCCCTAGTTCTGCCTGCTCCTAATTAAGGCTGTGTTACTGTATAGATTACAAGAGGCTGCTACCAAGTCAGTATCAAATAAATTATACTAACTGCATTTAAAAATACATCTTTTCTTAATTAACACATAACTGAATTAATTGCAGTTTTTAAACCAGGGGAGAGTTCGGCTTTGAATGTTTGTAAATTAAGATACAATAAACAAAAGTTGTATATAAATACAATAAATATATAAATCAGCTTAAAAAATGTCAACCCAAAACCACAACAGCTTCCCTTTCAAGGGGATTTCCACTTTCAATGATGACATGGAAAACCCCTCCATTTTCAAGCCAACAAGGAAGAGCTCACAAATTCAGGTGTTTTCCACATAATAACTGAAAGTGGGAAACCACTTTAATTGCTGACAATGACCTATATAAACAATCACTTCACAGATTTCATACAGCTTTTCAGAAGAGTCGAGAGAAGAACAAGTCACAGCCATTACAAGTTGCAGAAGAATCAAGGTGCTAACTGACTGACTATACCTGCATTCTTTCACATGATCTGCTGTCAATGGAAACATGGAGCTGACGTCGTCATGTAGTCACATGGGAGGAAACCATCATAACCGTGATTAGTCTGCAGAAAGATAAAGCTACTTAATTATTATGGCTGCTACGTCTGTACTCTGTCCCATAAACAGGGATTATACCCTGTAATTGAAAACATGAAGCTTGTTTTACTATATAATGGGGCACTAAGTGCTGACTTTCCCCCAGCAGGAAAGAAATATTTAGTCCTTACAACTCGGAATATTGAGAGTAATAGTTGGATACAATTCTGTAAGTTTATATTCATTTGGGATGAAAAGAACTATTAAAAAATATGAGGCATAAATTCTAGAATAAAAAATAAAAAAAAAAGAATATGAAGCTAAAGTAAAAATAAAATGCACTTAAAATGGTAAAATATGAGTTATGAAAGAGCACTGTGCCTGCATACATACAACCAGGAGAAATCTGCAAGATACTGTACCCTGTGCAACCTCTTACTGCACAGCTCTTTTCTGATCAAAAGATGGTATCTGATCCGTGCACTATCCAAATCATAATTATTCTATGGGATGTCAAAATGAACAAGCAGAACAGTGGCTTTATAGTGGTTGGCACTTTGGTCCTTGGTTCAAATTCCAGTCAGGAAACTATCTACGTTGTTCTCCCTGTGCTTGTGTGGATTTCCTCTGGATACCCCAGTTTCTTTCCCTGGGAGTGATGGGAAGGTAGAGACGATTTAGTGGAGAAGGGCTTTACATCTCAGAGAACTTATTGAGACACAGGTTTGACTATGGTAGTTTGTTTCTATCTCTGCAACAAGACCAAAAGGAAGGAGTTGCACTTTTGCAGTTGGGTTCTCCAACAATATGCTTATTCTCCATTAACTGCCCTATAGCACATTTATTGCTACTGGGCGGCTGCGCTGCACAGGATCACATATATACAGTATCTCACAAAGGTGAGTACACCCCTAACATTCCCCTCTGACAGCTCCATCTCTGCATAGTAAGCGGAGATGGAGCTGTCATCCGCCTGCTCAGCAGGGATGGGCGGATCGATTCCCGCTGAGCAAAACTGATTCCGTGGGGCGCACCGCCCATGTGAAAGGGGCCTTATTCTAGTTTGAAATTGAGTGGGGAAAGATTAAATCTCCTGTCAGGTTTTACTGCTCTCCAGGGGAACATTAGGGAGATTTTCCCTCACTTCCTGTTCTGCTGACACAGTTTTACCAGACAGGAAGTGAGGAAAACTCTCCAAAAGCAAAACAACAGAAGCTAGAAGTACCTGATGTACAAGTAACCATACATGTTTAAAGGAACAATCTACTTCCTCAGTGACCATACTACCTTGCATGGCATAGATGGGGTTTATCCTGGAGGCGTGACTTATCAACAGAGATACTTCAAGTAGATCTTCCATGGTAAAAAATACATTAGCTGCTATTACTAAAGTCCTTTTCTAAATATTAAATGCTTTGCTGTCTCTGGCTTTAGTAGTTTCTAAGTGATTGACCTGAAACAAGTGTGCAGAAGAGGGTTCTGACTTGACTTGCTTCATGCTAGCTACAAGTCACTGGAAACAAAGTATTAAAGCCAGAGACTGACATGTAGCTGGCATTTTAAAAATAAATCAGAAAAAAAATGGTCACTGTATTTCTCTTTTAACATGTGTCCATTTAGCCAGCATAGAGGTGGTATTGTTGGGCATACCTCACAACTGTCCCGAATTTCTTGGGACTGTCCCGAGCTTTCAGCTAAATCCTGGAGTTGCGCATATCCGGGCTGCAGAACTGGGGCCCAGTGCTGGAAGTGAGTTCTGCCACTGGTAACTACTAATGTGCCTCCCTGCACCTAGGGCATCTGCCCTGCATCTCCTGTGGGGAGCCTTGAATCCTGGGTGCAGCGATCGCCCACTCTAATATTGTAACAGGCAGCAAGCGGGGAAAGATGGTGGCTGCCTGTCACAATAATGCACCTCAGAGCCTAGGGAGCTTAATGGAGGCATCTCCTCTGCTCTGATGTGTACCATAACACAGCAGGTGGAGGAGCCTGGAGGAGAGACATCCCCCTGGAGGCAGTGGCGTTGATCCATGGGGGAAGAGATATTGGGGGTGGGTTATGCTAAAGGGGAAGAGGATTTGTGCTAGGAGGGGGATTCAGATGGAAAACTGGATTTGTACTGAGGGGGTAGGATTTGCACTGGGAAGAAGGATTTTGGGGTGGAAAGATTTGTGCTGGGAGGGGGGTTGGGGTGTATTTGTGCTGGCAGGGGAATTTAGGGGGGAGGTTTTGTACTAGAAGGGGGGTGAGGAGTAGGATTTGTGCTGGGAGGGAGGATTTTGAGAGGGATTTGTGAACGAAGGAGGTGAGTGGTGATGTTTGCTAAAAGGGTAAAGTTTGGGAGAATATTGCTTGCAGTTGGGTTTACAGTCCTACACTGTGCTTTACACACATTTATCTTCTGTACTATTTTTGTTTTATACTCCTGACCCCCTACTATGCATTTGACACCTCTGTCCCCTGCATTCTGTGCATTACACACCTTGCTCCATGTGTGTTATGTACGCCCAAACCCTGGCACTGACTGCAGCACTCTGTGCGTTACATACTTCTGACCTTTGAACTCTGTAGATTGTACACCCAAGCACTCTAAATTATGTAATCTGAAACCCGGCACTGACTGCAGCATGCGTTACATACTCCTTGAGCCTATTCTCTGCCTTACAGACTCCTGCACTAGATACACCCTATTGAACATTACATACTGTATTTCTCACCAAAGTGTTCATTGTCTCAACAGTTGCTGGTTGCTAAACAGTTCCTAAATATTTTAATAAAGTTCTTCTTTAACTACTTCAATGCTGGACACTTTCACCCCCTTCCTGTCCAGACCAATTTTCAGATTTCAGCTGTCACACTTGTAATGCTAATTACTCAGTCAGCACTGTGCCCAAATTAAAAATTTCTTTCTTTTAGTGGTATTTATTCACCACTGGGTTTTAAATTTTTTTTTTTTTGCTATATAAACCAAAAAATACCGAAAATTGTGGAAAATAATTTCTGTTAAAAAATTTTGCAAATAAATAATCTTTCTTCGTAAATTCAGGTCAAAATGTATTCTGTTCCATTTCTTTGGTAAAAATAATGCAAATCAGTGTATATTATTTAGTTTGTGTGAACGTTATAGAGTCTTCAAACTATGGGATATACATATCTGAAAATTGATCTGTCCTGTACTGACGGCCTATCTCATTTCTTAAGGCACTAATGTCAGGACAGTACAAATGCCCCCCAAATTACCCCCCCCCCTTTTGGAATATAGACACCCCAAAGTATTTAACAAGAGGCATAGTGAGTTTTTTAAAGTTCTTTGTCAAAATTGTAGGAAACTGAAGAAAATATATATATATATATTTTTTACATACTTTCACCCGTGCAGTACAGCCTCATCATATGACTTGTGTGGCAGTAATCAGGGATATTGGCTGGTGACAGTATGTTAAAAAAAAATGTTCACAGCTATGACATGATACAGGTGCACTGTGATTGCCACTGTCTGTACCATGTTATCACTGTGACCAATCACATAGATCACAATAGTACACAATGAATGGCTATGAATGAAAGCCATTCATTGTGTATATTTGACATGTGATCGCTGATTGGTTTAAAGCAATCACATGGAACCAGGGCCGGCCTAATACAACGGTCTGTCATACGCTGTGTTCTGTGGACACAGCAGGTGACAGATTGAGCCACAGCTCGGCCACTAGAGCATGCAGGAGGCACGCAACAGAGAGGACATCATATGGCGTCCTTCTGGAATAACAGTGCTCCTGCTCGGCTGTCATTTGACTACAGGCTAGGTGGGAGGCAGTTAAGGTAGACTCAGGCAAATTGTTAGCTCTCTCTGTCTACTTTCAATGTACACAAAGTCATATGTAAGGGCAGTGTTTCATTTTTTTTTTTTTTTTTTTTGTGCTGAGGTTTACGTGTCTGTGGGATTCTTAATTGTGACATAGCAATAAAAGCATATTTTAAAGGGAAAAAAGAGGTTTGGGTTCTGTTAAATCATGCCCTTAAACCCTTCCTAATGTTAAATACTACATTCTTTGAGATGCTCATATGTGCTTCAGTTGTTTTACAAAGATTGTCCCCTCCAGGCCACTGTAATTTAGCCACATCAACCTTTTGCCACAGCACGCATACCTCTATCGTCCTTAAGTATCCCTCATTCTGAAGTTCTAAATTTCAGAGATGTGTTCATGGGTAATGGATCAATAAGGATCACCTAGACCAGAAAACGTGTTTCAAAACCCCAAAATATACATTGAGACTCTTTAAAATTATTTGTTAACACATTTAGGGTATATGCAAAGCCATGGCTTCTTTGACTCTTGAATCAGCTGCAAACTGGGCAAACACTGTCTTTATGTCTATTGTCATTTTTACATACCATGGCAAAACAACAGTTACCAGCTGTTCTAGTAATGTTACTAAATTTTCACTTTGCCTGAAGATACAGTGCCCCCTTGAACTTTGCGACCTTTTGCCACATTTCAGGCTTCAAACATAAAGATATAAAAATGTAATTTTTTGTGAAGAATCAACAACAAGTGGGACACAATCATGAAGTGGAACAAAATTTATTGGATATTTCAAACTTTTTTAACAAATAAAAAACTGAAAAATTGGGCGGGCAAAATTATTCAGCCCCGTTAAGTTAATACTTTGTAGCGCCACCATTTGCTGCGATTACAGTGTAAGTCGCTTGGGGTATGTCTCTATCAGTTTTGCACATCGAGAGACTGAAATTTTTGCCCATTCCTCCTTGCAAAACAGCTCAAGATCAGTGAGGTTGGATGGAGAGCGTTTGTGAACAGCGGTTTTCAGTTCTTTCCACAGATTCTCGATTGGATACAGGTCTGGACTTTGACTTGGCCATTCTAACACCTGGATATGTTTATTTGTGAACCATTCCATTGTAGATTTTGCTTTATGTTTTGGATCATTGTCTTGTTGGAAGACAAATCTCCGTCCCAGTCTCAGGTCTTTTGCAGACTCCATCGGGTTTTCTTCCAGAATGGTCCTGTATTTGGCTCCATCCATATTCCCATCTTTTTTTAACCATCTTCCCTGTCCCTGCTGAACAAAAGCAGGCCCAAACCATGATGCTGCCACCACCATGTTTGACAGTGGGGATGGTGTGTTCAGGGTGATGAGCTGTGTTGCTTTTACGCCAAACATAACGTTTTGCATTGTTGCCAAAAAGTTCGATTTTGGTTTCATCTGACCAGAGCACCTTCTTCCACATGTTTAGTGTGTCTCCCAGGTGGCTTGTGGCAAACTTTAAACAACACTTTTTATGGATATCTTTAAGAAATGGCTTTCTTCTTGCCACTCTTCCATAAAGGTCAGATTTGTGCAGTATACGACTGATTGTTGTCCTATGGACAGAGTCTCCCACCTCAGCTGTAGATCTCTGCAGTTCATCCAGAGTGATCATGGGCCTCTTGGCTGCATCTCTGATCAGTCTTCTCCTTGTATGAGCTGAAAGTTTAGAGGGACGGCCAGGTCTTCGTAGATTTGCAGTGGTCTGATACTCCTTCCATTTCAATATTATCGCTTGCACAGTGCTCCGTGGGATGTTTAAAGCTTGGGAAATCTTTTTGTATCCAAATCCGGCTTTAAACTTCTCCACAACAGTATCTCGGACCTGCCTGGTGTGTTCCTTGTTCTTCATGATGCTCTCTGCGCTTTAAACTGACCTCTGAGACTATCACAGTGCAGGTGCATTTATACGGAGACTTGATTACACACAGGTGGATTCTATTTATCATCATTAGTCATTTAGGTCAACATTGGATCATTCAGAGATCCTCACTGAACTTCTGGAGAGAGTTTGCTGCACTGAAATTAAAGGGGCTGAATAATTTTGCACACCCAATTTTTCAGTTTTTAATTTGTTAACAAAGTTTGAAATATCCAATAAATTTCATTCCACTAAATGATTGTGTCCCACTTGTTGTTGATTCTTCACAAAAAATTACAGTTTTATATCTTTATGTTTGAAGCCTGAAATGTGGCAAAAGGTCGCAAAGTTCAAGGGGGCTGAATACTTAGGCAAGGCACTGTATATACAGGAAAATGCACTGTGGTCAGGGTAAGTACAATTATTTTTCTTTCCTCAATCTGTTTACCTTTCCATCTTATCCAGCAGTTAGAAATCCAATGTGTGAAAGTGGCAAGTGTCCATCCACTGAGTTGTCACTTTGGGCATGGAAGAACAGTCAAGAACACATTCCTAGTGGAAATGCTGGTAAAGCTGCAAAGGGTGGAACAACTCAATATTGAACCCTACAGACTAAGACTGGGATGCCATTAAAGTTCATGTGCATGTAAAGGCAGGTGTCCCAATACTTTTGGTAATATAGTATATATGGCAACAGTGAGTGACAGCTAAGTTAGGGCTTGTATCATCCCCTTGTATTACAAATACCATAACAAATACCATAAGAAAAGGCCACACCCCACATAGTCTTTGTGGTATAAGGTTTATTGTTCCATATGGCATGCACACCTAATAGATCCTTTTCTTGCATGCTATGCACATATAAACTTAGAGAGGTCAAAAAGATGCATGAATAGCAAAGTGAGATGAGCCAAAACAGAGTGAGATCTGCCAAAGATCTGAGATGAAGTTGCTATTTCTTTACTGAGAGCTCCCGGCTTAGCTGTTTCTCAGGTGCTTATAAGGATATCCAATCCAATCCAACACTGTCACGAAAATAATAGGAGCTGCCATTGCTTATCTGAATGAAAATGCTAGTTGCAAGGCTGTTATGCTTACATAACGGCCTCAATGCTTTGTCAATCCCTGATATAGAACAAGCATGCGGATATGAAGTTCTAACTCGCATGCTTGTTCCAGACCTGACATTCAGAACGTACTGAAATCAGAGACAGTCAGGTAACTAGCATTTGCAGAAGGCAATAGCTGACACAAAAAAAAAATGTGTGAAGGCATTATTTTTATGTTTTTTGTTTTTCTTTTAATAGAAAAAAGTATCGCTGTAACATTGGTTATTGTTATAAGCTTCAGCACTACCTGCACGGAGAACTATGAATTATTCAAAGGCAACTTAGACCTGGTTCATACTACTGTGGCTCTGCAAGCTGCGTTTTGCAAGGACCCACTATGACCCCCACCTAGTGGGGCCCACGGACCTGCTATGGAAAAAAAGGGACATGAAGGGAGACCTTGCGATCTTGTGACCACCAAGTAAAACAGCAAAAACAGATATAGGCCTTTTTTTTTACAAAAGTACAATATACAATATTGTACAACATAAATGCGATTATGATTAAAAAATTATATTAGATGTATTAGCGTGTGCATTTTGAGGTGTGTATTCACCTAGGTGGATGCAATATCGATCCGATGCTGCATCTGTCCTCCGCCACCTTTGTACACCACTGATCGCTCAGTTCTCCCCTCCGCTCTAAGCAAAAAGTGGTGACTGTCAGTCATTGGCTCTCTGCTCTGCCCCTCCAGTGTCACTGAAGCACTGTGCTGGGGAGGAGAGGAAGCAGCTGGCTCAGGCCGAGAAGCTGAGCTAGCTGCTGGTTCAGGCAACTGGGTGTATCCCGACTGAAAAGTCTGGATCCTTCTGAGTGACGTCAGCCGACAACGGGTTTTAGCCCTTTGTTGGATGAAACCTGGGCCACAGGAGTGCAAAACGAATTGCACTCCTGTGATTCATAGGAGAAGTATAGCCAAAAAAGCTTTGGCCATACTTCTCATTTAATTCCTGTGAGAGGCTAATGATTTTTTAACTTGTGAAAAATTTGCAAATATTGTTGTGAACTGGCTCACAAATAATTATAATGTAATGTGTATTTGGTGAAATGAGTTTATTCTGAGATAAAATTTTAATGAACTTAAAACGTTTTGGCAATAGTAAAAATAAACAAATAAATCACTACATAGAAACACAGCATGCATACGGCACTTTGGCATCTTCATCTTGGGTGCCAAAAGACCTTGTCCTGACACTGCCAAAAAAAATTTGTAGATGAGGCCAATCAATGACTAAGAAGGAATGAAAGCAACTACATCACTATGACAGCCAGGCAACCAGCTTTTTGAGGAGTCCAGTCATGGTAGCATAACTATTTCAGCACAAGTTTGCCTTTAAAGCTGATCTTCATGCATAACCACCCCTCACACTCCCCGAACCAAACTCCAGCTAGTTTAAAAAGAAAACCTAAGCTAAACCCTCCTTCCATTTACCCTAAATTTTACCATGGTCACATGGTGTGCTAGGTCCTAAGTACCCTATCTTCTTCCCTGGGGAGGAAGAGGGTCCTTCAGCAGGTGTCCACATCACTGCTTGAATGTTGAGCACTTCTAATCTGCTGTACAACAGCGGGATCCAGAAAAATGTAGCAGCATGATGTTGTCAAGAAGTGGCGGCTAGTCGGCACGGTCACAAACTACAATGCTGGATCCACCAGTTTTCATGGAGTTAGGTGAATACAATCAGCAAAGGGATATAATCATCCTTCATACATTTATCGATTGAAAGCAGAACAAATACTGAACTCACTCATTTGCCATAAGATTCTGACCAATATTATCAATTTAAAGACGTAATGGCACATATAAAAAATGTTCCATGAAAATTACTTCATTTTCTGATGCAATTCTATCATCAGGTACATTTTTTAATATATCTCCTTTCAGTAAAGCTGCCTGCTCCCCATCCATGCTGGGTCATTGTATTCTGACAATAGGACTCACTGCTGTCAGTATTTACTAATCAGGGGCTACTGGCAATGATCGACAAAAAATTTCCTGTATGTCCCTTCGATCAAATAATTTAATTCTGTTGAGCAGGGATGGCCATGCACATTGATTAAAATTTGGCCAGTCCCTGCTGAACCAGCAAAATTTTGATGCGTCTATGGCCAGCTTAAAGTGGAGTTCCGGCCTATTTTGCAACTTTAGTGATTCCTGGAGTGCTCGCTATGCTGATCAACAATTGGGCATTTTCTATTTTTTCGGGGGTCCCTTACCTTATTTTCAGGGCATTTTTGATTGTACCTCCTCCTCCTCCCCCCTCTGTGGCCATGGCCACCGACATCACTTCCGCCTTTGCATTGCATCCTGGGAGCTGTTTGTCATCACTCCCAGGAGGCTGGAATCAGGAAGAACTCCCAGAACACTCCCTGGAATCAGGAAGAACGACACAGCAGATTACACTGCGGCTTCAGATGCCCACGTGTAAGATGGCCGCCCCCAGACAGCGTTTTTAAAAGTAAAATTGTGACTAAAATCCAATACTGTACACCTTGTAAGTATGAGAATAGCGGTTCTGTAAAGGGCGATGGATTTGTATTATAGGGGTATTTTTAGATAAAAAAGGTATTTGAGGCCGGAACTCCGCTTTAAGAGAAATAGTATAAAGAGCACAATCATATTCAAACTTGGGGCCTTAATCAAGAACAGTATAGAAATCTCACATTATGTACACTATAGAGCAGGGATCCTCACCCAGGGTTGAAAAATGGGCAATTTCTGTCTTTTAGATAAATTCCCATTGACACCATTGTTCCTTTTATCTGTAGGGGGTAATTCTTCCCAATGATGACAAGAGTAAGGAGCATTCTTCCCACTGACTGTCACACTAATGTGTCATGAGTTGTGGATTTTTACTTTTTAGCAGGGGTTCCCCGAGACCAAACATTTTTTTTCAAGGGTTCCTCTGTGTTAAAAAGGTTGAGAAAGGCTGCTATAGAGTGTATGAGCAAAATAATAATTGTTTGACAATTTCTCTCTACTTTTATTTTGTAAGGTAATCCTTATGAAATACACAACATAAAGCTCTATTAAAGAGCAACTGTAGATTCTGGTAGATTATGCAAAAAAAACAATTTGATGGGGAGGAAGGATTTCTCAAAGTAACTTGGAAGTTGGAATGGGAGTCATGTTGAACTGTCAAATAGGAGAAGGAATAGGAAGAAATTGTGAGATTGTGTAGCAAATAACAGGACTGCATACCAGGAGCAAATAGCTGGGGGTCGGTGGGGTATGGTAGGCTAGTGTTTTTTTTCTAGACAGGAAGGAAAGCTAGAGGTTATTGAGAAACTTGATATGCTTCCAGATGTGTGTTCTCATGGAACGCTTAATGGTACTGGAGTGTTGGGAAGCCAGTCAAAGACACCACACATTAGAAGGTAGATCTGACATGCCTCCGTGTAGGTCATTAGCAGGGCAAGTAAAGCATAATTTAAAAAAAAATAAATAAATATATATATATATATATATATATATATATATATATATATATATATATATAATTTAATAATACTAGATATATTTTAAAATAAATTACTGAAATAAATTAATTTTTTGATGATATTCTAATTTCATGAGATGCACCTGTGTGTGTGTATATATACAGTTGTGCTCTTAAATTTACATACCCTGGCAGAATTTATGATTTCTTGGCCATTTTTCCGAGAATATGAATAACACAAAAACGTTTCTTTCACTCATGATTAGTGTTTGGCTGAAGCCATTTATTATCAATCAACTGTGTTTAATCTTTTTAAATCATAATGACAACAGAAACTACCCAAATGACCCTGATCAAAAGTTTACATACCCCAGTTACTAATACCGGTTTTGTTTTATATTCTCTGAAAAATGGCCAATAAATTATCAATTCTGCCAGGGTATGTAAACTTATGAGCACAACTGTATATATACACATATATATATATATATATATATATATATACACACACACACACTCACACTGTATTACCAAAAGTATTGGGATGCCTGCCTTTACACGCACATGAACTTAAAATGGCATCCCAGTCTTAGTCTGTAGGGTTCAATATTGCGTTGGCCCACCCTTTGCATCTATTACAGCTTTAACTCTTCTGGGAGGGCTGTCCACAAGGTTTAGGAGTGAGTCTATGGGAATTTTTGACCATTCTTTCAGAAGCGCATTTGTGAGGCCAGGCAATGATGTTGGACGAGAAGGCCTGGCTTGCAGTTTATGCTCTAATTTGCTTTGACAGTATAGTGTGTGTGTGTGTGTATATATATTGTCAGAAGTGCTTGTTATCAATCACAACAATAAAAACCCCTATGTGATCTGCCCAATGTATTATTAAAGAATATCTTTGGTCAACATTGAAAATTATATATTTATTTCCACAATGTATTTCAATTATTTCGACCCTACTCCTAATAATGTGAATGATTTTTAAGTTTTAAAATGTTCCATTTTAAAAATCCTACACATTAATTTTCTTGAATCTTGTGAAACATATTTACTATGCCCTATAAATATGTACCACTGGGTCCACACATTGCACAGGGCATGCAGTCTGAACTACAGAGGTGAGTGGCGGGGGGAGGGTGGGGGGTAGGGGTACCATGGGATATATAGTCCTTAGAAACCTAAAGTAAACCAAATGAAAGAACAGAGGAGAAGTTGCAGAGCATGCAGGGAATCCAGAAAGATGTGGTAAAAGTTGGCCAGCACCCAGGCAGCAATAACATTATTTTTTAAGTAAGTTTATATTGGATTGTTAAAAAAATAATTATCATTTATTTTGCTATTACAATGCTGATGTTATCAAATAAAAGTGTATGCTGTGGCTATATTTCGCCTTAAAAAAGAGGGTTACAAGGTGTTAACTCAGCGGGTCCTGCTGTCACATAGGAAAGGCAGAAATCTATCCTATGTGCATTAGGGATTGACCAATTATCGGCAAAACCAATTATCGGAGGGCCGATATTCACTTTTTTGCTACATATCGGTATCGGCCCCGGAACTTGCCGATATTACCGATATTGTCATGACTACATTGCGTATGTTGCGCCACGTGCCTCCGCGCACTGGGCCTAACCTTCTGCCCTCTTAGGTCGCCTCCCTCACCTTGGACAGCCTCGTCTGGAGTCGGGAGTCTCTCGGGAGTGTATAACACAGCTATACACCCACCCGCATCAGCCCGGTGCCAGCCAGCCACCCAAAGGCCCTGTACCAGCCACCCAGCCACAGGCACTGTACCAGCCAGCCAGCCACCCACAGGCCCTGTACCAGCCAGCCAGCCACAGGCACTGTACCAGCCACCCACAGGCCCTGTAACAGCCAGCCACCCACAGCCCCTGTGCCAGCCACCCACCCACAACAGGGTGCCAGTCATTTAGCAACCCACCACAGGGTGCCATCCAGCCACCCACAACAGGGTTCCAGCCAGCCAGCCACCCACCACAGGGTGCCAGCAAGCCAGCCACCCACCACCACAGGGTGCCATCCAGCCACCCACAACAGGGTTCCAGCCAGCCAGCCACCCACCACAGGGTGCCAGCAAGCCAGCCACCCACCACCACAGGGTGCCAGCCAGTCAGCCACCCACAACTGGGTGCCAGCAAGCCAGCCATCTACCACAGGGTGCAAGCAAGCCAGCCACCCATCACAGGGTGCCAGCCAGCCACTCACCACCACAGGGTGTCAGCCAGCCAGCCATCCACCACAGGGTGCCAGCAAGCCCACCACCCACCACAGGGTGCCAGCAAGCCAGCCACCCACCAGAGGGTGGCAGACAGCTAGCCACCCACCAAAGGGGGCCAGCAAGCCAGCCACCCACCACAGGGTGCCAGCAAGCCAGACACCCACCACAGGGTGCCAGACAGCCAGACACCCACCACCACAGGGTGTCAGCCAGCCAGCCACCACAGGGTGCCAGCAAGCCAGCCACCCACTACAGGGTGCCAGTCAGCAAGCCACTCACCCACCACAGGGTGCCATCCAGCCACCCACCACAGGATTCCAGCAAGACAGCCACCCACCACAGGCTGCCAGCAAGCCAGCCACCCACCATATGGTGCCAGACAGCCAGCCAACCACCACCATAGGGTGCCAGCAAGCCAGCCACCCACCACCACAGGGTGCCATCCAGCCACCCACAACAGGGTTCCAGCCAGCCAGCCACCCACCACAGGGTGCCAGCAAGCCAGCCACCCACCACCACAGGGTGCCAGCCAGTCAGCCACCCACAACTGGGTGCCAGCAAGCCAGCCATCTACCACAGGGTGCAAGCAAGCCAGCCACCCATCACAGGGTGCCAGCCAGCCACTCACCACCACAGGGTGTCAGCCAGCCAGCCATCCACCACAGGGTGCCAGCAAGCCCACCACCCACCACAGGGTGCCAGCAAGCCAGCCACCCACCAGAGGGTGGCAGACAGCTAGCCACCCACCAAAGGGGGCCAGCAAGCCAGCCACCCACCACAGGGTGCCAGCAAGCCAGACACCCACCACAGGGTGCCAGACAGCCAGACACCCACCACCACAGGGTGTCAGCCAGCCAGCCACCACAGGGTGCCAGCAAGCCAGCCACCCACTACAGGGTGCCAGTCAGCAAGCCACTCACCCACCACAGGGTGCCATCCAGCCACCCACCACAGGATTCCAGCAAGACAGCCACCCACCACAGGCTGCCAGCAAGCCAGCCACCCACCATATGGTGCCAGACAGCCAGCCAACCACCACCATAGGGTGCCAGACAGCCACCCACCCACCCACCACAGGGTACCAGCTAGCCAGCCACCCACCACAGGGTGCCAGCCAGCTATCGTGAAGAGCAGGATGCTGCAAAAAGAGAATGACAACAGACGGAAGAGAAACTTCATTGTGGTCGAATAGATGCCATGTTCAGTGTTTTATTGGGGCCTCATGCAGAGGATTCTTCTGAATCTGCAATAATGACCCTGGATGATGAACTTCATTTCTATTTGAAGAAACCAGTAATTGACAGAAGAAATGGTGATCCTCTTCAGTAGTGGAAAGGAAATGAGGCACGCTACAAAAGACTTGCTTCTCATACTAGAAGATACCTTTCTGCTCCTCCTTCCTCAGTACCAATTGAGAGTGTTTTTAGTGACAGCAATATATGAAAAAACACAAAAGCCATTGAACTGGTGAAAATGCTGAAATGTTATGCTTTCTGCACTATAATATTGTTCTACTTAACTGGGAGTTTTGAAAGTGAGTAGTACTAGTGTCCAGTCCACTGTCTTTTGCACTGCAGCTACTAGATTTAATCATTGCAGACAGTGAGGGCACTACTGCAGCAGTTTATGTAAAGTTTGTTTTGGGAAGCCTTTAGTTATTATTTTCCCAGCACTTTATTTTTCACAGTTGTCTACAGTTGTCTACTCTTCTAGGACTCGTTCGTTCACATGATGTGAAACGAATGTACCTGCAAGTGAAAGTTGTGCGGTTTTCCTATCAGTTTTCATGCAGGTAAGTTGTGAAGAACGAGCCTTTTTATGTTAAAATTGTTAATAAACAAACATTAACATGTTCAGTACCAGAATTGTGTCAAAAAATTGTCTTTATTTTTTAAAACTTTAAATGTACAAAATATCGGCCCATATCGGCCGATACCGATACACTGTGACCAAATTATCGGTATCTGCCCTGAAAAAAACTTATCAGACTATCCATAATGTACATACCTCTCAACTGCCCTGGATTAGCTGGGACCGTCCCGGGATTTCAAGTAAAGTCCAGTGTCTAAAGAATCCGGGCTGAATCCCACAGCGGAGCTCAGTGCGGAAACAAGTTTCACAAGTACAAAGAAGTACCTGCCAACTCTACAGAATGGGAGAGGAGGTAGGCTAGATCTGCTCCACCTCCTCCCCATGTCCTCCTGCGCCCATCCACAACCCACGTCTTGCAGCTGTTAAGGGGTTGTGTGGGTGGGAATTTTGAAGCAGTGCACACAATGTCACTGCCTGAGCCTGGGGAGAACAGCCAGCCTCAGGTGAGTGGAAGTCTGTGACTGAACCCTCCTCTCTCTTCCTTCCTTTCATGTGCCATAGTAATCCTTCCGTAATGCCTGCCATGTGCCTTAGTGATCCTTCCTGCCTTCCATGTGCAATAGTAATACGTACTGCCTTCCATGTGCCATAGTGATCCTTCTTGCCTTCAATGTGGCATAGTGGTCCTTCCTGCCTTCCTTTGGCACATGGAATACAGGAAGTATCACTATGGCACAAGTGATCCTTCCTGCCTTTAATGTGCCATAGTGATCCTTCCTTTCTTCCATGTACCATTGTGATCCCTCCTCCATTTCTTCCATTTACCATAGTGATCCTTCCTTCCATATAACAGTGACCCTTCCCTTTCTCCAATCTCTCTCCCTAAGAGTTGGTTCACACTAAAGGCTCCAGGTTGTGGTACAGCAATCAAACCAGATTTTATAGGTACAAGGAAGCCCAGCATTTGTTTAACCACTGCCTTTAAGCTCCTACCACTACCATGTTTGGCCATACCCATTTTTGTGACTTTTTAAAGAACATCCCTATATCTATGGCCAACTAAAAGGTAAAAATCTGATGTATTATAGAGAACATAAAGAAATGGTAAACTGTGCCTAAGCAGCACCCTGAAAATGTGACCATTTGCTTGGAATTCCTCCAGAAAAATAGCAGTGCACCGGTATGTGAGTGTGCCTATCCTCTTTTATACCTAGAGCCTCAGAGCTGTATATGAGCAGTGTGAGGTGTAGGGCTCTGCTGTCAGCTATTCATATGAGATTTAGAGTGAAAACTTGGTGATGTCACTACTGTGCTGCTCACTGTTTTTCTTACATGACATGAGATGAAATTACTTGACTTGAGGAGGCAAAACTCTGCATTTACGAAAATGGCTACCTCCACATAGAGACATAGTGGACAGCCAATAACAGGGAAAGATCAACTGCAAGAAGACTATAGTCAATGCAGCTATGACTTTTAGGGCATAGCTTCCAAAGGTCAGTTCCTTTTTAAGGCATAGCAAAGAACACAGTTATGACACAAGGCTCACCAAAAGTGGAGACAATGCATTGGAAAATTATATTTTTGAATGTCTGAAACACATTTACTGTACTTTTTTTTTTTTTTTAGAGTGACTCCTACTATAACACAGTGAGCCTTATTTATTACAGTCCCTGTCACCAAAGGAGCTTACACTTCAATGTCCTAGACACAATAAAACCAATTTGAGAGCAAGCCATTTAACTTATTTGTATGTTTTAGTGTGTGGGAGAAAACTATAGCTCCATGCCTATAGTGTCCTTAGTGGGGAAATCAAACCCAGGCCCCAGCACTGTTTTCAGTGCTATCCACACAATGCACTGACTTGCTTCATGTAGGCAATCTATGATAGGAAATGTGATCACGGTTTTCAGCTATAAAGCACCTTGTTGTCTGTGATGAGAAAAATACCGTAACTCATTTCTATAAATCCGCTGTATCAGAAGATCTATTTTTGAAGCATGACATAAAGTTAAACAATTTCCTTTAAATGACTGTTTTGTCATTTATCATACTTGAATGCTGAGATTCATGTCTTCAGTTCAGATTACAGAGAAGAGGATAGATAAGGAGGCCTGGAGATAGAATATGGAGGAACAAGATATACATTTATAGAAATATCTACAAAAGGAAGTATGATTAACTAACCTAAACATAATCTGAATTGACAAGTAGCTTGAGAGGGATGAAGTTTGGTGTAAGATTTAGTAGAAAATATTAGCAAAAAAATTTGTACACTGGTGCCAGACTGTAGAGAAAGGCCAAATGATACATCATCATGGGACTTGTAGTGTCCCAAAAGTTACAAAACGTATGTCTATTTTTTTTAGATCATTTCTATAGGTAACGTATTCCAAAGAGTTTTCTACATTAAACATTTTATGTTTACTTAGAATTAGCCCAGATGTAATGCGTAAGATAATTGAGTCTCTGGGTTGCTAGGTCTAAACTGTGGTTGGCTCACTCATTGGCTGACTGTAGTTCCAGAAAAGACCTGGTAAGCAAGAAGATAAACTCATATAATTTTCTTGTAGTAGTTAGGTAGTAGGGTAGTTAAAACCCCCATTATCATCCCTCTCCCAGCCTTACAGACCTTTCTGTCTGTGCAATGAGGTGAGTCTCCACCTCCTCATTAACACTGAGTGGCCTAAAACAAACATGAATAATTAACTTGAAGCCCTCTATTATCGTCAAGTTGTCCACCACTGCTGTATTGAGACATAGGTAGGTTGGATAACATGAACCTGGAAGGGGGCAGAGAGTTGAATTGCTGAAAACCACTTTTCTTCCCCAGGCATCCAAGATGTTTTCTGACCAGATATCCACAAAGGCCAACAGGCATCTCCCCATTTTTGTAAGTGGTGTCATCCTTTAATGCCAAAGATGGTTTGTCTGCAGGTTTAAAAGCCCAGGGTTTGTGACTGAACTGGGCCCCTGGCTTAGGTTTGGTCCAATTTCTCCAAAGGGGACAAAGACAAAAAACAAAAATACTTTTTTAGTGGAGGGGAGTTTAAACTACTACCAACAATTCTTTTTATGGCTGTGCTTTCTGTGACCACTGACAGCCCCCCCCCCTCCCCCCAAAGCTTAAATAGGCAAAACAGTGATAGGAAGTAAAATTTAAACGTCTTCCCACTTTGTCAAAAAATTAAAAATATTAACAAAAAGAGGACAGTTGTACAAGCATGCCTTTTACTGTATGGACCCTATGAAGCCTTGTTAAGTTGCCTTTATTTAGATTTTGTATTCTAAGGTGAATTTTACCAAAAACAGAGTACGAATGATAGAAAAAAAAAGTATAAAATCACGTGCCTCCTGGCAAACTACAAAACTGCACCTTGAAAACAAAACAAGGTGTCCGAAATTGTAAATCAGTCTACAAGGCTCTAGGGAACAGAACATCAGTGAAATAGTTTCCCTGCAGAAGGCCAAGGACCTTATTTGGAATACAGAGAAAAGCAGCTTCTGAATCCCTCTGGTAATAAATCGATCACTTTTTCACATGCTTTGATAATGCCCTTGAACATGGCACCTGGGCACAATCCTTGACAAAACAGAAGTTCTAAAAGAGAAACAGTTGACTGAAAAAAAGAAGAGACTGACAGAATGAAAGGTTTATATTGTACATATGGTAGATTTTACTTTTTCCTTGAGCAGATGCCGTGCTTTTGCAGAGGTAAATTAAACAGGAAGTCTGCTCAACAAAAATATTTTAGCTTTAGTTTGGTGCAGGTAGAATTACCAGCTTGTTAATATGTCTTGGGAAGTCTAACTGGGAGATCTTAGTTCCAAGCACCCAGCATGCATTACAAAGGGATCTCGCTTTCCCTGTTCAACGTATAATTTATTTTTCAGAACATTGAAAAAAAAATTAGGATTTGGGCAGTAAATCCAGGAAGTCTCGCAGGGGAACACTATTGCTGGATACACTAACAATATAATCTAAATAAAAATACTGTAATATTTTTGGAAGAACTGGAGGCCTTGCACTTAAATGCTGGATCCCTAGCAATGTCTGACTTCAGTACATTTCTGGTCACAAGCCAAGAATAAGCTTGGTGTAAATGAGTATCTGAAAAGAGTTCTGGGTCAGCGACTCACACAGCATTGAAGTCACAGTAACAGAATGACAGCCATGGACCTAGTATTTTCAAAGGAGTTCATTAATGGTAGAATGCATTATTTTTTAATTACAGTATCCTTTTATTGCAAAAAAAAAAAAATCCTATTGATATTACCAGAAATCCAGTGAGTTTCTAACTTCCTGTGTAAAAAGACTTTAACATCCAGGGCCAGGCCAAGGGGTAGGTGGAAGAGGTAGCTGCCTTGCACGCTTCAGCAGGAGTTGGGCACAAAAAGAGCAGGACCTGTAGTTTATGCTTCTGAAGCAGTTTGCAGTTTATGGGGAAGGGGGGCGGGGTGCAGTTTGGCCCTTTCCCCTTGAGTTTTAAAGGACCTTGTTCTTGGCACTGACTATATCACATCACAAATAACACAAGTCCATCTGGCTCAACCAGGAAAAAACAAAAACCCCACCATACAATCCCATTAACACAATCGTATACCTGCAGTTGATCCAGAGGAAGGCGAAAAACCCCAGATCCAATTTGATACGGCAGGGTAAAAAAATATTCTTCCTAAACCCCCGCCAATCGAATATTCCTGGATCAACTTTACCTATAACAACAACAAATTCCATACTTATTTGGGTAAAAGATAAGACTACAGCTGGGATACTTTTAGTAAAAAAACAACATGACAAATGATCAGTAGATCAGTCGCTTTAGATGCTTGGCATATGACATTGGAAAGGTATGACTGTATTACCTTATCCTTATACTTATCATGTTTACTCTCAATATAATGTAGTTGCTCTCAAAAGAAGGTCACAATATAAATTGTTTCATCCAGGTAACTTCTAGAGCTGTGGGTTTGATTGCCTAGAGTCCAATCATAAGGGGCTGTAATACAGTCAGCGGATAAGCAACAACTACAGGAAGTTGGCTTGGAGATTAGAGGACCTTTATTTTTTGTTTCTGATATAGAGAATGCAAAAATAAAAACTCAGCACTTATTCATGTAGCTTCTTTTTATAGACAGAAGAAAAAAGCTTGACAAATACAATAAAAAATGAATTATTTCATATTAACAGTAAGGGCTCGGTTCACTTTGCCAGGCGACTTCCCAGCGACTTGAGAACTACTTTGATAGAAGAATAGAATAGAAGTGGGATAGAAGTCGACTTAAAGTAGTTCAGGAACCTTTTCTGAAGTCGGAGCGACTTAAGTAGTGCTAATTAAGACAGCTCTCATTGACTAACATGGGATTTCACATGTCACGCAACTTGGGGTCTCAAAAGTGTGACCCGAGCCTTAAAGACTTTGTATAGCTTTGTAAGCTTTTGTATACAGTTATATTTGTTTTTTTAAGATATATAGAATAAAAAACATTACATTTCAGAACACAGTAATGGACAGGGCTGGCCCAAGACATTGTGCTGCCTGGGTCCAAAAATAAATGCTGCCCCCCCCAAAAAAAAAAAAAAAAAATCACGCACACCAAAAGGCCCACACAATTTTATTTTATATCATGAAAATTAAAATTAAATGTATTGCGCACACCACAATCACACAAGGAACGTTCCCCGGAGGAGACCCTCCGCCTCCTCATACTCGTCAGTTTGCACTACAGGTGGCAGTATGAGATGGGGAAATGCCACCCGTAACACGCCGCAAAATGATGACACACAAAACTGCTGGGAAAAAAAATCATGGACATCAATTTGCTGCCCCTCTCAAAGTGAGTGGGACCCATGGTAGGGCCGGCCCTACTAATCGAACATCTAAACTCAAAAGCTCTGAGGACTACAAAAAATAAAACTGCTATAAAATATTTTATAATAAGCGGCAATAGTTTTCATACATTTAGAACTAACACTTTGAAATCCTAACTAAATCAGAACAAATTAAATCCTGGCCGGAAGACGCAGCTCAAATCACCAAAACCATACCCATATTTTATGTAAGTCTTATGCTTTGTGAGGACTGAAAATCAACATTGCCTTGTCAAAAAAGGGACAACTGGGAGATACAAATGCACACACTCATCTGGACAGGACGGTATCCGACCTATAGCATGATGATAGTTAAAATGTCATCCAACTTGCTGTCTATGTTATCTTGATATAAATTGTTTGTACCTGTCTTAAATGAAATAGAACCTAATCTTTGCATACTATGAATGCATTTTATGTGAATTAACATTGATCATCGGATTCATTAGGCAATGCAATATATGACAGTTAGCAAAGACCTATTTCACATAAACAATGGCACTGTAAAATCAATACCTGTTTGGTTTTTAACAATAGTTTGTGTAATATTTTGGAGTGCACTAAAGTAGAATAATTGTTGACATAGGGGGCTCACAATCTAATTTTGCTAGGAACCTTGAGCAAGCAATAAAGCAAATTTCTAAAGGTCAGGGAGACTTCCCATGGGGACATGTGAGATAGTTTTTAAGCCTTTTTTGGTCTATATGTCATGGTACCTATTTAAACTTTACTAAAAAAATCACATTGGTTGTTACTACCAATAGCAGCCTTTACCCTACAAGTCATTTGTAAATGGTTCTAGTAATATGTGTTTCTGCAATGAATTTTGAAAGTCTGTTTCCAACGGAGACATACTACAGTCTCTTGAAATTCTACACACTAATAAAATTGTAACTAATTTGCATCCGAGATGGGGAGTGAGTGGCAGCGGTTGCTATGGATACCATCTCCCGAGCCCCAGCTACCAGCAACAGAGCGCAGCTGAGAGCTTAGGAGATCCTAATCATGCTCCAGCTCACGCGAGGCTGAGGCCAATTCATACTGGCCCCCTCTCTCCCGCTTCTATATACGACACACACTCTCCTATTAAATCAGAGAGGACAGCTGCCTTTCCTGGCACTGACATTGGTGTGGAGGTGGCCTTTGCTCTACCACCTCAAAAAAAAAAAAAAAACACCAGCGCCAAACACCATGGCACACTACAGAAAAAAAAAATACAAAAATGTCCACGTCAAATTATATTTATTATATATATTCTAGTGTTAAATTCTGCAGTTCAGCACTATAAATACACAAATCCTACATATCATTTCTCATCACCAAAGGAGTTTGCACTCCAGTACCCCTACCCCAGTAAAAAAAAAAAATTATTAAACCAGTAAGTTTTGGCTTATGGACAGGAAAACAGCCACATGAAACCCATGCACCCCATCAAAGTATTATTCCTGGTGGGAGCTAAAGCCAGGACCCTAGGGCTGAAAGGATATATGTCAATAACCCAATTGGCAATGCATATAGATGCTAATACAGTGTATATCTTTGGCACTGCTCTTATACAAAGTAAGCAGAGCACAAATAATTTCACATTTGCTTGATAGCCTTGGTTGTGGAACATGGTAGACTTGGATCCTAAAGTCTACCTAACGCTGAAGTTTAGTAAAAAGGTTTATTTTGGGATACAGCGCCATACATATTAGGTACATGTAATGGAGTATCCCAGTACTTGCAGACAACTGCTTCTACTGAAAATCCTCTGTGCTGTGCCCACCTCTGAGCTGCCAAATACTGCCCTGAGGAGCTTGTCTTTAAAAACCGTGAAGGTTAACAGCAACGGCTCCTAATAAGGAAAGCTGCACCACTCACCAGTCCCTTACTGCCTCCTCCATAGAACTCATCTTACTACAATCCTCTCTGTTCTGAGTTCTGTGAATGGGGGGGAGAAGATGCTGTAGTTAAACTCCTCCATTCACAAATCTCAACGCATCATGGAATGCACTAGGAAGGGCAGAGGAGGCAAGAGAGAGCATGTGAACGATGCAAGTTTTATAATTAGTAGCCACCGCTGTTACCCTTCATAGCACCAGAAGATAGCTGCTCAGGGCAGTATCTGATGGCTAAGAAGGAGACACAGCACAGAGAATGTTGAGCAGAAGAAGTCATCTACAACTAACACCAAACACACCATTACACATGGTGATTAAAAAAAATAAAGGTGTGACACTCACATACAGTATCTCACAAAAGTGAGTACACCCCCCCACATTTTTGTAAATATTTTATTACATCTTTTCATGTGACAACACTGAAGTAATGACACGTTGCTACAATGTAAAGTAGTAAGTGTGCAGCTTGTATAACAGTGTAAATTTGCTGTCCCCTCAAAATAACTCAACACTGCCATTAATGTCTAAACTGCTGGCAACAAAAGTGAGTACATCCCTAAGTGAAAATGTCCAATTGGGGCAAAAGTAGCAATTTTCCCTCCCGATGTCATGTGACTCGTTAGTGTTACAAAGTCTCAGGTGTGAATGGGGAGAAGGTGAGTTAAATTTGGTGTTATCACTCTCACTCTCTCATACTGGTCACTGGAAGTTCAACATGGCACCCCATGGCAAAGAACTCTCTGAGGATCTAAAAAAATAACTATTGCTCTACATAGGATTGGCCTAGGCTATAAGAAGATTGCCAAGAACCTAAAACTGAGCTGCATCACGGTGGCCAAGATCATAAAGCGGTTTACCATAACAGGTTCAACTCAGAACAGGCCTCGCCGTGGTCGACCAAAGAAGTTGAGTGCACGTGCTCAGCGTCATATCCAGAGTTTGTCTTTGGGAAATAGATGTATGAGTGCTGCCTGCATTGCTGCAGAGGTTGAAGAGGTGGGGGATCAGCATGTATGTGTTCAGACCATATGCCGCACACTGCATCAAATTGGTATGCATGGCTGTCGTCCCAGAAGGAAGCCTCTTCAAAAGATGATGCACAAGAAAGCCTGCAAACAGTTTACTGAAGACAAGCAGACTAAGGATATGGATTACTGGAACCATGTCCTGTGGTCTGATGAGACCAAGATAAATGTATTTGGTTCAGATGGTGGCAAGCGTGTGTGGCGTCAACCAGGTGAGGAGTACAAAGACAAGTGTTACTTAGCATAGTGGTGGGAGTGTCATAGTCTGGAGCTGCATGAGTGCTTACGGCACTGGAGAGCTACAGTTCATTGAGGGAACCAAAAATGCCAACATATACTGTGACATACTGACGAAGAGCATGATCCCCTCCCTTTGGAGACTGGGCCGCAGGGCAGTATTCCAACATGATAACGACCCCAAACACACCTCCAAGATGACCACTGCCTTGCTAAAGAAGCTAAGGGTAAAGGTGATGGACTGGCCAAGCATGTCTCTAGACCTAAACCCTATTGAGCATCTGTGGGGCATCCTCTAGCAGAAGGTGGAGGAGCACAAGGTCTCTAACATCCACCAGTTCCGTGATGTTGTCATGGAGGAGTGGAAGAGGACTCCAGTGGCAGCCTGTGAAGCTCTGATGAACTCCATGCCCAAGAGGGTTAAGGTAGTGCTGGAAAATAATGGTGGCCACACAAAACATTGACACTTTGGGCTCAATTTGGACATTTCCACTTAGGGGGTGTACTCACTTTTGTTGCCAGCCATTTAGACAATAATGGCTATTTGTTGAGTTATTTTGAGGGGACAGCAAATTTACACAGTTATACAAGCTGTACACTCTCTACTTTACATTGTAGCAAAGTGTCATTTCTTCAGTGTTGTCACATGAAAAGACATAATAAAATATTTACAAAAATGTGAGGGGTGTACTCACTTTTGTGAGATACTGTATATATCTCAACAAACCATAGAGTGGGGAAATAATTATTTGATCCCCTGCAGATTTTGTAAATTTGCCCACTTACAAAGAAATTAGGGGTCTATATTTTTTTTATCATAGGTGTATTTTAAATTATAGTGACAGAATATCAACCAAAAATCCAGAAAAAAAACACATGATGCAAATGCTATAAATTGAGATGCAGTTCAGTGAGTAAAATAAGTATTTGATCCCCAAGCAAAACATGACTTAGTACTTGGCGGAGAAATCCGTGTTAGCAAGCGCAGAGGTAAGACATTTCTTGGTTACCAGGTTTGCACACATCTCAGGAAGGATTTTGGTCCACTCTTATTTACAGATCTCTAAATCCTTAAGGTTTCTTGGCTGTCGCTTGGCAAATTGAAGTTTCAGCTCCCTTCATACATTTCCTATAGCATTCAGGTCTGGAGACTGATTAGGCCACTTCATGACCTTAATGTGCTTCTTCTTGAGCCACTCCTTTGTTGCCTTGGTGGTATGTTTTGGGTCATTGTCATGCTGAAAGACCCACTCACGACCCATCTTCAGTGTTCAGGCTGAGGGAAAAAGGTTCTCATACAAGATTTCACAATACATGGTCCCGTTCATTGGCCCCTCAATGCGGCAAAGTCGGCCTGTACCTTTTATTCTCTTTAATGCCAAAGAGCTCAATTTTGGTCTCATCTGACCACAGCACTTTCTCCCAATCCTTCTCTGATTTATTTATATGTTCATTGGCAAACTTCAGATAGACCTGTACATGTGCCTTCTTTAGGAGGGGGACCTTGCGGGCACTGCAGGATTTCAATCCATGGCGGTGTATCGTGTTACCAATGGTTTGTTTGGTGTCTGTGGTTCTAACTGCCTTGAGATCATTCACAAACTCCTACCATGTAGTTCTGGGTTACTTTTTAACGATCATCCTTACCCCATGAGGCAAAATCTTGCATGGAGCTCGAGACCGAGAGCAATTGATGGTTATTTTGTATTTCCTCCATTTGTGAATAATCACTACAACAGTTGTCTCCTTCTCACCAAGCTTCCTGCTGATGTAGACCATTCCAGCCTTGTGCATGTCTACAATCTTGTCCCTAAGTCTTTTGACAGCTCTTTGGTCTTGCCCATGATAGTGAGGTTTGAATGGAAAAAAGAGGTTATGTGGACAGGTGTCTTTTATACACATAACAAGTTGTAGTTATGAGTACCTTCTTAAATTGACAGGACTAAGCTGTGAGTATCACATAAGCACATACTGTAGCCCAGGGCTCGACCAACCCAGGCACCAGGTCGCAATTGTGACTATAAATTGCGTCCTGGTGCTTGGCCTTTCTTAGCTCATTTACTGTTGGCACCAGGCGTGAGCAGAGAGTGCAACTATTGGCCACGACGCATGGTAATCGCCGGAAATCTTCTATCTAGTCTCTCCTCCTTCGACCCCATTTTCCAGCTCCTTATTTTCTTTTTTTTCTTTCAAGCAAGGCCCGCCCATGTATGCTGAGCGCTGGTTGGACGGTCCACGGGATTTCCGCCTGTGATTGGCCTTGGTGGCTGTCAGTCAGGTAAGGCATCAGGTGGCTGGGCTACACGCGGCTCTTGTTGCCTTCGCATTTGGCTTGACAAGCTGGTCTGGACAGCGGCAGCTTTGTACCCTGTCAGTGTCTGACCCCAGTCGTCATCGCCGGTGGTGAATGTGTCTTCCCGAGTCTCAGACATGGAGCTGTGTGAGAGGCGGGATCCCAGGTAGAGGTTTGGTCGGTGTAGCTTGAGTTGCGTGCATTCAGTGCTCCGCTCATCTCTGCTCACCTGACCCCCCACCCCAGGCTCCTCATTATTGTCAGGTTGAGGAGAGGCGCCTGGCGTGGGCAGCTGTCAGAGCTTCTCTCAGATCTCCTTTATGCTACTGTAGTTCCTGCTGGCTCCCCTGTGTGTATATGTCCTTCCTGGGAGCCTGGTCTGTAGCTGGTCTCTCCCAGACTAGAGGAGGAGGTTGTGGGATGGAAAGGCCAGGCTGTCCTCTACTTGCTGAATCCTGGGTTTAGAGACACATTTAGAGACACAGGTCAGCGATCTTTGCAAGTTAAAAAAACTGGCTCCTAACTTTTTCAGCTGGCTCCTAGATTCAAAGCAAACTTGTCAAGCTCTGCTGCAGCCAGTCTGTGGAAGCCAGAATTATTGTTGGCTGGTAGGGGATCAAATACTTATTTTACTCACTGAACTGCAACTCAAATTATAACATATGTATTGTGACTGTACTCACCGTCACTGTAAGTGAAAAACAGATACTTAAAGCGGAGTTCCGGGCACAAAATCAATCTTTTTTTTTTGTGCCCGTCCGCTAGTTCTCCTTCACCTGAAAAGGAATTGGATAGTTAGGTTTTTTTTTTTTTTTTTACTCACCTTGTAATTGAAGATCGAAAATACTCACCTCAGTGTACTTCCTCCCTCAGCGCCGCGGCTCCGCCGTCACTTCCTGTCTTGCGATGATTCCTGGGAGCTGAACGTCATCGCTCCCAGGAATCAATGTGACGGCACCGGCCCCGCTCGTCACTTCCCAGCATGCCCAGAAGCTGTGGAGGAATGCGGCGCCGCACCGGAAGTGACGAGAGGGGCCGGTGCAGGCGCATTCTGGGAGAAGAGGACGCAGAAGAAGAGGCAGAAGAGGACCGCGCCGGCTTCAGCTGCCCACAAGAGAGATGGCAACACTGTGGAAGAAATTTTATAAGTGAGTATTTCATCTTGCAGGTAAGTGCGAACCGGGACAGATCAGAGGCTAGCCATTGTGGAATGTACTAGCCCTGACTGTCCCGGGGGTATGTTCACTGAAAAATGTTTTCTGTGCCCGGAACTCCGCTTTAATGGTTTGGATTGCTTCAAGTGAGACAGTAATATTTGTCAGCAATATCTTCATATAGAAATATGAAGATTTAATCCCACTTTACACTGGGAGACTTAGGCTGTTGTAGACCATTGCCATGAAGTCTGTGACTCCTAAATAATGTGTGTATTCCATGTCCCTCAATGTCAGACAGGTTTTCCCTATTGTTTGTGTATTGAGATAATGTGTATTCCATGTACTGGAGTGTAGGAGACGGACAGACCGATACTGGGGTCTCTTCCTATTGTCTATCTATTGGGCTGGAATGTGGATTGTGCCTGTTCCATTGTTAAATGTTAATGACCTCACATTGTTCTGTCCAGATAGCTATATAATTAGGTTAGGTTAATTCTGTTCCTGTATACACTTTCATCTGCATATGATACTGTAATCAGGCAGAGGGGAGGGATTGTGTACACTGTATGGGAGTGTAAAACTCTGTTTTTATTGGATGGTAAATTTCAGGGCCTGTTCCCCACAAGGTCCACCTGGGTGGTAACCTTGTGGGGGAAAACTGTATAAAAGAGCAGCTGTACCAGTAAAGTTTGAGTTATACTTCACCCTCAATCAATAGTCCTGTCTCTTATTGGGGGAATCTGCTACAAGGGATTGCTATGCTCTTCATACTCCCTTGAATAATCACTAAGCTCTTGTAAGAGCTTGTTCCTGTTCCTGTGCCTGCTTCCCTCTCTGGGGAAAGAGAGGTTCACCCACTGGAACCCAGGGCCTTGTCGTAGGTCCAGGGTGGGTAGGAGACGGCGAGACCCCAACCAAGCTGCGGCGGGTTGGGGGGTCTGAGGTGGTTATGGTGTCTCGTGGAGTGCTTGGAGCCCTCGGGAAGCACTAGGAGCATCCGTCAACGGAGGTACCCAGTCAGGGGTGCTGGTTGATCTGTTACATGTATCATGTGATATTCTATATATATCATTTAAAATACACCTATGATAAAAAATATAGACCCTTAATTTCTTTGTAAGTGGACAAACCTACAAAATCTGCAAGGGATCAAATAATTATTTTCCCCACTGTATACAATGACAGAGTATCAAATAATAAAGTGAAAGAATCAAAATGTGACATAATCCCAACACCAATGTTTCTTCAATGCAAATCTCCTGTGTCTTCACCACTAATCCTTAAGGTATAGATGTACACTCACCAGAAATGTTTGACCCCTTTTTACAGGTAGGTTTCATTAGTAAAAAGGGGCGAATTTTCGTGATGTTACAGAGGTGAAGTCTACAAGCTTTAGACAACGATTAGATTTGGGGCTGAAAGGACAGGTCAGAATCTCGGATTACCCCTTGTGACCTGGCGTGAGGGGAGGGTTTAATGGTTGCATTATTGACCTTGATTAAAAAGTCATGGAGAGGGGCACGGGCAGGAGGGAATAATATCAGCTCAGTTTTAGAGAGTTTTGGTTTAAGGAAGTGGTGCGACATCCATGCTGATATATCAGTCAATAAGTTAGTAATGTGAGAGGAAACTGAAGGAGTGAGGTGAAGAGTAAACAGATAGATTTGTATGTCATTGATGTAGAGATTTTCCAGCATACTGAAAGATTTCTAAAACTTTCTTCACAATTAATGTTGGTTTCATATACTACCAGAATATTACAATTACACTCATAATTTTATGGTATGATTAGTCTAACAAATAGCCCTGTGATCATCTAATTTTATCTACATTGGGTGTCAATGTTTGTTTACAACTTCCAGCTGTCTAAATCAATCTGTATTTTTTTTCCTCCATAATAAGCCCTCTTCTACTGATAATGTTCAGATCTATATAACTAACTTTAGAGAAAACCTGTTATGAGAGAAACATGGTTTCATTGCTAAAATCCACTTCTTAAAATGTTACCTGGATTTTATTCTGTCCCTCTGGCTTCAGCAGTTTGAGTCACTGACCTGTAAGTATGGACATGACAGCTTTTGACTTGAAAAAAAAAAAAAAAAAAAGGAAAAACAATGCAACCTGCAAATAAGAAAGTTCATACTTACCTTTCCTGTGGTATTTTGCACTGATCTGCTCTGTAATGCAAAGATACAGCTATCCAAAGTGTCTTAGGAATCCAACATACTCCTGATCTCTGTTGCATTCTGTGGTTCCTCCTACCAGCTCTTACATCACTACAAAACACAGCAGTGACATAGAGGCCAGAAGATCGAATCACTGAATGCAGTAGGGGACCAGGCATCCAGCATATCCAGAAATGTGTCAGATGCTATAGTTTTTTTCATGTAGCTGTATACAGTGGCACAGACAGCAGGGCAATACAGTGGCACCGGTGGTGGGGCAGTTACAGTATCTCACAAAAGTGAGTACACCCCTCACATTTTTGTAAATATTTTATTATATATTTTCATGTGACAACACTGAAGAAATGACACTTTGCTACAATGTAACATAGTGAGCGTACAGCTTGTATAACAGTGTAAATTTGCTGTCCTCTCAAAATTACTTAACACACAGCCATTAATGTCTAAAACGCTGGTTTTAGGACATTTTGGACGCTCAAAATGTCCAAATTGGGCCCAAAGTGTCAATATTTTGTGTGGCCACCATTATTTCCAGCACTGTCTTAACCCTCTTGGGCATGGAGTTCACCAGAGCCTCACAGGTTGTCACTGGAGTCCTCTTCCCCTCCTCCATGACAACATTACGGAGCTGGTGAATGTTAGAGACCTTGAGCTCCTCCACCTTCCGTTTGAGGATGCCCCACAAATGCTCAATAGGGTTTAGGTCTGGAGACATACTTGGCCAGTCCATCATCTTTACCCTCAGCTTCTTTACCATAGCAGTGGTCATCTTGGAGGTGTGTTTGGGGTCGTTACCAGTTGGAATACTGCCCTGCACCCCAGTCTCCGAAGGGAGGGGATCATGCTCTGCTTCAGTATGTCACAGTACATGTTGGCATTCATGGTTCCCTGTAGGCAAGACACACTTGTCTTTGTACTCCTCACCTGGTTACCACCACACATGATTGACACCATCTGAACCAAATAAGTTTATCTTGGTCTTATCAGACCACAGGACATGGTTCAAGTAATCCATGTCCTTAGTCTGCTTGCCTTCAGCAAACTGTTTGCGGGCTTTCTTGTGCATCATCTTTAGAAGAGGCTTCCTTCTGGGACAAGAGCCATGCAGGCCAGTTTGATGCAGTGTGCGGCATATGGTCTGAGCATTGACAGGCTGACCCCCCACCCCTTCAACCTCTGCAGCAATGCTGGAAGCACTCATATGTCTATTTCCCAAAGACAACCTCTGGATATGATGCTAAGCACATGCACTTAACTCCTTTGGTCGACCATAGCGAGGCCAGTTCTGAGTGGAACCTGTCCTGTTAAATCGCTGTATGATCTTGGCCACTGTGCTGCAGCTCAGTTTCAGGATTTTGCCAATCTTCTTATAGCCTAGGCCATCTTTATGTAGAGCAAAAATTCTTTTTTTCAGATCCACAGAGAGTTATTTGTCATGAGGTGCCATGTTGAACTTCCAGTGACCAATATTATTATTATTATTATTATATAGTATTTATATAGCGCCGACAGTTTACGCAGCGCTTTACAACTTGAGGGTAGACAGTACAAATACAATACACTTTAATACATTAGGAATCAGAGGGCCCTGCTCGTTAGAGCTTACAATCTAAGAGGGACTGTCAAGGGATACAAGAGGTAATAACTGTGGGGGATGGGCTGATGGAGAAAATAAAATTACAGTTGTTAGGTGGTTGCCAGATAGGTTTCTCTGAAGAGATGTGTTTTCAGGGATCGTCTGAAAGTAGACAAAGTAGGAGATAGTCGGACAGATGGAGGTAGAGCATTCCAGAGGATGGGAGAAGCTCGGGAGAAGTCCTGGAGGCGAGCATGGGAAGTGGTTACAAGGGAGCGAGAGAGCGGGAGGTCCTGGGAGGAATGAAGAGAACGAGTTGGTTGGTATTTTGAGACCAGATTAGGGATGTAGCTGGGCGCCAAGTTATGGATGGCTTTGTAAGTTATGGTTAGTAACTTGAATTTAATTCGTTGGTTGAGTGGCAGCCAATGGAGGGATTGGCAAAAAGGGGTAGCAGACACAGAGCGGTTTGCAAGGTGGATGAGCCTGGCAGCAGGGTTCATGATGGACTGAAGGGGGGATAGTCTTTTTAAAGGTAAGCCAATGAGAATGGAGTTGCAGTAATCGAGACGAGAGATGACCAGGGAGTGGATTAGAAGCTTTGTGGCATCATTGTTTAGGAAGGGACGTATCTTGGAGATGTTGCGGAGGTTGAGGCGGCAAGCTTTGAACAGTGACTGGATGTGTGGCTGAAAGGATAGTTCAGAGTCCAGGATTATACCTAGGACCTTGGCATGGGTGGACGGGTTGATAGTTGTGCCGTTGATGTTGACAGAGAAATCAGGGGAAGAGGACCATGGGGGACTTGCCTTAGGGGTCAAAACTGCCCCAAAAACATCCCATTTGTGCACTTCTCTGAACAGAACCTTGCTCCAATATGGGGCATTTGGTTGCTATGGGCAACACAGCTCATTTTTGGAATGCATTATTCAGGCTTTTTTTCCAAGCATGCTTTACATATCAAAACAGCACCAGTTAGATTTTTTTATTTTCATATATAATCATTTTGACTAGTGATGTAGGCGCTAAAAAAAGGAAACATAGGTTGTTGTTCATAAATACTGAATTAGAAATAATAGAGTAGTACAGCAAGGGAGTGATTTTTTTACTTCAACTTTTTGGTATTAAAATTAATTAATATGGACCCCATTTATTTGTTATCACGAATTCTGTACATGAATAGCATTTATGAGACCTTCACTTGAAAATGCTATAACTGCAGTTAGTCCTAATATATACTTATCACTGGTTAGTTTCACAATCTGTTGTAGTTAGCTCTTCTACAATAACACTGTGATATCCATGCTTTGTGGGTTTCCTTAATTTTTCATGAGCAAGCTGCAGCGGGGAAAACTTTGTGCAAGAGATGCAGAGTTCTGTATAACAGCTTATCAAACCGGCAAGCATATCATCAGTGCGCTGCAATGTGTTCTGTAGATCTCTTTAAATATTCACAAAAGCTTAGCAGCAGTCTTTAAAACTCCCACGTCCACCCGAGAGACAGTAATCTGAACTTAGTGGCAAACGAAAGGCTTCAGGCTGAGTAGCTCAGCCCCAATTATCCTCGCAAGAGCGAGGGGAGAATCTGCTTATGTTGTTGTTCCGTAGTTCCATGCTATGGCACAGCAGGTCTGGAGCCTGATCCCTCGTTACTGAAACCAGTCTTATGCCAATTTTCACGCGGGTCAAGCGCAGGTGAAAATAAAAAGGCTTCAAGGTCACGCGTATTGCGCAGTGTCAAACATACACAAGTCGCATACAAAGTGCAGAGGCTGCTGTTCAGCTATGCAGACAATGTAAATGTATCCCAGGCCATTTCTCCACCTACCTTCATACAGTAAGTAAGAATTATTATGCCACATGGCTTGTTTATGTAGCCTAGGTGCAGGCATTACCTATAACTGACATGATGTTACAGTTTTCATTTCTGTAGTCGGTGTATTTTTCTTGTATTTATTAAGCTGGATACACACTATACAACTTTTGTTGGTAGATTTCCTTTACAGTAGATTTACCTTCAACTGTGTAGTGCAAGGGCCTGCCTGATTGCATACAAATTGAAAGTGTTTAGGTTTGACCTCATGTTTTATGGTTTTGGTAAATATAATGGAAAAAATCTAAAGACAATTGTATAGTGTGTATCCAGCTTTACTTCAAGTAGAAGACCTCTGTAGTGTAATCTGATGACTGTGGACATGATACTTCCCCCTGTTTATTAAACAATTTGATTTTACATTGTTGGTTGCCTGTATAAGGATTTGTATAAATGTACTGTAGTAAACTCGAGATCAGTTTATCATCCCATCTATAAATGCTTTTTGCTGGTATATTAAAGACAATCAACGCTCCAAGTAAAGCTCAACGTTTGTATGCAGATAATGTAACACATGGCACAATAGTATAAAAAAGCAACAATTATTTGGACAACAGAGAATGACTCTAGAAAATGATTTTCAGGGACCCAACATCAGATTCTTGGTATGGAATAACTGATATGTTCAATTGCCTGGTAACACAAATTGCTAATCAGCCAATCACATGGCAGCAACTCAATGCATTTAGGCTTCTAGACGTGGTGAAGATGACTTGCTGAAAGTCAAACTGAGCATCAGATTGGGGAAGAAATGGGATTTAACTGAGTTTGAACATGGCATGGTTTTGGTAACAGACGGGCTGGTCTGAGAATTTCAAAAACTGCTGATCTACTGGGATTTTCATGTACAACCATCTTTCGGGTTTACAGAGAATGGTCCGAAAAAGAGAAAATATTCAGTGAGCAGCAGTAGTGTGGAGGAAAATGCCTTGTTGATGTCAGAGGTCAGAGGAGAATGGGCAGACCGGTTTGAGATGATAGAAAGGCAACAGTAACTCAAATAACCACTCGTTACAACCAAGGTATGCAGAATACCATCTGTAAACGCACAAAACATTGACACCTTGAAGCAGGTGGGCTACAGCAGCAGAAGACCACACCGGGTGCCACTCCTGTCAGCTAAGAACAGGAAACTGAGGCTACAATTCGCACAGACTCACCAAAATTGCACAATAGAAGTTTGGCAAAATGTTGCCTGGTCTGATGAGTCTTAATTTCAGCTGCAACATACATATGGTAGAGTCAGAGTTTGGAATAAACAACATGAAAGCATGGATCCATCCTTCCTTGTATCAACGGTTCAGGCTGGTGGTGTAATGTTGAGGGGGATATGTTCTTGGCACACTTTGGGCCACTTAGTACCAATTCAACATCGTATAAAAACCCCACGACCTACCTACGAGTATTGTTGCTGACCATGTCTACAGTGTACCCATCTTCTGATGGCTCCTTCCAGCAGGATAGTGCACCATGTCATAAAGCTCAAATCATCTGGAACTGATTTCTTGAACATGGCAATGAGTTCTCCAATGGCCTCCACAGTTACCAGATCTCAATCCAATAGAGCACCTTTGAAATGTGGTGGAACAGGAGATTTGCATCATGGATGTGCAGCCGACAAATCTGCAGCAACTGCGTGATGCTATCATGTCAAAATGGACCAAAATCTCTGAGGAATGTTTCCAGCACCTTGTTGAATCTATGCCATGAAGAATTAAGGCAGGGTCAAAAGCAAAAAAGGGTCCAACCCAGTACTAGCAAGGTGTACCTAATATAGTGCATCCAGATTTTATCCACAGCAGGTCACTTTTTCCACATTTTAGGTTACAACCATATTCAAAAATGTATTCAATTCATTATTTTCCTCAAAATTCTACAAACAATACTCCATAATGACAACATGAAAGAAGTTCGTTTGAAAATCTTTGCAAATATATTGAAAATAAAAAATGAAAAAATATATACAGTATCTAACAAAAGTGAGTACACCCCTCACGTTTTTGTAAATTTTTATAATGTGCATTTTTTTTATAATGTAGTGTATTTACAGGGAGTGCAGAATTATTAGGCAAATGAGTATTTTGACCACATCATCCTCTTTATGCATGTTGTCTTACTCCAAGCTGTATAGGCTCGAAAGCCTACTACCAATTAAGCATATTAGGTGATGTGCATCTCTGTAATGAGAAGGGGTGTGGTCTAATGACATCAACACCCTATATCAGGTGTGCATAATTATTAGGCAACTTCCTTTCCTTGGGCAAAATGGGTCAAAAGAAGGACTTGACAGGCTCAGAAAAGTCAAAAATAGTGAGATATCTTACAGAGGGATGCAGCACTCTTAAAATTGCAAATGAGTAATTGAATTGAAAACAGTACACCTCTCTGAACAGTGTCTGGGAGGCTGCGGTTGCTGCTGCACGCAATGTTGATGGTGAACAGATCAAAACACTGACAGAATCCATGGATGGCAGGCTTTTGAGTGTCCTTGCAAAGAAAGGTGGCTATATTGGTCACTGATTTGTTTTTGTTTTGTTTTTGAATGTCAGAAATGTATATTTGTGAATGTTGAGATGTTATATTGGTTTCACTGGTAAAAATAAATAATTGAAATGGGTATACTGTATATTTGATTTTTGTTAAGTTGCCTAATAATTATGCACAGTAATAGTCACCTGCACACACAGATATCCCTCTAAAATAGCTAAAACTAAAAACAAACTAAAAACGACTTCCAAAAATAGTCAGCTTTGATATTAATGAGTTTTTTGGGTTCATTGAGAACATGGTTGTTGTTCAATAATAAAATGAATCCTCAAAAATACTCATTTGCCTAATAATTCTGCACTCCCTGTATAATGTGTATGTTATTACTGTATATTTTTTCATGTGACAACACTAAAGAAATGACACTTTGCTACAATGTAAAGTAGTGAGTGTACAGCTTGTATAAGACCCCATTCACACTAGCGCGACTTGTCAGGCGACTTGGTCACCTGACAAGTCGCGGTCGGTCGCCTGCCATTGATTAGCACAGGACCCGTTCTAATAGGAGCGACACAAGTCGCTCCGACTTAGAAAAAGGGTCCTGTACTACTTTGGGGCGACCTGGAGGCGACTTGCATTGACTTCAATGATATGAAGTCCGTGCAAGTCGCGCCGAGGTCGCGGTGCACAGCGTCGCCCCAGCAAGTCGTGTCGCGCCAGTGTGAATGGGCGCTAACAGTGTAAATTTGCTGTCCCCTCAAAATAACTCAACACAGCCATTAATGTCTAAACCGCTGGCAACAAAAGTGAGTACACCCCCAAGTGACAATGTCAAAGCTGGGCCGAATTAGCCATTCTCTCTCCCCGATGTCACGTGACTCGTTAGTGTTACAAGGTCTCAGGTATGAATGGGGTGCAGGTGTGTTAAATTTGGTGTTATCGCTCTCTCAAAGTGCCAATATTTTGTGTGGCCACCATTATTTTCCAGCACTGCCTTAACCCTTTTGGGCATGGAGTTCACCAGAGCTTCACAGGTTGCCACTGAAGTCCTCTTCCACTCCTCCATGATGACATCACGGAGCTGGTGAATGTTAAAGACCTTGCCCTCCTCCATCTTTCTTTTGAGGATGCCCCACAGATGCTCAATAGGGTTTAGGTCTGGAGATATGCTTGCCCAGTCAATCACCTTTACCCTCAGCTTCTTTAGCAAGGCAGTGGTCGTCTTGGAGGTGTGTTTCCCTCAATGAAATGTAGCTCCCAAGTGCAGGCAGCACTCATGCAGCTCCAGACCATGATGCTTGTCTTTGTTCTCCTCACCTGGTTGCCGCCACACACCATCTGAACCAAATAAGTTTATCTTGGTTTCATCAAACCACAGGACATGGTTCCAGTAATCCACATCCTTAGTCTGCTTGTCTTCAGTAAACTGGTTGCGGGCTTTCTTGTGCATCATCTTTAGATGAGGCTTCCTTCGGAGACGGCAGCTATGTAGACCAATTTGATGCAGTGTGCGGCGTATGGTCTGAGCACTGACAAGCTGACCCCCCCAGCCCTTCAACCTCTGCAGCAATGCTGGCAGCACTCATACGTCTATTTACCAAAGACAACCTCTGGATATGGCGCTGAGCACTTACACTTAACCCCTTTGGTCGACCATGACGAGGCCTGTTCTGAGTGGAACCTGTCCTGTTAAACCACTGTATGGTCTTGGCCACTGTGCTGCAGCTCAGTTTCAGGGTCCTGCCAATCTTCTTATAGCCTAGGCCATCTTTATGTAGAGCAACAGTTCTTTTTTTCAGATCCTCAGAGAGTTCTTTGCCATGAGGTGCCATGTTAAACTTCCAGTGACCAGTATGTGAGAGTGAGAGCGATAACACCAAATTTAACACACCTGCTTCCCATTCACACTTGAGACACCTGTAACACTAACGCATCACATGACACAAGGGAGAGAAAATGGCTAATTGGGCCCAATTTGGACATTTTAACTTAGGGGTGTACTCACTTTTTTTGCCAGCGGTTTGGACATAAATGGCTGTGTGTTGAGTTATTTTGAGGGGACTGAAAATGTACACTGTTATACAAGCTGTACGCTCACTACTTTACATTGTAGTAAAGAGTAATTTCTTCAGTGTTGTCACATGAACATTTATAATAAAATATTTACAAAAATGTGGGGGGTGTACTTAGTTTTGTGAGATATTGTATTCGCAGCCTTTGCTTAATACTTTGTTGGAGCACCTTTGGCACCAATTACAGCCTCAAGTTTTTTTGAGTATGATGCTACAAGCTTGGAACACCTATTTTTGGGCAGTTTCCCCCATTCTTCTTAGCAGGACCTCTCAAGCTCCATCAGGCAGGATGGGGAGCATCGGTTCACAGCCATTTTCAGATCTCTCTAGAGATGATCAGTTGGGTTCAAGTCTGGACTCTGGCTGGGCCACTCAAGGACATTCACAGTGTTTTCCCATAGCCACTCCTTTGTTATATTGGCTGTGTGCTTAGGGTCATTGTCCTGTTGGAAGATGAACCTTCGCCCCAGTCTGAGGCCCCGAGCACTCTGGAGCAGGAATGTCTCTGTATATTGCTGCATTCATCTTTCCCTCAATCCCGACTAGTCTCCCAGTTCTTGCTGCTGAAAAACAATCCCACAGCATGATGCTGTCACCACCATGCTTCACTGTAGGGATGGTATTGGCTTGGTTTCCCCAGACATGACGCATGCCATTCAGGCCAAAGAGTTCAATCTTTGTTTCATCAGACCAGAGAATTTTTTTTCTTGCGGTCTGAGAATTTTTCAGGTGCCTTTTAGTAAACTCCAGATGGGCTGTCATGTGCCTTTTACTGAGGAGTGGCTTTCGTCTGGCCACTCTACCATACAGACCTGATTGGTGGAGTGCTGAAGAGATTGTTGTTCTTCTGGACCTGATGGAGGCCACGGTGCTCATTGGGACCTTCAATGCTGCAGAAATTTTTCTGTACCCTTCCCCAGATCTGTGCCTCGATACACTCTTGTCTTAGAGGTCTACAGACAATTTCTTGGACTTCGTTGCTCAAAATTGAGCTCGGGCACATCCTGTTTCCACTGATGATCCTTGAGATGTTTTTCCAACTTGATTGGAGTCCACCTGTGGTAAATTTGGTGATTGGGCATGGTTTAGAAAGGCACACACCTGTCTATATTAGGTCCCACAGGTAACAGTGCATGTCAGAGCACAAACCAAGCCATGAAGTCCAAGGAATTGTCTGTAGACATCTGAGACAGGATTGTATCGAGGCAAATATCTGGGGCAGGGTACAGAATATTTTCTGCAGCATTGAAGATCCCAATGAGAACAGTGGCCTGAACCAACCATAAATGAAAGAAGTTTGGGACTACCAGGACTCTTACAAGATCGGACTGCCCGCCCAAACTCATCAATCGGGGGAGAAGGGCACTAGTCAGGGAGGTGACCAAGAACCCAATGGTCACTCTGACAGAGCTCCAGCATTTCTTTGTGAAGAGAGGAGACTAGCTGAGCGACGCTGTGCCGAAGGTATTTCACACTATTATATTACAAAAACACACTGGACATTATATAAAACAGTCAAAAAGTGGAATCTAGGATCTTACAAACACTAAACTAGGTTCACACCTAAGAAGGGAGAGAAGACAGAACATTACACATAAGGCATACCCCGAAAAAAAAGCCCTACTGTGTCTTTTGGTGCCAAAATTAATATAAGACCCCGTCTAATTTTTGAGGAAAAGCGGTATAAGACACCTGAAGGACTCTCAGACCATGAAAAACAAAATTCTCTGGTCTGATGAAACAAAGATTGAACTCATTGGCCTGAATGGCAAGCATCATGTCTGGAGGAAGACACCGCTCATCACCTGGCGAATACCATCCCTACAGTGAAGCATGGTGGTGGCAGCATCATGCTGTGGGGATGTTTTTCAGCAGCAGGAACTGAGAGAGTAGTCAGAAAACCTGCTCCAGAGTGCTCTAGACCTCAGGCCGGGGCGAAGGTTCATCTTTAAACAGGACAATGACCCTAAACACAGGGGTAACAAAGGAGTGGCTACGGGACAATTCTGTGAATGTCCTTGAGTGACCCAGCCAGAGTCCAAACACAGACTTCTTTCACATCATTATGGAGTATTGTTTGTAAAATTTTGAGGAAAATAATGAATTTAATCCATTTTGGAATAAGGCTGTAACATAACAAAATGTAGAAAAAGTGAAGCGCTGTGAATTAGGGATAGGCCGATATGTTTTTTTGAGGGCCCATACAGATTCCGATATTTTGGTCACACTGTATCGGTATCGGCCGATATGGGCCGATATTTTGTACATTTAAAGTTTTGAAATGGTACTGAACATGTTAATGTTTGTTTATTAACATTTTTAACATGAAAGGCTCGTTCTTCATACCTTACCTGCATGAAAGTTGATAGGAAAACCGCACAGCTTTCACTTGCAGGTACATCAGTTGAACGAACAAGTCCTAGAAGAGTCCTAGAACTGTAGACAACTGTTAAAAATAAAGTGCTGGGAAAATAATAACTAAAGGCTTCCCAAAACAAAATTTACATAAACTGCTGCAGTAGTGCACTCACTCTCTGCAATTAAATCTAGTAGCTGCAGTGCAAAAGACAGTGGACTGAACACTAGTACTACTCACTTTCAATACTCCCAGTTAAGTATAACAATGTTATAGTGCAGAAAGCATAACATTTCAGCATGTTCACCAGTTAAACGGCTTCTGTTTTTTTCATATATCGCTGCCACTTCACTAAAAAGACGCTCACTTGGTACCGAGGAAGGAGGAGCAGAAAGGTATTTTCTAGCATGAGAAGCAAGTCTTTTGTAGCATGCCTCATTTTCTTTCCACCACTGAAGAGGATCACCATTTCTTCTGTCAATTACTGGTTCCTTCAAATAGAGATGACGTTCATCATCCAGGGTCATTATTGCAGATTCAGAAGAATCCTCTGCATGAGGCCCCAATAAAACACTGAACATGGCATCTATTTGACCACAATGAATTTTCTCTTCTGTTTGTTGTCCTTTTGGACATTTTTCTCTTTTTGCAGCATCCTGCTCTTCAAGATGGCTGGCGGGCACCCTGTGGTGGGTGGCTGGCTGGCTGGCACCCTGTGGTGGTGGGTGGCTGGCTGTCTGGCACCCTGTGGTGGGTGGGTAACTTGCTGGCACCCTGTGGTGGCTGGCTGGCGCCCTGTGGTGGGTGGCTGGCTGACACCCTGTGGTGGGTGGGTGGTTGGCTGGCTGGCACCCTGTGGTGGGTGGCTGACTTGCTGGCACCCTGTGGTGGGTGGATGGCTGGCTGGCACCCTGTGGTGGGTGGGTGGATGTCTGGCACCCTGTGGTGGTGGGTGGCTGGCTGGCTGACACCCTGGGGTGGGTGGATGGCTTGCTGGTACCCTGTGGTGGGTGGCTGCCTGGCACCCTGTGGTGGGTGACTGGCTTGCTTGCACCCTGTGGTGGATGGCTGGCTGGCATCCTGTGGTGGGTGGCTGGATGACTTGCTGGCACCCTGTGGTGGGTGGATGGCTGGCACCCTGTGGTGGGTGGATGGCTGGCACCCTGTGGTGGTGGGTGGCTGGCTGTCTGGCACCCTGGGGTGGGTGGCTGGCTTGCTGGTACCCTGGGGTGGGTGGCTGTCTGGCACCCTGTGGTGGGTGACTGGCTTGCTTGCACCCTGTGGTGGGTGGCTGGCTTGTTGGCACCTTGTGGTGGGTGGCTGGCTGCCTGGCACCCTGTGGTGGGTGGCTGGCTGTCTGGCACACTATGGTGGGTGAGTAACTTGCTGACACCCTGTGGTGGATGGCTGGCTGGCGCCCTGTGGTGGGTGGCTGGCTGGCACCCTGTGGTGGTGGGTGGCTGGCTGTCTGGCACCCTGTCATGGGTGGCTGGCTGGCTGTCTGGCAACCTATGGTGGGTGGATGGCTTGCTGGCATCCTGTGGTGGGTGGGTGGCTGGTTGGCTGGCACCCTGTGGTGGGTGGCTGGCTGGCACAGGGGCTGTGGGTGGCTGGCTGGTACAGGGCCTGTGGGTGGCTGGCTGGCTGGTACAGTAAAATAAAACACTGAACATGGCATCTATTTGACCACGATGAAGTTTCTCTTCTGTCCGTTGTCTTTTTGGACATTTTTCTCTTTTCTCTGCCGATATGGGCCGATATTTTTTACATTTAAAGTTTTGAAATGGTACTGAACATGTTAATGTTTGTTTATTAACATTTTTAACATGAACGGCTCGTTCTTCATACCTTACCTGCATGAAAGTTGATAGGAAAACCGCACAGCTTTCACTTGCAGGTACATCAGTTGAACGAACAAGTCCTAGAAGAGTCCTAGAACTGTAGACAACTGTTAAAAATAAAGTGCTGGGAAAATAATAACTAAAGGCTTCCCAAAACAAAATTTACATAAACTGCTGCAGTAGTGCACTCACTCTCTGCAATTAAATCTAGTAGCTGCAGTGAAAAAGACAGTGGACTGAAGACTAGTACTACTCACTTTCAATACTCCCAGTTAAGTATAACAATGTTATAGTGCAGAAAGCATAACATTTCAGCATGTTCACCAGTTAAGCGGCTTCTGTTTTTTTCATATATCGCTGCCACTTCACTAAAAAGACGCTCACTTGGTACCGAGGAAGGAGGAGCAGAAAGGTATTTTCTAGCATGAGAAGCAAGTCTTTTGTAGCGTGCCTCATTTTCTTTCCACCACTGAAGAGGATCACCATTTCTTCTGTCAATTACTGGTTCCTTCAAATAGAGATGAAGTTCATCATCCAGGGTCATTATTGCAGATTCAGAAGAATCCTCTGCATGAGGCCCCAATAAAACACTGAACATGGCATCTATTCGACCACAATGAATTTTCTCTTCTGTTTGTTGTCTTTTTGGACATTTTTCTCTTTTTGCAGCATCCTGCTCTTCAAGATGGCTGGCGGGCACCCTGTGGTGGGTGGCTGGCTGGCTGGCACCCTGTGGTCATGGGTGGCTGGCTGTCTGGCACCCTGTGGTGGGTGGGTAACTTGCTGGCACCCTGTGGTGGATGGCTGGCTTGCACCCTGTGGTGGGTGGCTGGCTGACACCCTGTGGTGGGTGGCTGGCTGGCTGGCACCCTGTGGTGGGTGGCTGACTTGCTGGCACCCTGTGGTGGGTGGGTGGATGTCTGGCACCCTGTGGTGGTGGGTGGCTGGCTGGCTGACACCCTGGGGTGGGTGGATGGCTTGCTGGTACCCTGTGGTGGGTGGCTGCCTGGCACCCTGTGGTGGGTGACTGGCTTGCTTGCACCCTGTGGTGGGTGACTGGCTTGCTTGCACCCTGTGGTGGGTGGGTGGCTGGCACCCTGTGGTGGGTGGCTGACTTGCTGGCACCCTGGGGTGGGTGGCTGGCTTGCTGGTACCCTGGGGTGGGTGGCTGTCTGGCACCCTGTGGTGGGTGACTGGCTTGCTTGCACCCTGTGGTGGGTGGCTGGCTTGTTGGCACCCTGTGGTGGATGGCTTGCATCCTGTGGTGGGTGGCTGGTTGTCTGGCACCCTGTGGTGGGTGGCTGGCTGTCTGGCACCCTGTGGTGGGTGGCTGGCTGTCTGGCACCCTATGGTGGGTGAGTAACTTGCTGACACCCTGTGGTGGATGGCTGGCTGGCGCCCTGTGGTGGGTGGCTGGCTGGCTGGCACCCTGTGGTGGTGGGTGGCTGGCTGTCTGGCACCCTGTCATGGGTGGCTGGCTGGCTGTCTGGCAACCTATGGTGGGTGGATGGCTTGCTGGCATCCTGTGGTGGGTGGGTGGGTGGGTGTCTGGTTGGCTGGCACCCTGTGGTGGGTGGCTGGCTGGCTGGCACTCTGTGGTGGGTGGCTGGCTGGCACAGGGGCTGTGGGTGGCTGGCTGGTACAGGGCCTGTGGGTGGCTGGCTGGCTGGTACAGTAAAATAAAACACTGAACATGGCATCTATTTGACCACGATGAAGTTTCTCTTCTGTCCGTTGTCTTTTTGGACATTTTTCTCTTTTCTCTGCCGATATGGGCCGATATATTTTACATTTAAAGTTTTGAAATGGTACTGAACATGTTAATGTTTGTTTATTAACATTTTTAACATGAAAGGCTCGTTCTTCACACCTTACCTGCATGAAAGTTGATAGGAAAACCGCACAGCTTTCACTTGCAGGTACATCAGTTGAACGAACGAGTCCTAGAAGAGTCCAAGAACTGTAGACAACTGTTAAAAATAAAGTGCTGGGAAAATAATAACTAAAGGCTTCCCAAAACAAAATTTACATAAACTGCTGCAGTAGTGCACTCACTCTCTGCAATTAAATCTAGTAGCTGCAGTGCAAAAGACAGTGGACTGAACACTAGTACTACTCACTTTCAATACTCCCAGTTAAGTATAACAATGTTATAGTGCAGAAAGCATAACATTTCAGCATGTTCACCAGTTAAGCGGCTTCTGTTTTTTTCATATATCGCTGCCACTTCACTAAAAAGACGCTCACTTGGTACCGAGGAAGGAGGAGCAGAAAGGTATTTTCTAGCATGAGAAGCAAGTCTTTTGTAGCGTGCCTCATTTTCTTTCCACCACTGAAGAGGATCACCATTTCTTCTGTCAATTACTGGTTCCTTCAAATAGAGATGAAGTTCATCATCCAGGGTCATTATTGCAGATTCAGAAGAATCCTCTGCATGAGGCCCCAATAAAACACTGAACATGGCATCTATTCGACCACAATGAATTTTCTCTTCTGTTTGTTGTCTTTTTGGACATGTTTCTCTTTTTGCAGCATCCTGCTCTTCAAGATGGCTGGCGGGCACCCTGTGGTGGGTGGCTGGCTGGCTGGCACCCTGTGGTCGTGGGTGGCTGGCTGTCTGGCACCCTGTGGTGGGTGGGTAACTTGCTGGCACCCTGTGGTGGATGGCTGGCTTGCACCCTGTGGTGGGTGGCTGGCTGACACCCTGTGGTGGGTGGGTGGCTGGCTGGCACCCTGTGGTGGGTGGCTGACTTGCTGGCACCCTGTGGTGGGTGTGTGGATGTCTGGCACCCTGTGGTGGTGGGTGGCTGGCTGGCTGACACCCTGGGGTGGGTGGATGGCTTGCTGGTACCCTGTGGTGGGTGGCTGCCTGGCACCCTGTGGTGGGTGACTGGCTTGCTTGCACCCTGTGGTGGGTGACTGGCTTGCTTGCACCCTGTGGTGGGTGGGTGGCTGGCACCCTGTGGTGGGTGGCTGACTTGCTGGCACCCTGGGGTGGGTGGCTGGCTTGCTGGTACCCTGGGGTGGGTGGCTGTCTGGCACCCTGTGGTGGGTGACTGGCTTGCTTGCACCCTGTGGTGGGTGGCTGGCTTGTTGGCACCCTGTGGTGGATGGCTGGCATCCTGTGGTGGGTGGCTGGTTGTCTGGCACCCTGTGGTGGGTGGCTGGCTGTCTGGCACCCTGTGGTGGGTGGCTGGCTGTCTGGCACCCTATGGTGGGTGAGTAACTTGCTGACACCCTGTGGTGGATGGCTGGCTGGCACCCTGTGGTGGTGGGTGGCTGGCTGTCTGGCACCCTGTCATGGGTGGCTGGCTGGCTGTCTGGCACCCTGTGGTGGGTGACTGGCTTGCTTGCACCCTGTGGTGGGTGGCTGGCTTGTTGGCACCCTGTGGTGGATGGCTGGCATCCTGTGGTGGGTGGCTGGTTGTCTGGCACCCTGTGGTGGGTGGCTGGCTGTCTGGCACCCTGTGGTGGGTGGCTGGCTGTCTGGCACCCTATGGTGGGTGAGTAACTTGCTGACACCCTGTGGTGGATGGCTGGCTGGCACCCTGTGGTGGTGGGTGGCTGGCTGTCTGGCACCCTGTCATGGGTGGCTGGCTGGCTGTCTGGCAACCTATGGTGGGTGGATGGCTTGCTGGCATCCTGTGGTGGGTGGGTGGGTGGCTGGTTGGCTGGCACCCTGTGGTGGGTGGCTGGCTGGCTGGCACTCTGTGGTGGGTGGCTGGCTGGCACAGGGGCTGTGGGTGGCTGGCTGGTACAGGGCCTGTGGGTGGCTGGCTGGCTGGTACAGTAAAATAAAACACTGAACATGGCATCTATTTGACCACGATGAAGTTTCTCTTCTGTCCGTTGTCTTTTTGGACATTTTTCTCTTTTCTCTGCCGATATGGGCCGATATTTTTTACATTTAAAGTTTTGAAATGGTACTGAACATGTTAATGTTTGTTTATTAACATTTTTAACATGAAAGGCTCGTTCTTCACACCTTACCTGCATGAAAGTTGATAGGAAAACCGCACAGCTTTCACTTGCAGGTACATCAGTTGAACGAACGAGTCCTAGAAGAGTCCAAGAACTGTAGACAACTGTTAAAAATAAAGTGCTGGGAAAATAATAACTAAAGGCTTCCCAAAACAAAATTTACATAAACTGCTGCAGTAGTGCGATTAAATCTAGTAGCTGCAGTGCAAAAGACAGTGGACTGAACACTAGTACTACTCACTTTCAATACTCCCTGTTAAGTATAACAATGTTATAGTGCAGAAAGCATAACATTTCACATGTTCACCAGTTAAACGGCTTCTGTTTTTTTCATATATCGCTGCCACTTCACTAAAAAGACGCTCACTTGGTACCGAGGAAGGAGGAGCAGAAAGGTATCTTCTAGCATAAGAAGCAAGTCTTTTGTAGCGGGCCTCATTTTCTTTCCACCACTGAAGAGGATCACCATTTCTTCTGTCAATTACTGGTTCCTTCAAATAGAGATGAAGTTCATCATCCAGGGTCATTATTGCAGATTCAGAAGAATCCTCTGCATGAGGCCCCAAAAAAAAAACACTGAACATGGCATCTATTCGACCACAATGAATTTTCTCTTCTGTTTGTTGTCTTTTTGGAAATTTTTCTCTTTTTGCAGCATCCTGCTCTTCAAGATGGCTGGCGGGCACCCTGTGGTGGGTGGCTGGCTGGCTGGCACCCTGTGGTGGTGGGTGGCTGGCACCCTGTGGTGGGTGGCTGGCTGTCTGGCACCCTGTGGTGGGTGGGTAACTTGCTGGCACCCTGTGGTGGATGGCTGGCTTGCACCCTGTGGTGGGTGGCTGGCTGACACCCTGTGGTGGGTGGGTGGCTTGCTGGCACCCTGTGGTGGGTGGCTGACTTGCTGGCACCCTGTGGTGGGTGGATGGCTGGCTGGCACCCTGTGGTGGGTGGGTGGATGTCTGGCACCCTGTGGTGGTGGGTGGCTGGCTGGCTGGCTGGCTTGCTGGTACCCTGTGGTGGGTGGCTGCCTGGCACCCTTTGGTGGGTGACTGGCTTGCTTGCACCCTGTGGTGGATGGCTGGCTGGCATCATGTGGTGGGTGGCTGGCTGGCACCCTGTGGTGGGTGGATGGCTGGCACCCTGTGGTGGTGGGTGGGTGGGTGGCTGGCTGTCTGGCACCCTGGGGTGGGTGGCTGACTTGCTGGTACCCTGGGGTGGGTGGCTGTCTGGCACCCTGTGGTGGGTGACTGGCTTGCTTGCACCCTGTGGTGGGTGGCTGGCTTGTTGGCACCCTGTGGTGGATGGCTGGCATCCTGTGGTGGGTGGCTGGTTGTCTGGCACCCTGTGGTGGGTGGCTGGCTGTCTGGAACCCTATGGTGGGTGAGTAACTTGCTGAAACCCTGTGGTGGATGGCTGGCTGGCGCCCTGTGGTGGGTGGCTGGCTGGCTGGCACCCTGTGGTGGTGGGTGGCTGGCTGTCTGGCACCCTGTCATGGGTGGCTGGCTGGCAACCTATGGTGGGTGGATGGCTTGCTGGCACCCTGTGGTGGGTGGCTGGCACCCTGTGGTGGGTGGCTGGCTGGCACAGGGACTGTGGGTGGCTGGCTGGTACAGGGCCTGTGGGTGGCTGGCTGGCTGGTACAGTAAAATAAAACACTGAACATGGCATCTATTTGACCACAATGAAGTTTCTCTTCTGTCCGTTGTCTTTTTGGACATTTTTCTCTTTCTGCAGCATTCTGCTCTTACAGATGACTGGTTGGCACCCTATTTTGGGTGGCTGGCTTGCTGGCACCCAGTGGTGGATGGCTGGCTGGCACCCTGTGGTGGGTGGCTGGCTGTCTGGCACCAAGGGCCTGTGGGTGGCTGGCTGGTACAGTGCCTGTGGCTGGCTGGCTGGTACAGGGCCTGTGGGTGTGGGTGGCTGGCTGGCACCGAGCTGCTGTGGGTGGGTGCGTTATATACTCCCGAGAGACTCCCGACTCTAGACGGGACTGTCCAAGGGGAGGGAGGCGACCCGAGAAGGCAGAAGGTTAGGCCCAGTGCGTGTAGGCACATGGCACAACATACGCAATGACGTCTCGACAATATCGCTAATATCGTCAGGTTCCGGGGCCGATGCCGATATATCTGGAAAAGTGAATATCGGCCCTCCGATAACCGCCTTTGCCTATAATCGGTTGATCCCTATTCTAAACCCTGTCCATTATGTACATAGTTAATACAAATGCTTTGCATTTAGTTATACTTTAAGTCAAAATTGTTAAATCAGCTCTGCCTTTAGAACTACAGAATAATGTTTCTGTTAGAACTAGAGAATTCGTCTGGAGATTTAAGAATTTTGGAAAAAAAAGCTTGAAGAAAAAAGGAAAAAAAAAAGAGCAATTATCCAAAAATCTTCCTGTTTATGAACAGTGAATGATTGCATCCAAAGACTACAGGAAACAAGTCTTGCCAGGAGAAAAGATATCCATGATAAAACATAGATAGCCCAGTACTCTCCTCTCATTACCACCTCAAAGGCACTAAATGGATATTGCCTAAAGCTATGCATGCAAGGTGAAGGGAACCTATCCCAGGGGTATGTTTCCATACAATTAGAACCACTATGAATGGCCAGCATTGGGAAACATTGTGAGGGCTCTAAAGACTTAAAATGGTCAGGTCCTTGCAAAATAAGCACCATTTATTTATCTTTCTGGTGGCTTTTGCGTCCTACCTCCCCTTTCTTTTTAGTGCTGCAATCTCCATCAGTGATTTCAGCATTTGACACTTTGCGGAGTTAGAGAGTTCCCCATAACCACAGATTCATCCTCCTAATCCTACATCCCTGGTGAATCCTGAAGTTATGCAGAAGTAAACAGAGGGACGATTTGTGATTTGCATTGGTGAGGACACATGCAATCAACACTCCTGGAAGTGTAGATTGCCAAAGACATTTGCAGAGGATGCAGGTCTAGGGGGATGAAGGGGAGGTAGGACAATAGGACAGGGGAGGTGGAGAATATAATGGCTATTCTCTTGCAGAGACCTGATGGTTTGTAATGAGAGATGGGTAGGGTCTCTAACCAAAACCTGTATTGAGAAGAATAGGTTGGCTACCATTGCTGATTTCCATCAAAATATGCTGGCTGTATCCTCAATGCTTCTGTGTCACCAACCTTGAACAAGCATGCAACAAGTAAAGTCAGAACACCTGATCTGCAAATTTGTTCATGATCAGTAACATCTTGAAGGTTAGCCAGGTAACCAGCATTTTGAAATGTAGATGTCAGTAAAAGTAGCTTATATATTACTTTCAGAATAGGTTTCTCTAAACTGTTAGATCTGGTAGTTGCAGACTCTGCAGAGTGAATGAACAAAATACCTGCATTACAAAATTGACTTAAAAAAAAACTAAAAACAAACATTTCTTAACAAAATGAAATAAATAGCTGTACAGAGTTAATTTACATTTCTCTACAATTGAAAATTTGATATTTAAAATAACAAAATCTCAGTACTTATGACTGCCAATATATATAATATATATATATATATATATATATATATATATATATATAGCAGCAGAAACAGAGAGTAGAAGTTTAAGCAACCAGCAGTTTTTTTTTTCCTTTTTTATGGATTTTACTAGATCTAACTGTAAACTTGTTGCTGTTCCTATAGAAGCATGTGTTGCTTGTCACACAGTAAGTAAGCACGTGCAGCGTGACTTTACATGGTTGATATACACCCAGGCCATTAGGGGTGTGCTGTTACTTACAGACAGTGATAATCAAATATCAGGCAAGCCATCTCTTGATCTCCTCTGTGCTCCCGTGCCATGCCGCTACAGGCAGACTAGTCACATTGGTTGAGCTGCACTGAACAAATCAAGAAGTGATAGTGAGCAACCTCTAGTGAAAAAAGCTGACAAAACACTGGGATTCTGAGTTCTATGTAAAACATAGGAATGTGCAGTCATCTGCTCCCTGCTTGCATTATTTCTTTCTCCAAATCTGGAAAACTCAGGATCATAATAAATCTGTAACATCCTGAATTATACCTTACAAATACACATTTGTTTAATCAGCTTCTTATATAAAAACAAAAAAACAAAGATTTTAAATTAAATCAGGGATAAATGACTTATAAATAACCTTTTTAGACTTATAATATTAATGTTAATGAACACAAATTCCTCTTTTTTTAATATTTTTTTTTTTTGCATGTTCAAAAAAAGAGAGTATCAATTATTTTTATTATTCTAACAATGTAAATATATCTAATTAATTTAGATGGAGCTATGCAGGCTAGAGCAATACAGATTCTAAAATCTCATTAGATCGCTCTCTTTATATCACAGTATTTATAATGTGAGCTGCTACACAAGAGATCTTCAGCAATGCGACTGAGTGACAGATCTCCTCTGATCACCCAATGTTACAATTATTCACATAGAAAAATTATTTATGATTGCTCTTCTTTCATAGATTTGTAAAGAGGGAGGAGATTAATGTCTCAACAATTGAACATTTTTCAGATGTTGAGTGATTTTCCAATTCAAATATATGACTGTGAGGTTAATCTGTTAGACAACTAATCTCCCAACAATAGCCTGCTAAAGAAATAAACTGCAAATTTTACACTTGAAGATATTTTTTACAAACTGATGTGTGTCCTAGCCTTATTTGAGAAAAAAAGGCTTATGACAGTCTCTACTTAGATGTCACCTCTGTCCATTCATCCTACCCACTGGAAGAAAAATCGGCATTATCAGTTCTGTCCAAGGAGCAGGTAGGTAACCCAGAAAACAATAAAACTGAACCAGGAAGTGGCAAAAAGAAAATCCAGGTAAAACAGTAAACATATACATATGTTTACTGCATATTCAGCCACTTTCCTGGACTGCTATGTTTACTGTCAGGAGTGCTAATAAAGCTCTTAAAGTGACACAAAACTCTGGTTTAAAAAATATATATATTCAAGGATGTATTCCTAACTCAAAAAAAGTTCCTTCTATTGCTTTCAGCCCCCTTCAAATCTCCAAATTCCTTGCTGTAGTCTGACTTACTGTAAGGCTTCATTCACACTTGCACGTTCCTGCTCACGTTTTTTATGCACAATTTTCATGAATTTCTTGCATGTCAAGCTACGGACAGCTCGTTCACTTGAATGGGCTGCCCTACACTAGAAGCTTTAGAACTTTTCCAGGCGTGGAGCGTTGCGTGCTTTGGTACGTTTGTAGCATCTGATAACTGTGTTTGGGGTGCCAATAAAAATGCATTTTTGCAATATATTTCCAAAACGTCAACGGAAACGTCAAGTGCGAATGTGGCCTTGGGGGGTGGCTAGGTTCCTTCTCCATGGTCGGACTGTATGTACGAGTGTAGCCACCCTTTCTTGCTTGCTTCTGAGAAGGACTATTGGGTTTGTAGTGTACATAGAGCAGTGCACTGACCACAAATAATGCGTACTGCTCTTTCCAAACAAACTGAGGAAAAATAGGGAAAGTCTGAGAGCTCACAGGGGACATTACAAGGAGGCAGAAAAACAAAGTAAGAAACTATTTCATGAAAAAAGATTATAGGGCCATTACGTAGTGGATGTCTATGAATTATTTTTGAAGAAATAGAAAATCATTTAATATCCCTCTAAATGTATGCTAGCACGCAATCTATAAATTATCATGGTATTTATTTTAGTATTGTTTTACTTCTTTAACATAAATGAAAAGTTAACTTTCCCATAGCAACCAGTCAGTTTTCCTGAATCATGAAGGTATTTAATTTTAACAGATGGCTTACCTTTGTATATAAAGTTGGCTAAACGCTGCAAAATTTCTCTCATTCAGCCCCATGGCTAAATGAGAGAAATCTATTGATTTCCTCACCCACGCTGAAGAGCATGGATAAGGGAATCACCCCTTAAAGCTACTGTATTCAGTAGACAGACAGGCCTGCAGACAGCAGGCACCCATGGCTGTCAGAATACGTGAAAACAGTACCTGCTTATCACTGGATGCAGAAGTTGTTTGGCCAACAATTTTCTGCCTGGCTCCTTCGATTTCATACAATAACAAAGATTTTGCTTCCTGAACATTTTTGGGTGTACCTTATTATAGGCCATCGGTTCAGACTGAACCAGCGGATATTCATTTGCACTGACAAGGGGCAGGATTGCTTTCTAATTTACTGATATATTTCAGCTGGTGTCTTGGCTTTCCATGCCTTTTTGCACCTCCCTTTCTTCATGTGTTTTATACATTTCTCTGTGTCATTCAATTTTAGTACACATAACTTATTTTCTGAACGTATTTGTTTTGGTTTCTTTCTACGTTTGGATTGCATGGGTTTTACCAACATGTGGTGAAAATTTCATGTCAATAGTACCTTTAGGCTCGGTTCTCACTGAGCGGCTTCAAAGTCGCCCGACTCTGAAGCCGCCCCATGCAACGCGACTTCAGTGTAGCTTGCAAATGACTTTTCTAATAGAAATCAATGCAAGCCGCTCTGAAGTCACCCCCAAGTAGTGCAGGAACCTTTTTCTAAGTCGGAGCGACTTGAGTCGCTCCGATTAAAACGGTTCCATTGCACTGAATGGAGCGCGACTTGTCAGGCGGCTAAGTTGTGTGTGAACCGGGGTTTAGAAATATATTTACCTAGAAAAATGGTGATGTGTTCAGTACTTATTTTACCATAATGCATACCAAATACATTACAGTCATTAAATAATTTCATATTTCTCAAGATGTGATAAAATCATTCTGAAATTATATTTGTGTTCAGTTTAAAGGGGTCCACCATAATCATTAAAAGTTTTTTCAGGAAACAAAACATTTGAAAATTGTGGTGTCCTAGAAGATCGAAGGAAATCAGGCTGGAGGGTCCCAACAGGGCCACCAACGGCTCAAATTTAATCAGAAATCACCCAAACTTTGTTACGTGTTCAGCCAGCTTAAGTAGTCAGAATTTTTTATTATGTAATATCTGTTTCTTGTTTGAGTAGTAGATTTCTGTAGGTAGATGTAAGTGAATGTATGAAAACATGTTTTGCATAGTGTGTACTGATAAAGTAGTTTCTGAAATTATGGTGTGTTTAGGTATGTGGGAAAAGTTTGTCTTCTGTATATAAAACTTCTCAGAATATTTTTGCACCTTAGAGTATAAGGTAATATACAGAGTGGCAGCAGTTTCTATAATCTTGGACAATGTCATCTATGCATGCTTCAGGCAGTGGGGGCGAGAATGAGGCTTAGGCAGGTTACAGGAGGAGAAAAAAGGGAGAACCTAACCAGTAGGGTAAAATAATTCAGAGTTGGCCACAAAAAAGACACAGAATGCTGCAGATCTCTGCATACTTTGGGCAGAAGTGTCAGTATAACCCCTATGCAGTGTGGTAGGGTTGTGTGAGCCACAAGCGTGGCAGAACTAAATCAGGCACATGTATGAAATGGCTTCTGAAATGTTTAATTCTCAAAGAAAAATTGTTCCACTACAACAGCCAAGAACATAGTGAAGAAAAAAAAAAAACAGATCATTTGGTTTTGGTATAGAGATATCAGCACAAATTTTTGATGACAGAAAGAGTGGTTATCGCTGTTATATATAGGGCTTACCAAACGAATTGCTTTAAATTAGAACTTGCAGTTAATTTAGCTGCTTTGTCTTAAACCAGGGTCCCTCAGGAAATGGTGCTTGGCTTTGCTGGTAAAGCCAAAGTTAAATGCCAAAATAGTCCAAAGGAACTCTTATTAGTCAATTATTTCTTCCAAGGGATTTTCACCAAACCCTCAAACAGGATGTCTGCTCTACAACAGGTCTCCTGCTGGGATCCAAAGGCCACAATCATAACCCTAATGATACTAGTGGCCTATGAAGAGTAGCACCCCCGCCCTATAAACACCCTGTGGCTTTAACAGTGGGAGGATTAGGATTAGGTAAGGTTCCTTACAAGACAGAGCTGCTAATTCTGAAACACATCTGGACAGATGTGATAGAGACCAAAAAGGCCACTTTGAAGGAGAGATCACCCAAGCGGAGTTCCCCAGTGGGTTCAAAAGGTGGTTTCTGCAAGGCAGAGAGGACCAGACTGAACTCCAATGAAATCATGGGGTGTTGTAATGGGAGTTCGATCCATGAGACACCTTGAATAAAGGTTTATATAAGAGAGAGAGAGAAGCTAAAGTCTTTTGAAATAAGATTGACAAGGCCAAAAAACCTGTCCCTTGGGAGTACTTAGAGCCAAATTTTGGTCAAGCTTTGATTGCAGAAAAGCTAGTGTTCACATCAAGACGAAGAAAAATCTCCAAGTACAGTAGAAGATTTTTCTCAACCTGGCTTTTCTGGCCTTGAATAAAGTGGAATTAACGGAGTAATATATACCCCTGTTCTTAAAGGCCTGGGCTTCCAAAGCCAAGTTGTTAAAGCCAGTGACTGAGAAGCAGTATGGTACAGCGGGCCTTGGGACAGCATGTCCGGCCTGTTTGGGAGAGGCCAGGGGTCATCTCCTAGGAGTATTTCTGTATACCAGGATCTTCTGGGCCAGTTTGGTGTGATGAGATTCACTGTTTTCTTCTCTTCTTCTATCTTGTGAAGCAGTCGAGGAAGGATATGCACTTAAGGGAAGGCATATAGTAACCAGGACAAGCGTGGCAGAACCAAATCGGGCCCATGTATGAAATGGCTTCTGAAATGTTTAATTCTCTAAGAAAAATTGTTCCACTACAACAGCCAAGAACATAATGAAGAAAAAAAAAACAGATCATTTGGTTTTGGTATAGAGATATCAGCACACATTTTTGATGACAGAAAGAGTGGTTATCGCTGTTATATATAGGGCTTACCAAACTAATTGCTTTAAATTAGAACTTGCAGTTAATTTAGCTGCTTTGTCTTAAAACAGGGTCCCTCAGGAAATGGTGCTTGGCTTTGCTGGTAAACCCAAAGTTAACTGCCAAAATAGTCCAAAGGAACTCTTATTAGTCGATTATTTCTTCCAAGGGATTTTCACCAAACCCTCAAAGAGGATGTCTGCTCTACAACAGGTCTCCTGCTGGGATCCAAAGGCCACAATCATAACACTAATGATACTAGTGGCCTATGAAGGAGTAGCACCCCCGCCTTATAAACACCCTGTGGCTTTAACAGTGGGAGGATTAGGTAAGGTTCCTTACAAGACAGAGCTGCTAATTCTGAAAGAGATCCCCCAAGCGGAGTTCCCCAGTGGGTTCAAAAGGTGGTTTCTGCAAGACAGAGAGGACCAGACTGAACTCCCACGGAATGATGGGGTGTTGTAATGGGAGTTCGATCCATGAGACACCTTGAATAAAGGTTTATATAAGAGAGAGAGAAGCTAAAGTCTTTTGGAATAAGATTGACAAGGCCAAAACCTGTCCCTTCTGAGTACTTAGAGCCAAGTTTTGGTCAAGCTTTGATTGCAGAAAAGCTAGTGTTCACATCAAGGCGAAGAAAAATCTCCAAGTACAGTAGAAGATTTTTCTCAACCTGGCTTTTCTGGCCTTGAATAAAGTGGAATTAACGGAGTAATATATACCCCTGTTCTTAAAGGCCTGGGCTTCCAAAGCCAAGTTGTTAAAGCCAGTGACTGAGAAGCAGTATGGTACAGCGGGCCTTGGGACAGCATGTCCGGCCTGTTTGGGAGAGGCCAGGGGTCATCTCCTAGGAGTATTTCTGTATACCAGGATCTTCTGGGCCAGTTTGGTGTGATGAGATTCACTGTTTTCTTCTCTTCTTCTATCTTGTGAAGCAGTCGAGGAAGGATATGCACTTAAGGGAAGGCATATAGTAACCGGGACTGGGTCCATTGGATTACCAAAGCATCAGATGGTGATGATAGGGGATCCTCAATCCTGGCCATTAATAGGGGCAATTTGTTGTTAATCCTGGAGGCCAGGGTGGCCTTATCTGGGTTTCCCCATTTCTGACATAGGAGATTGAAGATGTTGGGATGAAGAGACCACTCTCCCTGGTTTAGGCGACGATGGCCAAGAAATTCCACATTCCGATTGTCCACTCCTGGGGCAGGAACAGTAGAGTTTGCTGGGCAGTGCTTTTCAATCCAGGAGATGATCAGACGTCAAGGCTGCTGGACTCCTTATTGCCCCCTGATGATTGATATAGGCCACTGTCTTGGCATCATCTTAAGATTCCATGCAAAATGTATGAATTCAAAGGTACTTGTTTAGGGATTTTAGGTCCAAGATAGAATGAATTCCCCCCTGTTGGGTTTTGGTACTGTGAATAGGCTTGTGTAGAATACTATGAAAATGTCCTTCAGAGGGATTGAAACCACTCTACGGGACAATAAATGGACCAGGGCAGTTTGTAAATTTGACTGTTCTTGGCCAGATTTTGAGACAAGAACAAAACAATGAGGGGGTAGATTTTGTACCCCTTTAAAACCATTGAATAAACCCATGTCTGTGACCCAGAGGAATGCAAACTCTAACAGACATCCCCCACTCTTAGAAGTGAGAATGTCCCTTCATTTTGGAAAGGGCTTTATGGCAGATTAAAGGGGCTTTGTGTCCCAAGTCTTGTGCCAAGAGGAAGGTCTGAATTTTGTCTTTAAGGCTCCATGCTCACTAGGAGCTTTTATAAATGCCAGAAAAACAGCAAAACAAAAATACTCATATTTAGTTTTTGTTCCGCTATTTAGCACTTTTTGTGCCTGTATTAGGTAGCAACTTGCAGTTTGGTAAGGAGCGGGCAGCTGCTGCGTCCCTAACAACTGATAACTCATCAGCTGTCAGCAGGGTTTCCCACTAACAGCTGAAGGTAAACAAAAGAATGCTGGCATTGAATTTTTAGGGGCCCCCTAATCTATGCCACATACCAAAATTGAAGAAAAAAAGTGGGGTCCTCCCCAAAATGCATACTAATCCCTTATCGGAGCATGCAGCCCAGCAGGCCAGGAAAGAGGGAGGATGAGCAAGCGCCCTGCCCCCCTACCTAAACAATACCAGGCTACAGCCTCAACATAGGGGTGGGGTGCTTTGGGGAACCCCCCAAAGCACCTTGTCCCCATGAGCCTTTCCAGGGTTGTGGGGTTCTGCGGGCAGGGGGCCTATCAGAATCTGGAAGCCCCTCTTTTTCTCAAGTTTCAACTGTTGTAAACTATTTTGTTTAAATTCAGCTGCCAGCGGGGAACCCCCACTGACAGCTGATGAGTCATCTGTTGTTAAAGAGGCGATGGCCGGTTCCTTAACAATCAGCCATTTACTGGTAGAAATAAAAATAAAAATGCTGGAAGCCGGTACTTAGCAGCTTAGCTGGTTAGCAGCGTTAAGCAGCTTGTAGGAGCTGTCAGTGTTTTTTCTGCTGTCAAATCACTCCCAAAAAAAAACAAAAAGTTTTTTTTTTTCTGCTTTTAGAAGCTGAAGCTTTAAAAATACTTCTAGACTATAATAGTGTTCATGGACACATAATAAAACACTGTTTTCTTCTGGAAGCAGAAAAAAATAAACAATCAAGAGCTGCGGCTAGGAGGATTTTTTTAAAGCTAGTATGCATGGTGCCTAAAGAAGGAGAGCAGTGTGGTGCTATGCATTTTGAAGAGGTAGAAGCCCTGTAGAGGGGGGTTTTAGTGCCTTCTGCTGTGGGAGAAGGACCTTTTCTACTGTGACACTTTTTATTAATTTACCAAGTGCCTCACCAAAGAGAAGTTCTCCATACTAGTGAGATGTCTTTTACAAGCTTCAGCTGGTTAGCCTTTCAGAGAAATCATTCGGTGCATATGGACAGAATTGAGAGTCATTTAGGAAATGTGTGTCATAACATGTTCTAGGTCATCATGACAGAAAAGTAAGGCAGAAAGCATTGTTTTTAAGTGTTCTGCCAGAGTTCGGCCCTGAAAGACAGGATTCTGTTGAACATTCTTTGTCCTAGTCCAATCAGCCTACAGTTTGAAAACAGAGATTGCAGCAATAGCTGGTTGAAGGGTTGTACCTGCAAGGGTAAAGAGAGCCTTTAAAAGCACTTAACATTATCTGTCTGCAGAATCCTTGAATGAAGCAACATTTTCTATAGACACTGTAAAATGTTTGTTTAAACCTGAGACAGCAGGATCTACTACTGGAACAGTCCATTTTCTTAGTGAATTATTTTTCCACAAGTAATATCTCGGCAGTGATTCTCAGAGGGATGGAACCTTTTCAGGAGAAACCCATTTGTCATAAATTGCTCATTCTATTTGTTCCTGAATAGTAAATGTATTTTTTGACTTTTAGGTTTCTTAGTATCCATAGTGGCCTGGTGAGACTAAGGAGAATCTAATGTGACCATACAGAGTCCGCACAGGAGAAGAAAGTATAACCAAACTGGCATTCATAGTACATGAAGCCATAACATCAGGAGAGGCTGGAGGTGAAAAATCTTCTGCTGCCTATTTAAACACTGCCTTCAGGTTTTTTCAAATTTTCCATGTCTGCTTTTTCTAAGGGAGGTCGTTCAACTTCCGACTCAGCTAGAGTATCATGGCCAGGGGTCAGGCTCAGAGACCAGTGACTATAGCAGTAGAGAGACCTCTACCAACCAGCCAGATAGGTATACTGAAGAAACAGGTCACCCTGGCGGATGACAGGTGCAGGGTCTAAGTACTAACAAGAGCCCCTGATTGTGGAGATGGGTTTTTCTTGTGTGCTAGTACAAGATTTTGGTCCTTGGGATTGCCCTACCAGGAGGTGAGCAAGCCAGGGTCGGGTAGCAGATATAGCAGGTAGGGATCAATCAGAAGCGTAGTCATTAAACAAGCCAAAATCGGTAACAACTGGTCGCAGGTTGGGATTAAGCAGAAATGTAGATGATGAACAAGCCAAAAGTCGATAATGAGTGGTAGCAGAGATATGGAGAGACAAAAGCGAGATATTGGCTAGAGAGGGCACAATAATCTGGCAAACAGGAAGTGCAAAGGCATACCTTAAATATAATGTTCACGGGAGGAGCAAGGAGTTCAAAGTTCAGCAGAAACAAAGCACAAGGCAGGATCGCCAGGCACAGCAGAGGTCGCAGGTCTAGACCCAGGTTCTGACATAGAGAAGGCAGAGGTATAAAAGACGGCCAGGCATTTTTTGGGTGAGTGGAAAGTGATGGCTGAATTAGGGCCAATGCATACTGGCAGAGAAATCTGCTTTGGTCAGATAGGCCACTTGTTGCATGCCTGAGATGGAGCTAGGATTAGATGCAGAGACTAGTGTTAAAATAATGTCCTTCTCTGGAAGAAACATTACTCTGAGTGGCTTAAATATAGCAAAATGATTTAGAGTGAATGGTTGCCTGAGCTTCTGTCACGATTCCCTTGTGCCTGGTTTCTGTCAGTGAGAATATTCCATGTGGGGTACTCATTAAAAAAGTGCAGAAATGGGGTAAGAGAAGGATATATAGAAACCTAGGTGTTGACTGTCTTGTAGCGAAGTCCTAGTCACAGAAGGGCTGGAGGAAGTGCCTGAGCACCTCATATTGGCTCTGGACAGAAGTTTTTGGCAACAGTGTGTCATCCACCTAAGATTAAGCTCTGAATAGTAGATGTTTTACCACTAAGTTTGAAGATTTAAGCACTCAACAAGTGAATAAATTCAAACACAAATTCACAGATTCCTGTTGGTTAAGGCCAGTTGCACATGGTCGTAATAATTTACTGATGTTTACTGAGGAACTTGTTGACAGAAAGTCCACAAGTAAAAAAAAATGTGTGTAAAGACCTGAATAATGTCGGGTATAGGCGAAGGTGCCTAAGTAAAGCTGCGTACGCATATAGACGAGTAAAATTCTTATTCATTGCCAGTGTTGTAATATGCTAATTTATACACGCGTAAACATACTGAGTAAATTACTGCACTCAAATGTAAAATTTTCTATTTTTGTTTTACTGCTGTGTACTCAATGCTGTATTACTGATCTTTACTCGTGTGCATGGTTCCATAGACAACAATGCTTCTCATTTCAAATTAGTAAAAAATGTGGCGTGTTATACTCCTGGATGCAAGAGGCCTAATGGTTTAATGAATACTGTTCAGGAGACACCTATAAAATGATTGTAAGGAGTGGCAATATTAAAATGATATTAAACTCCTAGTATGGATCCAGGCTTCACATGTCACAGTTGGCAAATCCACAGAGAGAGGTTAAGGGTCTGGGAACCATAGGAATAGATCACAGCCCTAAATCTGTATAGCCCCCCGCAGCTAACTACACGTGTTGCACTTAGTCTAGATATGAGCACCCAAGCAGGATTCTGTGCCTGAAGCAACAATACAGGCTGTCCTTACAGCATAGGTCTGGGTACGGTTCCCTATGTTTTACCAAGATTTCACCAGTCCAGATGCACTGCTTCTATTGTTGTTGAAGATGGCAGTAAAAAAGGTTCATTGCAGAGTTGATTGAAGAATTCAAAGAAAATAAGAACCAGTTAAGCACAGAAACATGTTTAAATAGGACAAGAGGTCTACCACTCACAGGACACCAGCAAAAAACGGAAGTCTCATGGAGTGGGGTAGGGTTTAAGGGGTATGCCCAAGTTGGGCATGTCCAAAAGCTTTGTCAGTATCCAATCACCTGAAGCCCATATAACACAGAGTCTATGACTATCCAGCCTGTACTGTATAATTAGGATAAGTCATTTTAAAAATATGTATATATAAACATGCTTTTCAATGTACAATAAATGAATATACTGAACATTCTCAAAAACAAATAACTTCTAAAGATGAGGTTGTGGATAAAGCAGATAAAGCTCTCAGTAATTTATACATATATTTCACAAGTGCCTGTCATGTGTCAGATTTTCCATCACCTGCAGCCTTTCTGCCACCCTGTCATGTTATGCAGCAATAGGGAACACTGAGCATGGCACTTGCCTGGCATTACGAGTTTTCAGTCTTGACCCAGAAAATTATTTCAAGCTATAAAGGCAAGGGTGACAAAATGCCTACTTTTAGGCAATCCCCCTTCCCGCACTGATCAGAGTATCTGTGCAGAAGTTGATGTAACCTACTTTGATTTATTGAATATATGAATATGTATAAGTACAGTATTTATGGTTTTGGTAAGCCCGAGAATATGTAACTCACAGTGCTATTTTCATTTTTACGTAAAGGATATGTCCACCCAAATCTGTTTTTCAGTTCAAAGTAAATGTCAGAAGGTTGAAATACCCGCTGGTTTCTTGGTGGAGTTACTGTCTATAAATTCCTAGGACTGTCCTGCTGTCAAGGCAGACTTGTTCTCACTCATGGATTTGTAATGAGTTCCTGCCAAGAGGATAGTCTGTGGTCCTTTAATTCAGCTGGGCCAGTTCATGAACTTTTCCTGCCTTTTTACTATGGACTGACCCTGACTATTCTGAACCTTTGCTTGCTTTGAACCTGGACTGTCCACTCTGCCTGCCAACTGTAAGTACCTGTTTGCTTTGCTCACTTCGTGCCTGCCCCGGCATGGTGGCTAGGCACTTTAGCTTAGTGTATAAGACCTGGGGGCCACTGATTACTGGTAGGCCTGGGGTTGCTATAGGTGAAGAACACAGTAGTCAGCTACAGTGTCTGACCACCTGCATTAGGGGTAAGTGTGGCATATGTAAAGCTCAGTGAGGAAAGCTGAGAATTGATTAGGGGGAAGGGACACCCCCCCACTCCCCCTTTACACAGCACACAGGAACAGAGTTGAGGCTGTTAATCACAGGCTGTGTGCTGGAGATCCCTCCCCTGTCACATTTTTCTCTATTTGTCAGGAAAACTTGCCAGAACTAACTCATGCTGAGTTAGAAAGGCAACAGCAAAGAGAAATGGCACTCTGGGTTGAGACACTAGACACACTATAGAGGAATATGCTTTGTAATATTTCATGTCAGAGGTTTACAATCACTTTATCCCATTAACGTCGGTGCCTCCTGACCCTTTAAGGCGGGGTTTATCATCATGTCACCGATGTGATTGTCACAACGGTCACATGAGCGGAAGTATCTATTGGGAGCTTTCTGTCAGGCACCAGTAACTGTTTGTTTACATTTTGGTATGCAAACATGCAGCTTCTTGGCGTCAAGGCCGGCCCACCAGAAGGCCACATATTTGCGTACTCTTGGCACTAAGAGGTTAAAGAAGGCTGTAAGCAGAATCTTACAATGCACTTCAGTCTATGCACAGTTTTTAGATTACCCTGTTTTGGTTGTTCAGTAAAGTTGGGTAATTGCAACTTGCTCCACTAGCTAAAAAGTGGCATTACCTTCTTTGTTTGTCCTGGTGACCATCATCACTTGGACAGACAGAGATAGAAAACCAATTATTTCTACCTGGTATCAGCTTTTTACTTTCCTAACCGTATACTCTCTGTGTGTGAGACCTCTTACTGTATTTATCTATGGTTACCATTATCCTCCATTTTTCACTCACCCTTTTGCCCTTGCTTCTGGAGACTAATCTTTGAGATATCTACTTACACAAAACCCCCCTTCTTCTCTAATGGAGTTTGGGATTTTTGGTGATTAGTTCTCTTTCTTACCAAGTATTGATTCTCTCAGATATGCTGTGACTCGACAGAGCCCGGTCCGGTTCCTGTCAATACGGTGAGGTCAGATCTGGCTGGACTTCTAGTTCAGGGTAGCTTACCCACCATTGGACACACCGCAGAGATCCTTGGTATATGGATACATGTGCAATGCAACCATTGGTGAGCCTTAAATCTTAGACACATCAAGAGTGATTAAATGTGATTATGACTATATTCAAACTTACTGTATATTATCTATATTTAGAACCTGAGTTGAGGTCACCAGCTTACAATGTCCCAGAGGAAGCCTGCTGGCGAAACATGTCGGACATAAGTGGCCCTAACCACACAACTACGGTTCCTTGTATACTATGTACCTTTATGCACTGAATCAATATCACTGTTTGTGATTGTTTTTACCAACACTGTAATAAAATCTTGTTATTTTACTTTGTTTCATTATTATTTATCTATTTTCATACCGTAGCAAGCTTCACCTTGAAAATCCCACATTTTTGGTTCACACCCACCAATCACGTTCTCTTTGGGGCCCAACAAGAGTCCGTAGGGTGTGTGATACAGTTTTTATCTCTCTTTCATGTCTAAACAGGGATGTGGTGAAAGCGTGCTGGGTACACTGGCTATATAGGCTGGGCGTTTCTTTCTATACATAGAAAACCAAAGCTGTCACCTGAACAAGAGATGAGGGGAAAACTTCCAATTGGCACACCTGTTCTAGTGACAGCTCTCTAAGTACGGATTCATCTTCAGTTCGGAAATATTTATATGCACTTCATGTTTTTGTGAAGAAAAATATCCCCAGTGAACAGCAAGAAAAAAAAAAAAAGAGACAGGGGTTCTAACTATATAAAACTATTAAAAATGAATGAAGAAGGTTGAATAATTCCTTTGCTTTAGCTGGAGGCCATCTACATACCTCTTGAAGCCTGACTGAAAAAACTTGCTAAGACACTTCCAGTTGTTACCGATCACCCCTATCATTACAGGAGTGAGCCCTCAAACCTCTGTAACATGTGCAGTTCATTATCTCTTCCCTTACAGCATTGTTGAGCTCAGAATATTGCATCAGAAGAGAGAGAGTGCATGAACGGGGATTTGAATAAGCTGGGAGTGTCTTAGAAACATGCTAGCAACAAGGCAGGACAGGATGATGCCATCTCTGGTAGTTTGCTAGTCAAGCTTTGGGAGGTAAGTAAATGGTCTACACCCATAGCAAAAGCAATTATTTAACTCTGCTGCGCAGTTTGTTTTTATCTACAGGTGTAAGGTGTTTTTGGTAAAGGTGAAATAATCCTTTAAACAACTGGCAAATGGTTGGTGCTTCCTCCAAGAAGGGTGGTGCAAGCCTAGCGAGCATTACTAAGGAGCTCTGTCCTCAGTCATCTAAGTAGCTAAAGAAACTTTCTGGCACTTTCTCAACTGTGGCACAAAGTTACTTTTACACTTACTGCTATAGTTCTACAACACAAGGATGCTATCATTCTTAAAAAAGAACTTCACCCCTCCTCCCAGGGTTCATTTAGTTTTTATCTTTAGACTTGTCACTGTGGTGGATCTCACGCTGCTATCTTCTTTCTTAGGTCATTGGGAGTCGGATTTCTCTTCCAGGTTCTGGTCCCCTGCTTACACACCTCCAGGTCCACCTTTCTCCAGTCACTCTCTGTAAGGCGATGCCTCTTGGGATATCTGATGTAAATATCCCAAGAGGCTGCAGGAGCAGAGTGTGCATCATTATCGCCAAAAAATTATGGTAGAATGGAGATAGGGGGTGGGCCGGTGCAAATAATAAAAAAAGAAGGAAAATTAACAAAACATAAAAGATTCAGCTTTGAGGATTGCTGAGGGGAGGAGGATTGCAAAGATGCAAATAGTTTTTTTGTAGTAAGGTTTAGTTTTAAAGATCCTAAATAAGTTGGGAGATTGTCATCTAAATGATGGTATATAGGCACATAATTTGCATTCCATTACAATTGTTTTGACCTTTGAAACAGTACCTGAATAAGTCTCTTAATTGTATTTTTTCTGGATGTTTGGCTGGAGTTGTGCTTTAGGAGCACTATATATCTTTCCTGCACATTGTCAGTATTAGATTGCTAGACCTTGGGTGGCTGGATGTGGTAATGCCTTATGCAGTCAAGCAACTCATAAGGTTTCAATCATGAGTCTATCTGAAAAGGAAAGGGAACAGGGATATTGCTCTGAATTCACACCCATGCTGACCCCAGTCTGCAGAGTTCTACAATCAATACTGAAGAGGCTCTTTCATTTTCTTGATGTGTTCTTCTGATGGATAGAAAAATCAATTTTTTTCACAGGAGAGAGCAGGAGAGTTTTCAAAAGGGAACAGAGAATGAGAAAGCTTCTACAGAGGAAACCATCCTCCCAGTCAACCGAGGCTCATTAGCCAAGCTGGTAATCCTACCCTGGAGGAACACAAATTCTGATGCCAGATTTTTACACAATGGAGCTAATTCATGGAAACTTGAGGGAAGAAAAGTCATTGTGTTGCCCACAGCAGCCAATCAGGTTCAAGCTGTTACCTATCTAGTGCAGGTACAAAAAAATAACACGGTTGCTATGTGCAACACCTTCTAATATTTCCTCACTTTACAGTGCCTTAAACAAGTATTCATACCCCTTGAAGTTTTCCACATTTTGTCATGTTACAACCAAAAATATAAATGTATTTATGTGATAGACCAAAAGAAAGTGGTAGATAATTGTGAAGTAGAAGGAAAATGATAAATGGTTTTCAAATTTTTTTTCAAATAAATATCTGAAAAGTGTAGCATGCATTTGTATTCAGCCCCCTTTACTCTGATACCCCTAACTAAAATCTAGTGTAACCAATTGCCTTCAGAAATCCCCTAATTCGTAAATAGAGTCCCTCATAGATTTGTTAGAGAACCTTAGTGAACAAACAACATAATAAAGGTCAATGAACACACCAGGATAGGGAGAAAGTTGTGGAGAAGTTTAAAGCAGGGTTAGGTTATAAAAAATATCCCAAGCTTTGAACTTCTCATGGAGCACTGTTCAATCCTACATCCAAAAATGAAAAGAGTATGGCATAACTGCAAACCTACCAAGAGATGGCCGTCCACCTAAACTGACAGGCCTGGCAAGTAGAGCATTAATCAGAGAATCAGCCAAGAGGCCCATGGTAACTTTGGAGGAGCCTGCAGAGATCCACAGCTCAGGTGGGAGAATCTGTCTACAGGACAACTATTAGTCGTACACTCCACAAATCTGGACTTTATGGAAGAGTGGCAAGAAAAAAAAGCCATTGTTTAAAGGAAACCATCCAATCTGACAGAGCTTGAGCTATTTTGCAAAGAAGAATGGGCAAAAATGTCCCTCTCTAGATGTGCAAACCTGGTAAAGACATACCCAAAAGGATTTGCAGCAAAAGGTGGTTCTGAAGGGGGGCTTAATACAAATGCATGCCCCACTTTTCAGATATTTATTTTTAAAAAATGTTGAAAACCATTTATAATTTTCCTTCCACTTCACAATTATGTGCCACTTTGTGTTGGTCTATCACATAAAATTACAATAAAACACATTTACGCTTTTGGTTGTAACGTGACAAAATGTTGAAAATCTCAAGGGGTATAATTACTTTTTCAAGGCACTGTAATTGGCTGCCTAGATGAGGATATTTTAAGCAAAGTAAAGAAATGTGAAAGAGTTAGCCACAGCCTATCAGATTCCATGTTTCATTTTTCCCTGTCAGTTATTTGTCACACTAATCACTATGACTCTTGAGCTTGGTGAATAATATAAAATAAAATATAAATTCCACGTATATATTCAATGTTTATTTGTATTCAGTACAAAAGGATATTTTTCTAGGATTATTGCAGTACAGTAAACCCCCCTCCATTGCGGGGGTTACGTTCCGGACCCAGCCGCGAAAAGTGAAATTCCGCGAAATAGAAAAACCCTATTAAAATGCATTGTAAGCATGTTTTTTTTACTGTCACTGTACGTGTAAAAGCATTTTAAGGTCTTTAAACACACTTTTAAAACAATAGAAACCCATTTAAACACATAAATGATACTAAGAGACAGAGCAAGAGCTATGGAAAACACAAAAATATTTCATTTTTAATGATTTATATAGTAAAATAACATTACAAAAAAAAACGCGAATTACCGGGACCGCAAAAACTGAACCGCGATGGAGCGGGGGATTACTGTATTCCTTTTATTTATGTAAATAAAATAGGTTCAGATGTTGAAACAGATTAAATGAGACTCTAGATATTATGACTGAAGATTTGGACCCTAATTTATTGTGATCATAATACTATATTATAATGAGATTTACATATACATGGAGATATGGGGCATTAGGTTGGCTGAACACACATAAACTTTATGTGCTGTTTATATTTTTCACATGGGTTTCCTCTGGGAGCTCCAATTTCTTAGAAGAATTCAAAAATGTACTGCTAGGTTAATTAGCTTCCCCCCAAAATTGGCCCTATTGTGTTTGTTTCTGTACGATTATTGACTCCCTCAGGGGCGGGTACATAAATGAATGAATACAGCATATTTGTATGCGTGCCTGCCCTATTGGTTGACATTACCAGAAGGAGACACTCGAACTGTAGGAATGGCCTCTTTCTTTATTTCTCCTTTATATAGATTCAGTTTCTTTTTTAAAGTACTGTTGTGTCTACCATATTGATCTTTTCTATGTGTTGTAGTTCTATACATGAACGTGTAGCATTATTGTGTGTTATAAATATATTAGGTAAGGTAAGGCCTTCCACCAAAAAATTGCAGTCTTACGCAATCTTTAGTAATCTGCTAAGAACCATCGCATGATTCTGTAATAGTGGGTTCAGTTTTTGGAGAACTAGGTGGTGAATAGCAATTGGTATTAGATTAGCTTCTGGTCCAGTATCACACTTTAAATTCAGCATAGCTTAACAATTTGTGAAGTGATTTTTATGAAAATACAAGTGGAGTAATGCAAGAAAGCTAATGTAAAACATGTACAGTACAACATGTATTTCTTTTAACTTGCTTCTACATGCTGAGGAAAACTACCCGTATGTGAATAAAGCATTCATCTACACTTATGAGAAAGATGACACTGTTTTGTTGCATTTGACTATTTGTCATTTGTGTTGTGCTGTGCTCTTACTACACTAACAACGATAGCTGTGCCTTGTTCTTTAGTGGTCTCTTTGTAATGTTGACCACTAGTTATCTCTAAATGAGCAATCTTCATTATCTTCAATCCATCAGTCTTTCAACTTCAACTCAGTCAGGAATTAGTGTATGTTCTATCTTAAAAACATGTTTTTTTTTTTTTCCCCCTAGAACTGCAATACTTCCTGTATGGTGCAAATAATTTCTATATACCATATTCATAGCCATAACTCTAAGCCATCTTCACCTATACTGTGCAGCACAAAAGCTATTTTATGATCCCCTAGGAGGTCATTTAAAGATCTAGTTCTGGTTTTTTGTTCCAATCCTCCAGTTTTCACTGGGATTTCCAGAGAATACTAAAAGATCTGGATATATATGTGATTTTCTGTATATTTTTGGTATGTTTTCTTTTTTGTTTCCAAATATATTTCTTTGTGATCTTTTTCAATAAAATATATATCTTTTTAATACCGGTGCCTATAAAGTCCCCACTTCTTTTTCTTCTGTTTTCCAATTCCAGTATCAAGGATGTGGCACCTCTAATTATTTCTGTGAGCCTAGGTATCCTGCGACCTAAGTGCCCACATAAAAACTCTCGGACATAAAAGATCTGGATGTTTAAATGGCTCGGAATCTATCAAGTCCACTTTTTCTCTGCAAATGTCGTTCTTCCTATCCTACTTGAGCATTTTTAAGTTTGTTTCACTACAATTGGCTATGCTCAACATCCAGAATCCCATTGTTTCTACTTGACCCTGATCACCCGTCTACCCTCAGTCACTCCACATAGTGAGTCTGGCTGAAAAAAGACACAAGTCCATTTAGTTCAACCAATAGAAGGAAAAATATATATATACATACAGTATCTCACAAAATTGAGTACAACCCTCACATTTTTGTAAATATTTTATTCTATCTTTTCATGTGACAACACTAAAGATATGACACTTTGCTACAATATAAAGTAGTGAGTGTACAGCTTGTATAACAGTGTAAATTTGCTGTCCCCTCAAAATAACTGAACACACAGCCATTAATGTCTAAACCACTGGCAACAAAAGTGAGTACACCCCTAAGTTAAAATATCCAAATTGGGCCCAATCAGCCATTTTCCCTCCCCGGTGTCATGTGACTCGTTAGTTTTACAAGGTCTCAGGTGTGAATGGGGAGCAGGTGTGTTAAATTTGGTGCTATCAATCTCGCAAACAGTTTGCTGAAGAAAAGCAGACTAAGGACAGGGATTACTGGAACCATGTCCTGTGGTCTGATGAGACCAAGATAAACTTATTTGGTTCAGATGGTGTCAAGCATGTGTGGCGGCAACCAGGTGATGAGTACAAAGACAAGTTTGTCTTGCCTACAGTCAAGCATGGTGATGAGAGTGTCATGGTCTGGGGCTGCATGACAGCTGCCGGCACTAGGGAGCTACAGTTCATTGAGAGAACCATGAATGCCAACATGTACTGTGACATACTGAAGCAGAGCATGATCCCCTACCTTCGGAGACTGGGCCATAGGGCAGTAAACCAACATAATAACGACCCAAAACACACCTCCAAGACGACCACTGCCTTCCTAAAGAAGCTGAGGGTAAAGGTGTTGGACTGGCCAAGCATGTCTCCAGACGTAAACCATATTGAGCATCTGTGGGGCATCCTCATACGGAGGGTGGAGGAGCGCAAGATCTCTAACATCCACCAGCTCCGTGATGTCATCATGGAGGAGTGGAAGAGGACTCCAGTGGCAACCTGTAAAGCTCTGGTGAACTCCATGCCCAAGAGGGTTAAGGCAATGCTGGAAAAGAATGGTGGCCACACAAAATATTGACACTTTGGGCCTAACTTGGACATTTTAACTTAGGGGTGTACTCACTTTTGTTGCCAGGGGGTTTAGACATTAATGGCTGTGTGTTGAGTTATTTTGAGGGGACAGCAAATTTACACTGTTATACAAGCTGTACACTCACTACTTTACATTGTAGCAAAGTATAATTTCTTCAGTGTTGTCACATGAAAAGATATAATAAAATATTTACAAAAAAGTGAGGGGTGTACTCACTTTTGTAAGATACTGTGTGTGTGTGTGTGTATGTATATATATATATATATATATATATATATATATGTATGCACACACACAATCCTATATATATATACAATCATATACCCACAGTTGTTCCAGAGGAAGAAAAAAAAAATCAATGAAAGTATTTTGCTCCAGCATGGGAAAAAATTGCTTCCTGATCCCCTGAGAGTCAATCAGATATTTCCTGGATTCACCTTACCTATTAATATTTGTATCCAGCTATATTTTATGTATCTAGGAAAGAACCAGGCCTTTCTTAAAGCAATCTACTGAGCTGAAAAGAACCAGCTCTTGAGGGAGTCTTTTGCACATTTTCAGAGCTCTTACTGAGAAGAAGCCTTTACTTATTTGGAGATGAAATCTCTTTTTATCCAGACGTAAATAGTGCCCCTTTGTCCTCTGTGATGACCTTAAAGTATAACTACAGGCAAAATGTTTTCTTTTTTAGTTTAGAGTGGAGAGAGATTAGAACCCCTGTCAATTTTGTTTGCCTTCTGTGCCCTCGTTGGATAGATTAACCCTCACTATCCGTCCTGTTTACCATTATCATTGAAAGTGAAAGTAAAAGAATTTACCCAAATTACCCCCCCTAATCTCCTCTTCTCAAGAGAGAATATATTCAGTTCAACTAATCGTTCCTCATAGCTGAGCTCCTCCATGCCTCTTATCAGTTTGGTTGCTCTTCACTGCACTTTCTTTAGTTCCCCGATAACCTTTTTATGAACTGGTGCCCAAAACTGAACTTCATATTCCAGATGAGGTCTAACTAATGATTTGTGCAGGGGCGAGATGATATCTTTCTCTCTGCAGTCCATGCCTCTCTTAATACAAAAAAGGATTTTGGTCGCTTTGGAACCTGCCGCTTGGCATAGCATGCTATTATTAGGCTTATGATCTGCCAGAACACCCAGATTCTTCTCCACCATTGACTCCCCCAGCTGTTCTCCTAGTATGTAAGATGCATGCATATTCTTAGCCCTCAAGTGCAAAACATACATTTATCAACATTAAACCTCATTTGCCACACAGTTGCCCAATGAAACAGTGCATTGAGGTCAGCTTGTAAATTGGAGACATCCTGTAAGGTCTTTATTCTACTGAATAGCTTGGTGTCATGTGCAAAGATTGAAATGGTACTTTTAATCCCAGGACCCTATATTATTTATAAAAATAAATAAAAAGTAATGGTCCCAACACTGAATCTTGGGGTACACCACTGATAACATTAGACCATTCAGAGTAAGAATCATTAATCACTACACTTTGAATTCAGCTTTTAGACAGTTTTCTATCCATTTACAAACTGATTTTTCCAAGCCTGTAGATTTTACCTTACACATAAGCCGTGTGTCAAACGCTTTGGCAAAATCTAAATATACTACGTCCACAGCCATCCCTATGTCCAAGGTTTTGCTCAACTCATAAAAAGAAATCGGATTTGTCTGACAGCTTCTGTCTTTCATGAATAATGCTGTCTGTTATTTAGAATACTTTTTCCAGCAAGAACTCATCTATGTGGTCTTTTATTAAACTTTCCAGTAGGGTTGCACTGATACTGATACTAGTATTGTATCAGTGGTGATATCGAGCATTTGCACGAGTACTTGTACCTGTGCAAATGCTCCGATGCTTAATCTGATACCTCCTGGCAGGGCCACTGATACTGTACCGCGCTCGGCATCCTCAGCGGGGCAGCCTCACAGATGATCGGTTCGGCGGTGGGGGAGTTACAAGCACCGATCTTCTTGTGTGGCTTTCAATAAAGCAGCTGACAGCTGCTTCTCCTTCTCTCCCTCTTGTGGCTCTCATCTGCTTTATTGAAAGCTATATAGGGAGATTGCTGCTTATATCTCCCCCACCTCAGCACTGATCACCCCCGACTGTCCCCTGTGTCCTCCTCTGGCTCCCCGTGACCTCCTCTGGCTCCCGGAGTCCTCCTCCGGCTCCCTGGATCCTCGTCTGGCTCGCTGTGTCCTCCTCCAGCTCCCCGGTCCTCAGTGTGCTCCCCCAGCTCTCCGGGTCCTCCTCTGGTCCCCCCCTCATCCCAGATCTGTCAGGATGGAGAGTGGAGGAAGGAGCTGGTATATATATGTTATTTATCGAGTCCGTCCTTTTCTGAATGCATAGAGTCAGTGATCACTGACTTTGTCCATTCATAACTAAGCATTATAAACTGTGTTTAGGATGCTTCAGTTTATGAATGAACAGGAGCCTCTGTCTTCTGTTCATTCATCTGAGGCTGCAGAGAAAGTTTAGACCCCTGATATCTCACCAAAGCCACCCCTCAACAGGGCTGATAAAAAAGAAAAAAAGAAAGAATTGTAATAAATATTTAAAGGTTAAAAATAATAAAAAATAAAATAAAAAAACACTGACAATATATATGAATTGTGAAAAACAATTAAAACACTATAAAAAATAAAATTGTAAAAAAAATTAAATAAAAATAAAAAACTACAGACACAGTCGACAGCTCATCAGTGCCCATCAATGCCACCTATCAGTGCCCATCAGTGCACCATTTTAGTGTCACCTCATCAGTGCCCTTAAGTGCCGCCACATCAGTGCCCTTCAGTGCGGCCTCATCAGTGCCCATCAGTACCGACTCATCAGTGCCCATTAGTGCTGCATATTAGTGCCACTGTCACAGGACATAAAAAAAAAAAAAGTATCGCCGAGTAATTGAAAAAAAAAAGGATTGGTACTTGTACTCGGTCTTAAAAACTAACAGGTCTATAGCTACTTAATAAAAATATAGGCACCAAATTGGACTTGCGTCAATCCAATGGTACTTTTCCAGTCATTAAAGAGCCCCTAAAAATTAGAAACAATGGCTTTGAAATGACAGAGCTCAATTATTTTAGGATCCGTGGGTGTATAGCATTCAGTCCAGGTGCTTTATTCATCTTTATGCTGTCTAAATATTTCTTGACCATATCAATTTTGAGCCATAGTGGTTCATTTCAAAGCTGTGTCAATATCATCCCCACTTTAGACATGAGCTCCCCCCTGCTCCTTTGTATAAACAGAGTTGGAGAAAGTATTTAATAAATATGCTTTTTCTTTGTCCCAAGTATCCACGCTATACTCAAAGTTTTTTCTTTGTAAATCTGTATACACACATTGTGCATTTTTACAACATACAAAAACAAACATAGAAAAAAAATCAATAACACAGGTTTCACTGTATATCTATAAGTGTTCAATCAAGTGAGCAGCCTTTTACAACATATTATTACTGTAATAACACACTATACACTTATTGATTATAGTTCAATACAATTAACCCATTTTTAAAAAACATATACCTTCCTGCTACAGTTGTATTTTCTTTACCTGTGGTTTCAAAAAAGGAACATTATTTAAAAAGATTATATTGTCCTCTATTTACTCCCTATAAGGATTCAGCTTGATTGCTTTTGTAATGTGTACACCTTGTTACAATATCAACATAAGTATTAGTGTGGTTAGGGCACATTTTTAGTGATAATGTGAAAAATCATTGCAAATGGAGCCAATCTCAGTACCACCGACCAGGGATTCCATAACTCTTCCTAATTTTGGGGAACATTTCTACGCAGAAACACTAGTTTTCCCAGTATATGGGTATATATTTATATTCCAGTATATATTTTTGACCTATTATCTTACATGCTATGTACAATATTGTAATGATAGGGACCTGTATTTCAACAGGTATGGATTCTTCATGAGTAGTGATGGGCCAAACAACCCCCTGTTCGGTTTGCACCAGAACATCTCGAACAGGGAAAAAGTTCTAGCAAACATGAAAACTCTATAAAAGTCTATGGGACAAGAACATGAAAAATCAAAAGTCCTAATTTTAAAGGCTTATATTCAAGTTATTGCCATAAAATCTGTATGGGGACCTGGGTACTGCCCTGATCGTTTTTACAGGAGCAGTGATTTTATTACTGCTTTAGGTGAAGCAATAAAAATGAAACATTCCTTTAAATATCGTGCCTGGGGGGCTCCTTTAATGTGCCTGTAAAGTGGCGCATTTGTGCGATGTATGGAGCCTGCTGCAGCAATACTGACATTTCTAAAGGAAAAAATGTCAATTAAACTTGCTCGTGGCTGTAATGTATTGTCGGCTCCTGGCAATACAGATACAATTTTTTTTAAAAAAACGGCGTAGGGACCCCCCCAGTCCATACCAGGTCCATTCGGGTCCTGTATGAATTTTAAGGTGAACCCCATGCCAAAATCCATACCAGACCCTTATCCGAGCATGCAGACTGGCAGGCCAGGATGAGAGGGGGGGGGGGGGTCCGAGCGAGCGCCCCCCCCCCCCTCCTAAACCATACCAGGCTGCTTGCCCCCAACATGGGGAGGGTGATGTGGGTTGCATTGATGATGATTTACATTGAGAGACACTATTTTTATTTTTTAATAAAGGACTTGTCAAAAACGTAGGTCCTATGCAATATAAACAGATGCGTAAGTTGTGGCGTAGGTAGTAAGAGACACTATTTTAAATGTATTTACTGCCTGCAACCACAAATCCTGAGATAAGACCCATGTCATTTTCCAAGCCTTTTTTGGCTGGTATTGTAATCTGCATTTGTATTTTGTTGTGAAGAATCCCATATAGTTGAGAAAAAAAGCCATGTTTAGTGCTGGCTTGTATTGATAATGGCAGTACTGGAATCTGCTGCACTGTCAGTTTATGTGTACAGGCCTGGGCTACCAAGGCAGGCCTAAGGTGTAGGTACTAAAAACATTTTTGTCTTGGAAGTCCATACTTTTTTTTAAAGTATCCAGTATGTGCCATGTTTTAAAGGCTAAGATCACTTTTTAAATAAAATAAATGCACATTTTTTTGCAGGTACAAAATGTACATTTATTATTTTTTTTCTTAGCTTAGCAGACTGTAGAGCATTGCACCCATGATCAGCAGATCGTGGGTGCAATGTCAGGCTCCTGCAGGCACTCAGTGAAGCTCTCTACCTGTACCTCCCGTACAGGCAGACAGTTACTGAAGTCTAGGAAGTGTCAATGAACTATAAGAGCACTCATCAGAGCACTCATTGAGAACTACAAGCTGTCTGCCATGGTGGAGAGCTTGTAATTGATTGTAATTGATCTGTGTGAATAAACAAAGCGGCTGTATGGGCAGAGCCCTGAACAGCTACTCTGTTTTTAAAAATGTGACTGTGGGTGCAGGTAGAGGATTACAATGGGGCATTAGTGGATACATACTGCATTAGTAGATAAATACAGGTGTAACATGTTACTAAAAGTGCAATTATTATTTAATGATATTGTCTGCATATAGCTGATACATACTGTATATCTAATGCCCTTCTCATACCACAACCTGAAATCTTTTACTTTGTTAAGTTCCTCATAGGTCATATTGAATCATATGGGAATATACTGTGTAAATCTTTCATAGTTCAGTACAACTTTCATTGCTTCCGTATTTCATTAGGAGGAAAAGAAGGGGGTATGCTGCTGCAAAGCAAAGGTGTCAGCTTCCAATTGGGAAATTAGTGGGTATCTTGTAAAGTGAGATAGCAAAAGACCCTGTATAAGATCTGTCAAATCCTCCTTATCCCAACCTGATAGCTGCTGAAGCTGTGAAGCCAAAAAATATGTCCTTGAATGTGGAAATGCTAGATCTCCTGCATCTTTAGCAATTTGTAGCATAGAAAGCTTTATACGAGGGTGTTTTTTTTTTCCATATTAAATCTCTAAAGCGGGAAACAATTTTCTTAGCACATTTGAGTGATCCACACACATGAACTGTGTAGGATGTAAAACAGTTGAGGTGCCCATACCACTCCGATAAGATTAGTTAGAGGTGAAAAATTAGGGTTTAGGTAAACTATTGGATTTTTAGAGATGCTGACAGCCAAATATTTAAAGGTATCAACTGTTTTACCTTGAGAAGCCTAAATCGGTAAAGTCTCCTTTAAGGGGTCTAATGGGAGTATGACTGACTTGTCCCAATTTATTTGAAACCCAGAGAGCATTTCAAGCATTGATATTAATTGCATGAAGGAAGATAAAGACTGCTGAGTATCTCCTAGGAAAAGCAATACGTCATTGGCCTACAGGGCTATTTTGTCTTCTCTAGGTCTCCTCTAAATGCCTACTATTGTTGTCAATTGCCTTATTGCTATTGCTAGCAGCTTCACAGTCAACAAATATAATAGCGGTTACAGTGGACACCCTTGTCTTTCAGGCAAAAATTGTTTGGATATCACATTATTGATTTATTGTTTATTATTATTGATAATTATTCTAGCTGGCAGGGAAAACTACAGTTATTGCATCCATTTAGTAAAAGAAGGCCCAATCCCAAACACTGCTAGGACTGCCCACAGGTATTGCCACTCTACACTATCAAACACCTTAGTGGCATCTAATGATAGTATTTAAAGAAAGTGCAGCGCTGATAAACAAGTCCAACTGTTCAGAAGGAATCAAATGATGTGCAAAGAAGCAAATGCGGATGGAAATCGGGGAAAGATCCAGCCAGAACCACCACCAACACCAAACCAACTCTTACCCCACGCGTTGACCCCCTATTACGGAGGGTCAAATGAGCTTGATGTTTTAATCTCTGGCTATGAAGCCACAAGTGCCTCTCAGGTCTTCAAACCAGGAAGGTGCAGTCCAATTCAGGTTCCTCCAGAGGCGTACCGAGCTCATAGATAAAAAAGGGGCAACTCATGGGATAGTGCATTCCAACAAAGCAATTTAATCGATAAAATATAACTCACATTTAATCAGATGACAGATCACAGTAAAAAACTCAGAAACCGTTTGTTTCCAACCATAAAGATGGTGTGTGATGACGTCACATGTCTGGTCTCCTCCCTACACTTTTCGTCAGCAATGACGTCGTCAGGGGTGTGACCAGCATGCGGTATCGCGCATTATATACAGGAAATAACACAAGCGGCCAGCTGATAAATCAATTGCGTTCCACCAGGCGGAAGAGAGGCTCTCACCTCTCCCACTATCCTGGACTGCATTTCACACACGGGAAGCAAGAGTTACAAGCCATTGGGACATTAAAAATAAATGGATCTATCGATCCAAAACAAAGAAATTACATCACAAAAGGGGTCACCCGAAAAGGCAGCACGCCCCTATGAGTATAGCAATAAATAAAGAATAAAATATTCATGAGTTGATATACTAACAGTGAGCTAAAAAATATATATAAAAAAATATATAAATATAAAATAGGAATAACTAAAAAGATTATATTATTATTCCTTAAAAAAAAAAAAAAAGTTTAAAAATGAGATACGTCCTAAAATACAATTTAGAAAAAAGGCGCACACCCGGACTTAGTTCCATCACATGATTCTAAAACAGCAGTCACAAAAAATGTAAATTAACAACTGTGAATAAACATATACCTGAATAAATTCAGTGGATAAATGTCAATAAATTACAGCTATAATCAAAAAAACATTAAACCAAAAAGATCACATATAAATCAAGTCAGCTATTTGCAATGAACGCATTGACGTCCCATTTCACATTCATACCATATGGGACGTAAGTTTTGGCTGTGTATAGCCACCAAGTCTTGAGCCTGGAGATCTCCCTAATAATATTACTTCCCCTCCAACTTCCAATAAAGCTAACAATGCCCAAAAAAATAAATCCACTCGGATTCCTATTGTGGTAAAGTGCATAGTGTTTAGATAAACTATGACCTGTAAAGCCCTTTCTGATGTTGGCTACATGCTCGTTCAACCTGGTCTGCAGCATCTGTTTAGTGCGGCCACTATACTGTAGGCCACAGGGACAACATACAACATATACCACATTCTTAGAAGAACACGTAATGAACTGTTTAATGGGAAAAAGTTTGTGCGTAGCATGTGATTCAAAAGATGTAATCTTCCTAGCTCTCTCTGCATTTAGTGCACAAATAGGGCACTTCTTGCAGGGAAAAAACCTTTCATGTTGTGAAAAAAAGAAGGCTTTTTAGGGGAATCTATGATGTTGGGGGCTATTTGCAATCTCAGCGGAGGGGCTCCCCTAAAAACAAGCGGGGTGTTTCTCTGGAAGCAAAGATCCTAAAACTCGATAATTTTATTGTAATACATTCCAATGTTTCTTGAAAATATTCTTAATAACATAGTGCTGACTGGAATAAGAGGTAAGGAATGCAAAATCAAAAGGTTCAGTGGTCCTCCAAGGTTTAGGTGCCAATAACTCCTCTCGACTTTGGCTCCCAGCATAAGAGAAAGCCTGTTGTAATTCCACAGGGTCATAACCTTTTTCCAAAAATCTGGATGTGAGGAGCTGAGGACCCCGGATTCTTTCACAAAGTCTTCATATTCTGTACAGTTTTGCTCACGGCGCAAGAACTGGCATCTAGGTACAGATTTGAGCCAGGCCGAATGGTGGCAACGGCCCAGATCTATAAACCCTTTTCTGTCAGTCTCCTTAAAGAACGTGGTGGTAATAATATTTCCTGCTTTCACCTTAATCTGTAGATCCAAGTAATGTATCTCTTCTTTGCTGAACTCATGTTGCAAGGCAATACCTCTGTCATTGGCTTTCAACAAAACAATGAATTCAGCAAGTGACTCAACACTGCCTTCCCAGAGGAGGAGGATGTCATCTCTGTACCTCCGCCAAAGTTGCAGCTGCGGCCTAGGCCGCCCATAGATGACGTCCTCCTCCCATTTGGCCATAAAAAGATTTGCCATACTGGGTGCAAATTTGGCCCCCATGTCAACACCCCTACTCTGCAGGTAATACTTATCACCAAACCAAAAGTAGTTGTGTGCCATGCAGAAGTCCAGTAGAAGCAGAACAAAATGGCATTGTCTGAGATGAAGAGTTTCATCCCCCGACAAAAAATGCTCAACTGCTTCAAAGCCATGCGTGTAAGAAATCACTGTGTACAGGGAAGCCACGTTTGCCATTACTAGGAGATACGTCTCCTTCCACTCGACTTCACGTAAAACATTGATAACCTGTGCTGAATCCTTTAAATATGATAGGGTACGGGTATCCAGAGGTTGCAGAAAATGGTCAATATATTGGCCTGCCCTAGATGTTACTGAATTGATCCCACTAATAATGGGCCTCCAGGAGGATCAATTAAACTTTTGTGGATCTTGGGTGGAAAATAGATAACCGCTGCCCTCGGAGTATAGGGACCAAAAAAAGCTTTTTCCTTCTTAGTAATGATTTTAGTCCGGTAACCTTCCTCCACCAGGCCCACAAGTTCCCTCTTGAATTTAAGGGTAGGATTGCCGGCAAGAGGGGTGTACGTGTCCCGATCAGACAGACGAAGAAGCATTTCATCATTGTAAGCCCACCTGTCTAGAATTACTATACCACCCCCCTTGTCAGCAGGATGCACCACAATATTGTTCCTTTCTTTAAGGGAAGGTAAACCCTTTTTGAACTTGGCATTCTCTCTGTGATTTGCAAATTTAAGCTGATCTATATCCCTAGCCACCAAATCTTTAAATATGGCAACAGAAGGAGCCACCTTTCTAACGATAGCACTGCATTCTGCCCTTGATTGTCCATGGGAAGTTCTATGTTTAAGAACAGTCTCCTAATATTAGTCATATAGTTAGTTAATTTATTAGCCAGGGCTCATGTCAGTATCTTCACATTTGAGGTAGGAAGCGATATAGGTTGGTTGGATTTTGGGAGTCCAGATTGCTCATTGAGAGAAGACTTCTTCAAACACTTTTAGAATCTTCAGTAAATGACCATATTTGTTATATATCTCAGATGGAAGTCCATCAATTCCAAAAAACATTATTATTTGAGGAATCAGCTACAGTTACAATCAATTTTTCTACGTAAGGGGAGATTCCAAGAATTGTCATTCCTCAGTTGTCAACTGGAGTATATCCAAAGTTTACAAAAAACTGCACTACGTCTATCAAAGGGTAACTGACCTTTGTTTTTTACATGTCCTCACAGAACTCAGTAAAGCAATCCACTATTTCTTCAGTTTTATAAGTAAGCCTACCTATTTTGTTTTTTAAAGCCGAAATCTCCAGGATCTTGTTGTGGTTGAACAATTACTGCCAAAAGATGGCCTGTATTCCCCTCTCCTCAAAATATTTTTGTTAAAAAAAAATGCTTATGTTCAGCCCGAGATAATAGGATTTTTGTCTTACTATAAAAAAATCATTTTCTCTGAAGTTCATTGACGGACGCAGTCTTCTTGTTCTCAATAGCAGTAGGGTTATGCTGCCCGCTACAGGAGTAGGACACTAGGCAGTAAAATGTTCTTGCTACGCCTATGGGCAGTCCCAGGGGGTATACCCTCTCTCCCTGCTATAGGATGTCAGTTTTGTATCAAAGCAGTGTCAGAGAAAACAATACCACCCCAACTCAATAATAGAGGGGCGGGAACTGTGTCTGTCAATGAACTTCAGAGAAAAGGATTTTACGGTAAGACAAAAATCCCATTTTCTCTATTGTTCATTGACGGATGCAGTCTTCTTGTTCTCATTAGCAGTAGAGACGTCCCAAAGCAGTGCCATAAAAACAGGAGGGGTGGGAACAGCAGAAAATAATGAACCACAGCCAACCAGGCATCATAGGACTCATCAGAACAACAAGATGAGACCCACCTGAAAAAACAGTAAACACCCTCAAGGGAGACTAGAAACACCCTTAAACGGCGGTCTGCAAAACTTTGTGGCCAAAGGAAGAATCTGCAGATACCAGCACATCCAACTTATAAAACATTTGTGAAAGTATGAACAGACATCCAGGTAGCTGCCTTGCAAACCTGAACTACAGATGCCTGATGGTGAAAAGCCCAGGAAGCACTAAGCGCCTGAGTAGAGTGCGCCTTAAAAGGGAAAGGTGGAACCTGACACTTAATTGAATAAGCCTGCACAACCGTCTGTCTAATCAACCTGGAAATAGTCACAGCAGATGCAGGCAGCCCTTTCTTTGGTCCATCCATGAGGACAAAGAGAAAATCTGACTTTCGAAAAGACTCAGTAGTCGCCATGTACACACTGATTGCCTGAACTTCATCCAAAGTATGCAATGCAAATTCCTTAGGATGTTTAGGCTTAGGACACAAGGAGGGTAACACAATGTCCTTATTTAAATTGGGAACTGGAAACCACCACTTTATCCCTGTGAACCACCAGATAGGGAGAACAACAGGACAACACCGTCAGTTCCGACACTTGGTGGTAAAAAATAACCACCAAGAAGGTCACTTTCTGAGATAAAGTAAGCAGGGGAATCTCCCAAATATTTTCAAAAGGAGGTTTCTGGAGAACCGACAGCACCAAATTAAGATCCCAAGGTGGCAACGGAGGAGCCAAATGTCGCACATCCTGGATAAAACCACGTCCTTGGGAATGGGTGGCTAATAGCCTTTGGGAAAAAATGGCCAAGGCCGAAACCTGACTCTTGATAGTACTCAAGGCCAAATTTTGATCAACCCCCCGTTGAAGGAAAGCCAAGATCCAAGACACCAAGTAAGACCGAGGGGAAACCCCAAGAGACTCACACCATGCAATATACGACTTCCAAGTGCGATGATAGATCTTTCTAGAAGTCGCTTTTCTCCCTTTAAGCAGAGTGGGAATCACAGAAGCAGACAATCCCCTGTCCTTCAGTACCTGACTTTCAACAGCCAAGCTGTCAAAGCCAGCGCCTGTAAAGCAGGATGGAAGATTGGTCCTTGAGACAGCAGATCCTCCCTGAGAGGAAGTCTCCAAGGAATCTGCAACTAGCCTGACCAGGTCGGCGTACCAAACCCGGCGAGGCCATTACGAAGCCACAAGGATGACCTTAATAACTTCCGCCTTGATCCCGCGAAGAAGTTTCGACAGCAACCTGAGCTGGGGAAAAGCATACATCAGCCGATACTGACGCCACGGAGCCACCAGCACATCTGTGGCGTCTGCCAGAGAATCCCGAGAGCGGACTACAAACCTCTGCACTTTCCTGTTGCTCCGAGACACCAACAGATTTACGTCTAGAGTGCTCCAATGAAGGCACAGCTGCTGGAACACCTCCAGATGGAGAGATCATTTCCCTGGAGCCAAGGTCTGCCGGCTGAGGTGATCCGCCTGCTAATTTTCCACTCCCGGAATGTGAACGGTGGAGAGAGCCGGAACAAAGCGTTCCACCCACCGAAGGATGCCTGCCACCTCTAAGGTCGCAAGGAAACTTCTGGTGCCCCTTGGTGATTAACATAAGGCACAGCCGTGCCATTGTCCGATTGAATGCGCACCCCAAATGTGCTCCGTCCAGTGGATTAGGCAAAGCCTGATTTCTCTCAGCTCCAGAACATTGATCGGTAACCTGGATTCCTCCAGAGACCAGACCCCTTGAGCAGAAAGCTTGTTGAGAACACCTCCCCACCCGGACAGACTGGCATCCGTGGTGATCACTGTCCAATATATGGGAAGGAAGGATTTTCCTTGTTTGAGAATCGGGGACTGAAGCCACCATAACAGGGTCCCCCTGGTCACCTGGCTCAACTGGATCTGATTGTCCAGAGAACTTGGATCTTTGTTCCATTTGAGAAGAATTTCCTTCTGGAGTATTCTCGTGTTAAATTGAGTGAAAGGCACCGCCTCGAAGAATGACACCATCAGTCCCAGAACTCTCATACAAGTCCGAAGGAACGACCATTTGCTGGACAGCAATAGCTGAATCGCAGACTGAAGTTTTTGAAGTTTATCCGGAGGAAGAAACACCATGGCTGAGGACGAGTCCAAAGTCAGGCCCAGATAGTCCAGCCTCATGGAAGGAACCAGGGACGACTTCTGGAGATTCACAACCCACCCAAACTCCTCCAGAGTTCTCATGCTGATCTCTAAGTTTGTCACCAGCACCGTGGGAGACTCTGCACGGAGAAGCAGATCGTCCAGCTAACCCAGGTCCGATAACCCCCCCCCCCGGCGTAATGAAGCCAGGATTGGAGTCAACACCTTTGTGAAGACCAAGGAGCAGAGGCGAGACCAAAGGGTAACGCCACAAACTGATAGTGATCCTCTCCCATGGCAAACGCAGAAACCGTTAATGTCTAGGATGTGAAGATAGGCATCTTTGATGTCTATGGAGGCCAGGAAATCCCTCTGGGGTAGGGAAGCCACTACCATGCGAATGGATTCCATCTTGAATTTTTGAACTGGCACGAAGCAATTCAGTGCCTTCAGGTCCAGAATCAGATGCACCTTGCCTGGGGACTGTAAACAGGTTGGAGTAAAAGCCCTGAAAACGTTGCGAGAACAGAAATGGAACAAATACTCCTTGTTGTACCAGGTCCTGTACCAGCCCAAAGAGAGCCTGTAAGCGATCTGGGGACAGTCACACATTTGAAGGGAAAAACCTTAACAGAGGGACGGATTGAAACTCGATCTTGTAGTCAGACCATATGACCTCGTGCACCCACTTGTCTTGTATTTGGGAAAGCCACAGATCCGGAAACCGGCAAAGATGTCCCCCCACCCCAGACACAGGTTAAGGGCGCACCTTCAGGCTGAAGGGGCCTTATCTGCAAGTCTGGGCAAACCTGATTTCTCTTTTCCAGACCAGGGTCGCTTGGAGCCACCGGAGAAGGCCTTGAAGGACTTTGATCCTTTATCACTTGTCCCTGAGGGACGAAAAAACATTTTTATGTGCTGAAAAGGAGGGACTCTGTCTGTGACGAGGGTCCTTACCCTTGTTAGACTGTGAGAGAAAGGTACTCTTACCCCCTGTAAGACCTTTAATAATGTCATCAAGGGGTAGATCAGTCAAAGTCTTCTTAGAAGTCTGATCCGCAGACCAGCAATTTAGCAACAGTATACGCCAGAGGACCACTGCCGACACCGACAGTCATGCCAATATTGGAGCCGCATCTAGCGATGCGTAACAAACAAAAGACAGCCCCTGGATCAACTGGCCTGTCAGCTGCTGAAAAGCAGGAGGAAGTTGTACCCCCTCCAGGTCACGGTGTAGTAACTTAGCCCAGTCAGTCAAAGTTTGTGACACGTAAAAAAGTAAAGTAAAAGTAACCTGCGCCTCAGTCACAGTCGCAGCTGCGTCCTCCATTTTCAGGGTCCCACGCACAGATACAACCAGTGCATCCACTAGTACCTTCTCTTGCGTGGTTCCGGAGGTAGAGGTGTCATCCTCACTTTCAGAGGAGACAGGGCGCGAGGTAGTAGACCCGGCAGGGAGACCCACGTCTGCGGTGGCTGAATCAGATTCAGAATCTGACACATCAGATGAGGCAGGGGTAGGAGGGGGGCGTTTTTTGGCACCCCGTCCTTTACAGGCCACCTCCACCCCGGACACAAAGGATTCCAAGACCGCCGACAGTGCATCTTTAGATAGCTGGGATCTGGAAGGCCCTGCGGCCTCCTTAAGGGGGTCAGATGGGGAAAAATGTTCTCCAGGGTCCATGTTACACCAGTGGAACCCCGCAGCAAAAAGTTGAAAAAAAACTTTTGGAAAACATCCCACCGCATTACAGCACCCCAAGAGGTCAGGCAGAACGCACAGAGACCCCCAGCAGAGAGAGAGAGACCCCCCAGACTCACCATCCCACCAAAGGTGCACCAGGAAGGCCCAGAACGTCTGCACAGCACGTGTCTGCAGCAATCTCAATCCTCATTGAAAAACATTGTCAGCACTAGGGTACAGGGAGGGGCTCCACCACCACAAAAAACGCCTCTAGGGACTCTAAGAACATAGTCGCCATTGATTTACAATGGGATCCACCGCAAAAAGGCCGTGCCAGGTGTACCAAGATCTCCTCAGTACATGTAGGCTACAAGAGAATGGCGGCCCTGCGTGGCCTACAAAGTTTCTAGGGGCCCTCGAGGGGATCCACGGCCTCCTGGACAGGATCGACAGGAAGGGGCCCTGGCAGAAACAGGTAAATCCCCACCCGCACGACTGATCGTCTGGTCGCTGGCGGTGCAAGCCCCCCCCCCACCCCCACCATCCGCCTAAGCCCAGTCCCAGCCCCCAGGAGTAGCTCCAATCACCCCATAGCCCCAGTAGTGAGTGGGGGGGAAGGGGGACAGGTTGGGGGGTGCGTGACAGGACAGAGGGGAACCTGGGAACGCAAGGGTCCGACCGTCCCAAAAAGGGGCCCGCGTCCACCCCAAAATCCACCAGGGAGAGAGGTGGGGAACAGTCTAATCACCATACCAGTAACAGACGGGTGCCATTTCCTGGAAGAACCCCTCGCCGCCGAAGTGGGGGGGCTGTCGGCCAATAGGAATGCTACAACTTGGACCTAGACCCGGTCGTATGTGTATTCACAGGAAGCCTTGTATTTTTAAAGTAATTCAGCAGTCTTGGCTCCTATTCTCCAAGTGTCCCCATAGCAAACCGCTTGCTAGGGAGGCACTTGTGTGGGCTCGATCCTGACCCATGCTGCATGTGTCTATTGACACACACAGTGCGGCTTAGCCCCACCCCCCACTATCTGCTCAAAGGAGTTGATTAACAGCAGCTGGAGCCAATGGCTCTCCCCTTTGAGAGAGGGGAGAGAAGGAAAACGATGCTGCAGATAGGCATGTCGCTGGATCAAGATCAGGTATGTATTTCGGGGGAAAGGGGGCTGGGGGGGGGGGACTGGCATGGAAAGGTTTTTTACCTTGATGCATTAAGGTATAGAACCTTTTACCTTTACAACCATTTGAAGAATGAAGGAATGAAGTCTTCCTCTGATTGGCTGAGGTGGAGAAGTGGGCAAATGAAATCACAAGCTCCACCTCAGCCAATCAGAGGAAGTCTTATATGCATTCATAAAAATACAAGGCTTCCTATGAATGTCTGAACTGCTCAGCCTTTCTCGACTTTGTACTGGCACCAGACAGGAAGTCCCCTTACCCCTGCTGAATCACAGCACTGTACGCTGATGCTATGTATAGTTTATACAGCGTTGACGGCATCTGCAATCCTTAGGGAAGGTAATGGTTCATTGGGGCTAAATTGGCCCAAAATAACTATTTAAAGTAACACAAAACCTGGAATTGGGCTTTATTGCTCAAATCAATTTTTGTTTTCAATCTTTTAGCTGTCCTATGCATAAAAACAATAGTAAATTCATTACTTACCTTCTCCATGCTTCAGTGCCTCTCTCTCTTCCAGACTGATAGATACCCAGCATCATCTAACTCTACCTGTGAGCCCGGGTTGTCATGAACACATAACCTGGGCTTAATGTCATCATGCAGCTTGGGTTCACAATATACAGTATTGTCATATGAAATGGTGCTGACATGTCACAACATTGTGATGTGTAAGCATCCTTAAAGCCTGCCCACAGCAAGAGGAAATACATCACTCATTGCTGGACTGCAGGAATACTCTCCAAATATTGTATGTATGCTTTAATTCAGTGGTTCTTAACCTTGTTGGAGGTACTGAACCCCACCAGCTTCATATGCGCATTCACCGAACCCTTCTTAATTGGAAAAATAAAATATGATTTTATGAGTCTAGTCTCGGGAGGGGCACTGCCAGAAAATAAGGTGTTGATTACAGAACTGAATTAAACGTATCATACAAAGTAAAATGTACAGAGGTCAGTAGTATGTAGGGCAGCGTACAGAGGTCAGTAGGCTGTAGGGCAGCGTGCAGTAGTGAGTAGTTTGTAGGGCAGTGTGAGTGGTCAGTAGTTTGTAGGGTAGTGTACAGTGCTCAGTAGTTTGTAGGGCAGTGTAGCGAGGTCAGTAGCATGTAGGGCAGTGTATAGGGGTCAGTAGTTTTTAGGGCGTAGAAAGGTGTAGAAAGGTCAGTAGGATGTAGGGCAGTGTACAGAGGCCAGTAGCATGTAGGGCAGTGTATACGGGTCAGTTGATTGTAGGGAAGGATAGAGTGGTCAGTAGGCTGTAGGATGGTGTACAGAGAATAGGGCAGAGGACAGGAGTTGACAGGACAGAGGATAGGACAGTGTACAGGGATCAGTAAAGCCACACACCAGGGGGCTGGGAGGACACACACCAGGGGAGGGTCAGGAGGGCACACACTGGGGGGGGGGGGTCAGGAGGGCACACACCGGGGGGGGGGGTCAGGAGGGCACACACCGGGGGGTTGGAAGGGCATACACTGGGGGGAGGATCAGGAGGACACACACTGTGGGGGAGGGTAGTGAGGGCACACACCAGTGGAGAGTCAGGAGGCCACACACTGGGTGTCAGGAGGGCACACATCAGTGGTTGGGAGAGCACACACTGGGGGAGCCAGGAGGGCACACACTGGGGGGGGGGGGTTTGGAAGGCATACCATGGGGTATCAGGAGGGTACACACTGGGGTGGGAGGGCATACCATGGGGTGTCAGGAGGGCACACACTTGGGGGGATTGGGAGGGCATACCATGGGGTGTCAGGAGGGCACACACTGGGGTGGGGGGTGGGAGGGCATACCATGGGGTGTCAGGAGGGCACACACTGGGGGGAGGTGTTGGGAGGGCATACCATGGGGTATCAGGAGGGCACACACTGGGGGGGTTGGGAGGACATACCATGGGATGTCAAGAGGGAACACACTGGGGGGAGGTGTTGGGAGGGCATACCATGGGGTGTCAGGGGGGCACACACTGGGGGGGGGGGGGTTGGAAGAGCATACCATGGGGTGTCAGGAGGACACACACTGGGGGGGAGGTGTTGGGAGGGCATACCATGGGGTATCAGGAGGGCACACACCAGGGGGCATTCACAATGCTTATTGAGCTAAATGAAAAAGACATGCATTTCCATTTGTCAGCTAACAGCATCTCTATGCTAAGCTGCAGTTATTTAGCAGACTTAGCATAGAGGTGCTTGCAAACGAATCCACCATGTACAGCTAGCTGAGCCTACCTCCAGGAACATTCACTCGGCTCCCTCTGCTCAGCTGCTCACACTTCCCTCTTCCAGGCGGGCGCGATCTCCGTGGTCAGGTACATCCCCATCCCGCCCACTCAAGCAGCAAGCAGCCTGCAGGCTGGAAACCTGCTGGGGGAGGTACAGGGGGCAGAGCGTCAAGTGTCTATGTGTAATGGCTGTGAATCTTCCCGACCGCAGCTCTGTTTCTTTGGGGGGGGTTTGGCCTCACAATCAGTAATATTTTCTCAGGGGGAGCAATTGTCCTGTTGCACCCCCGCCGAACCCCTGAGACTGACTCACTGAACCCCTGGGGTTCGATCGAACCCAGGTTAAGAACCACTGCTTTAATTATTAGAATTTAGACAAAAAAAAATAGTGCAGTGAGGGGAAGTGAAAAGCGCTTCCAAAGTTGGGTTTTAACATTCTTACAGGACAGGGGAATGTAAGCATTTTCTTCTGCAGGTAGTGCTCAATATTTTTTTAACAACAAAAAAATTAAAGATGAAGAGAAATTTCAATTCTTAAAATACCGGTAGATCTTTAGCCAAACCATGCCACTTAGCTTTGGCTAGATTATTGGAAGGCTGAAACCTAAAGCTGGCTATGCATCAGTAGAATTTTGCTAGAAAAATTAAGAATTTTGATGTACCTGTAAATTCCAAATTATAGAGTACAGTGCAGGACATAGGAGTTGATTCTTAGACCATGCATTATATGCTGCTACTTTCAGGTGACTGGACACAGGCAAAAGCTTTGCTGGGAACTGCTTTCCAGTGTACCCAAATAACCTCACACACTCTGTTAGGCTCCAAATTTTTTGGCAAGCAGCAAGGAGATTACAGAGGAAGAAAGGAGGGACCTGTGTCCTGTGCTGTACTATTGATATATTATCTTTATCGTACAGGACAGGAGGAGTTGATTCTTACACCATGAAAAGTCCCCAAGGAATACGTTGAGGGTGGGCAACAAAACAGCCAAAATTGCAGCAAAAGGCATACAGAAAAACAAGAAGTGTCAATGGCAGAAACATCTTGTAGCCAAAAACAGGGATCAGCAGGGACTCAAACAGCCAGCTTTTAAAAAAGTGGTTTTAAAAGTGTGACAAAAGAACAAGTAACAGCCCTGCGACCCTTCAGAAGGGTTGATGCTATATGCTGTAAGAACCCAGTAACCCCAACCTCTTGGGGGAATGGCTATGGGTAGGGAAAGAGAGATTCGTTCTTTAGGGGAAGAAGCCCTGAAAGAAAGGCAAAATAACCACCCTGCGTATGAGGAACAGAAGTGGGGTCAGATGGCAAGGGAACTCATGGTAGGCAGCCATATATTATGCCCTCTGCTTCCTCTGTCACTGCTTGGCAGCCTATGTACAGTGTAAAGCAGGTTATATATGGACATTTGTTTGTTTGTGTATATATAATATATATATATTATATATATATATATATATATATATATATATAAAAATATACACACACACACGCACAGTATATTGTCAAAAGTATTGGGACGCCTGCCTTTACACGCACATAAATTTTAATGGCATCCCAGTCATAGTCCGTAGGGTTCAATATTGAGTTGGCCCACCCTTTGCAGCTTTAACAGCTTCAACTTTTCTGGTAAGGCTGTCCACAAGGTTGAAAAGTGTGTCTCTATGAATGTTTGACAATTCTTTCATAAGCCGATTTGTGAGGTCAGACACTGATGTTGGACGAGAAGACTTGGCTCACTGTCTCTGTTCTAATTCATCTCAAAGGTGTTCTATCAGGTTGAGGTCAGGACTCAAGTTCCTCCACCCCAAACTTGCTATTCCATGTCTTTATGGACCTTGCTTCAAAAACTTAAAAAAAAACACGCCATGCCTCTTAGTAAATATCTTGGACTGTCTACTTTCCAAAGGGGGTCATTTGGGGGATTTTCTACTGTCCTGGCATTTTCAGGTCTCAAGAAATGAGGCATCACATCAGGACTAATCGATTTTCAGATATACTGTATATACCATAGCTTGTGGACTCTATAACTTTCCCACAGACTAAGGCCTCATGCACACTGGACGTTATAAAAATGCCAGTAGCTTTGTAGGGAGTTTTTCTGCGTTTTTTTAGCTTTTTTGCATTGGCGTTTTTCAGCGTTTTCAGCTAAAAATCACCTCTCTGCTCTTTTAGTATCTACGACTTTCCCACAATGCAATGCTTGCCAGAATTGCATTGCATAGGTGTTCACACCCATGCGATAAGATTTAGGTGCGAGGAAAAAAGGGTCCTAAAACATTTTGGTGCAAATGTGATGCAATTTGAGCCATTCAAAATATATGGCTCAAATCGCATCGCACAGACATCACATTTCATGTGCTTAGGAATGCGGTGCGTTTTTGGTGCAAATCACATGCGGTGTTCAGCATGCACCAGTGTGAACCCAGGCTATGTTGCATGAACGACACCTCCAAACACAACCCAGGCTTAAAAAAAGCAATACAATAAAAAACGTCAAAAAACACCAGTTAGCAGCGTTTTTTGGCGTTTATCAGAGTTTATTAATGTTAGAGCATTTTTACAGCTGAAAAACGCCACTCAAAACCCACCGCGTTTATTGGCTTTAGAAAAAAAAACATCTGACGGCAAAAACAGCCGCTGTAAAAACGTCCCATGTGCATGAGGCCTAAATAACATACACTGATTTGGGTTATTTTTATCAAAGAAATGTTGCAGAATACATTTAGGTCTAAATTTATGAAAAAAAGATTATTTATTTGCAAAATTTTACAACACAGGTTTTTTTCCAAATTTTTTGGCCTTTTTTCATTAGCAAAAAATAAAAATCCCAGTGGTGATTAAATACCACCAAAAGAAAGCAGTACTTGTATGAAAAAAATGATAAAAATGTAATTTGGGTACAGTGTTGCATGACTGTGCAACTGTCATTGAATCTGCAGCTGCTGTGATCCACCGAGCCGCCTGACATTTCATCTGCAGCCGCTGTTTGCTTTACAAACGCTCTCATCCTACCCAAACCAACCACCCTCTACACAGCTCGAGTGACATCCATCGTTCTTCAGATAACATGCGCGATCTTCACTTCCTCAAGTAAGTGCATCAATTTATATTATTTTATTTCATATCAAAATCTGTCCAATAGCTTTACCCCAGCTAATGGCGCCCTCTCCTTCCACTCTTTTTCACCTTCATTAGGTATTCAGGAACTATCAATAAGAGGAGCTGCCACCAACTTTTATTTATTAATTTATTCTTAAATATAGATTTAAACTGTAATTTTTTTGTGAAAATCAACAACAAGTGGGACACAATCATGAAGTGGAATGAAATTTATTGAATATTTCAAACTTTGTTAACAAATAAAAAACTGAAAAATTGGGCGTGCAAAATTATTCAGCCCCTTTACTTTCAGTGCAGCAAACTCTCTCCAGAAGTTCAGTGAGGATCTCTGAATGATCCAATGTTGACCTAAATGACTAATGATGATTAATAGAATCCACCTGCGTGTGTAATCAAGTCTCCGTAATAAATGCACCTGCACTGTGATAGTCTCAGAGGTCCGTTTAAAGCGCAGAGACCATCATGAAGAACAAGGAACACACCAGGCAGGTCCGAGATACTGTTGTGGAGAAGTTTAAAGCCGGATTTGGATACAAAAAGATTTCCCAAGCTTTAAACATCCCAAGGAGCACTGTGCAATTGATAATATTGAAATGGAAGGAGTATCAGATCACTGCAAATCTAGGAAGACCTGGCCGTCCCTCTAAACTTTCAGCTCATACAAGGAGAAGACTGATCAGAGATGCAGCCAAGAGGCCCATGATCACTCTGGATGAACTGCAGAGATCTACAGCTGAGGTGGGAGACTCTGTCCATAGGACAACAATCAGTCGTATACTGCACAAATCTGGCCTTTATGGAAGAGTGGCAAGAAGAAAGCCATTTCTTAAAGATATCCATAAAAAGTCTCGTTTAAAGTTTGCCACAAGCCACCTGGGAGACACACCAAACATGTGGAAGAAGGTGCTCTGGTCAGATGAAACCAAAATCAAACTTTTTGGCAACAATGCAAAACCTTATGTTTGGCGTAAAAGCAACACAGCTCATCTCCCTGAACACACCATCCCCACTGTCAAACATGGTGGTGGCAGCATCATGGTTTGGGCCTGCTTTTCTTCAGCAGGGACAGGGAAGATGGTTAAAATTGATGGGAAGATGGATGGAGCCAAATACAGGACCATTCTGGAAGAAAATCTGATGGAGTCTGCAAAAGACCTGAGACTGGGACGGAGATTTGTCTTCCAACAAGACAATGATCCAAAACATAAAGCAAAATCTACAATGGAATGGTTCACAAATAAACATATCCAGGTGTTAGAATGGCCAAGTCAAAGTCCAGACCTAAATCCAATCGAGAATCTGTGGAAAGAACTGAAAACTGCTGTTCACAAACGCTCTCCATCCAACCTCACTGAGCTCGAGCTGTTTTGCAAGGAGGAATGGGCAAAAATTTCAGTCTCTCGATGTGTAAAACTGATGGAGACATACCCCAAGCGACTTACAGCTGTAATCGCAGCAAAAGGTGGCGCTACAAAGTATTAACTTAACCACTTGCCTACAGTGCACTTTCACCCCCTTCCTGCCCAGGCCGATTTTCAGCTTTCAGCGCTCTCACATTTTGACTGAGAATTACTCAGTCATGCAACACTGTACCCATACAAAAATTGTGTCCTTTTTTTCACACAAATAGAGCTTTCTTTTGATGGTATTTGATCAATACTGGGTTTTTTATTTTTTGTGCTATAAATAAAAAAAGACTGAAAATATCGTGAAAAAACGCATTTTTCTTTTTTTCTGTCATAAAATTTTGCAAATTAGTCATTTTTCTTCACAGATTTTGGCCAAAATTTATACTGCTACTTATCTTTGGTAACAATAACCCAAATAAGTGTATATTATTTGGTCTTTGTGAAAGTTATAGAGTCCACAAGCTATGGTGCGAATCATTGAAAATTGATCACACTTGATCACACCTGATGTACTGAAGGCCTATCTCATTTCTTGAGACACTAAAAAGTCAGGAAAGTACAAATACCCCCCAAATGACCCCTTTTTGGAAAGTAGACATTCCAAGGTATTTAATAAGGGGCATGGTGAGTTTTTTGAAGTTGTCATTTTTTCCCACAACTCTTTGCAAAATGAAGATTTTTTTTTTTTTTTTTCACAATTTGCCATATTAACAGGTTATTTCTCTCACACAGCACATGTATACTTGCAACTACACCCCAAAACACATTCTACTACTCCTCCTGAGTATGGCGATACCACATGTGTGAGACTTTTTCACAGCCTGGCCACACACAGAGGCCTAACATTCAAGTAGCCCCGTCCGGCATTCTAGGAGCACAAATTACACATATAATTTCCTGACAACCTATCGCACTTTTGAAGGCCCTGGAGCACCAGGACAATGGAAACCCCCATAAAATGACCCCATTTTGGAAAGCAAACAGCCCAACGTATAATTTTTGAGGCATAATGAGTCTTTTGAATATGTCATTTTTTTCCACAAGTTTTTGGAAAATGTGGAAAGAAAATGAAAACACATTTTTTTTTACACAAAGCTGTCAATTTATGCAATATTTCTAACACATAGCATGTACATAGCAAAAATTGCACCCCAAAATACATTCTGCTATTCCTCCTGAGTATGGCGATACCACATGTGTAACACTTTTTCACAGCCTGGCCACACACATAGGCCTAACATCCAGGTAGCGCTTTACACAAAGTTGTCCATTTATCCACTTTAAGACTGGGCCTATTTTTGACACTTGGTGTTTACAAGCTAAAATCATTTTTTTTGCTAGAAAATTACTTGGAACCCCCAAACATTATATATTTTTTTTTAGCAGAGACCCTAGAGAATAAAATGGAGATCGTTGCAATATTTTTTATCACACCATATTTGCACAGCAGTCTTCCAGATGCGATTTTTTTGAAAAAAATTCACTTTTTTTAATTAAAAAATAAGAAAACAGTAAATTTAGCACAATTTTTTCCCATAATGTGAAAGATAATGTTACGCCGAGTAATTAGATACCCAACATGTCATGCTTCAAAATTGCGCATGCTCACAGAATGGCGCCAAACATTGGTACTTAAAAATCCCCATAGGCAACATTTTAAAAATTTCTGCAGGTTACTAGCTTAGAGTTACAGAGGAGGTCTAGGGCTCAAATTATTGGGCGGGACTTGCGTATGCGTTTGCTTCTGCGCGCGAGCTAACGGGGACAGGGCGCTTTAAATTTTTTTTTTTTTTTCCTATTTATTTTATTTATTATTTTTTTATTTTTACACAGTTTAAAAAAAAAAAAAATGTTTTGATCATTTTTATTCCTATTACAAGGAATGTAAACATCCCTTGTAATAGAAATAGGCATGACAGGTCCTCTTTATTGTGAGATCTGGGGTCAAAAAGACCTCACACCTCACAACTACACTAAAAAAGAAAAGAAAAAAAAAAAATTGTTGAAAGAGGAAAAAAAAAAAGCAAAAAAAAAAGCGGCCCTTTAAACCGGTTGCTAGGCAACGTCTTTTGACGTAGCTCCGGTCCTCCAAGACCATAGAGTTGAGTGAGGGCCATCTTGCCCTCACTCGACTTCCTGTCTCTGAGGATCCGGGACCAGATAGTTTTCCCCGCTGCCGGCGGGTCCGGTAAGCTGGGAAAACGTCTGGGACGCGGCAGGAGGGGGGGGGGCACCTCTTCCCCTGCAAAGAAGCTCTTGTACCTTTTTTGGTCGTGCGTTGTTTGCGCGATGTTACCGCGATTCGGCAGGCGGAAATGGCGGCAACATTGAACAGTGTTTGGGGTGCTATTGCAAATCACGGGCAACGCACAGGCGTCCCGCAATTTGCAATGATTTCTGGATTGCGGGCAGAATCGCGGTGATTCTGCCCGCGATCGCTGCGCTCACATGTGAACGTTATGGGTATCAATTTCTGGGCACTGATGAGGTGACTGTTGGGTGACAGGTGACATTGGGGGGGGCTGAGGACTGTGTGGGGGGACCTTTATTAGTGTGATTTTTACTTTTTACAGGGGTACAGAGCAGTAACTCACTATTTCTAGCTCTTCTCCCCTCATACTGGAAACTGTATGAGGAGAGAAGAGCTAGTAACACTGAGTTACTGCTCTTTGTTTACATTTTCTGATCGGCTGTGAATGGATTCACAGCCGATCACTTAGTAAACTGTCACTGTCAGTGACTGTTTACTACCGCCGGTGACAGCTGTGTTCCTACGGAACACAGTGCCACCGACATGACCGCGCTGCGCGCTCCCGATCGCGCATGCGCGGTCATCTCCCGGCCGCCTCCATTGTGATCGGCTGTGTCATTGGAACACAGCCGATCACGTGGGAAACAGCCACGCCCAGTGGCTGTTTCCCCCCTGCCGGTGACGGGGGGTGTCCCGGGGACACCCCGACACCGGCAGTGCACGGCGGCGCGCCCGCGATCGCGCGCCTGCCGTGCATTTCCTGGGTCACGTCATATGACGTCCGCCCAGGATAATAGCCGCACCGTCCCGCCGTCATATGACGGCGGGCGGGCGGTAAGTGGTTAAGGGGGCTGAATAATTTTGCATGCCCAATTTTTCAGTTTTTTATTTGTTAAAAAAGTTTGAAATATCCAATAAATTTCGTTCCACTTCATGATTGTGTCCCACTTGTTGATTCTTCACAAAAAATTACAGTTTTATATCTTTATGTTTGAAGCCTGAAATGTGGCAAAAGGTCGAAAAGTTCAAGGGGGCCGAATACTTTCGCAATGCACTGTATATTACCAAAAGTATTGGGACACCTGCCTTTACACCCACATGAACTTTAATGGCATCCTAGTCTTAGTCCGTAGGGTTCAGTTTTGAGTTGGCCCACACTTTGCAGCTATAACAGCTTCAACTCTTCTGGGAAGGGCTGTCCACAAGGTTTAGGAGTGTGTCTATGGGAATGTTTGACCATTCTTCCAGAAGTGCATTTGTGAGGTCAAGCATTGTGTGGTTGAGAAGGCCTGGCTTGCAGTCTGCGCTATAATTCATCCCAAGGATCTTCTATAGGATTGAGGTCAGGACTCTGTGCAGGTCAGTCAAGTTCCTCCACCCCAAACTCACTCATCCATGTCTTTATGGACCTTTATGGAAGGGCCAACCCCAAACTGTTCCCACAAAGTTGGGAGAATGAAATTGTTCAAAATATCTTGGTATGCGGATGCCTTAAGAGTTCCCTTCACTGGAACTAAGGGGTCGGGGCCAAGCCCAACCCCTGAAAAACGACCCCACGCCATAATCCCTCCTCCACCAAATGATTTGGACCAGTGCACAATGCAAGGTCCATTAAGACATGGATGAGTGAGTTTGGGGTGGAGGAACTTGACTGACCTCAACCCGATAGAACACCTTTGTGATGAATTAGAGTGCAGACTGTGAGCCAGGCCTTCTCGTCCATGTCAGCGCCTGACCTCACAAATGTGCTTATAGAAGAATGGTCAAACATTTCCATAGACACTCTCCTAAACCTTGTGGACAGCCTTCCTAGAAGAATTGCAGCTTTTATAGCTGAAAAAAGTGGGCCAACACAATATTGAACACTACGCGCTAAGACTTGGATGCCATTAAAGTTCATGTGTATGTAAAGGTAGGCATCCCAATACTTTTGACAATATAGTGTAAGTCACATCATGAGTGAGCACACAAAGCACAAAAGTCATATTCCATGTAACACCAGATGTAACAGACACTTGAGTCTCTACCATCCTGACCCTACGTCATTTTCTTAAACAGCAAAATCATAAAAAAGACGCAAAGAAAGGAAACAGAGGTAGAAGACAAAAAACAAAAAAAGAGAGCGGGAATGGGAAGAGGGAGGGGGGAAAAAAAGGGTAGGGTATGGGGCCCCTACTCCTTCTCTACTAGTACGAAGCCATATTTCCTAGAGCAAGTATAGGGACATTGAAGAAGGACCAATAGAACTACTTGTTGTTAGATTTCTCCTCTTTACCTTGCAAGGTTGCAGTAATACTCTCCATGGTGTAAATATAAGCTACTTTGGTGAGCCACAGCAATATCGTGGGGGGGGGGGGGGGAATTCCTGCTTCCCCAGGGAGGTCGACCAACATTGAATTTTTGTATTAAGGTTCTGAGAGATCCGAGTAATGGAGAAGATAGAGACTCAGTGAGCTGCTTTAGGAGCCTTGCACCTGTGACCAAAGCCCCTCTAGTTTTTGGCAAGACCAGAAGATATGCAGCATGGTACCCTCTGCCTTTCCGCAATGCCGAAAGGTGTTCATCGCATCAGGGTAGATGTTCTTCAAGAGAGACAGGACCTTATACCAATGTATGAGGACCTTATAGCTCAGCTCTTGGTATTTACTGGCCACCGAGGGGTAATGAGCAAAATGGAGGACATGGCTCCAGAGTTAAGATAAAAAATCAATTGCAACAAGGGGCGTCCTTGTCTGGTGCCATTGGTCAGGGAAAAATTCACAGAAGTTGCCTCATTTACTTTGACAGCTGCCAGCAGGGACAAATATATAGTGTTGATTACGATTTACTAAAGGCCTCTCCCACTCCAATATGAGTTAGTGTCGCCTTCAGAAATTTCCAGTCCACCCTATAAAATGCCTTCTCCGCATCAGAAGAAAGTAGGCATAGAGGTACTTTTCGAGAATGAGCCAAGTGAATGATATTGAGTGCTCTTGTTGTATTGTCCTTCGCCTTCTTAGGTAGGCAGAAAATTGGCTTAATCAGGGTGAATGACACTCTGAAGGTGAGGCAAAAGTCTTGACACTAAAATCTGTGTGAAAATCTCCCACTCTTTTCAATCGCAGCCCCCTGTTGCATGGGCCCAGGCCCTGGCCTCTCAATAATAGAACTTCTGACTCCCAGATGAAGCCCTCCTGTCTCCTAGGTGGAGCCCTGAACTAAACTCTTAATTATAACCACTATGCACACCTATCTACTCACAGCCTGCTGGTCCCCAGTAAAACCTGGGCACGGGGTTAGAGTGTCCTTTCCTATCAAAGCTCTTTAAAGCATCTGAACTGCAAACCCTGATTTGGGAATTACAAAAGCCAGAGAAAGCTGTGAAACCAACTTTCCTCACTTAGCATAGGCACTCAAAAGGCTCTCCCTCTGCATTTGTGAAAACTCTGTGCTTTTTACTTACACAGTGGCAGTGCTTAGCCCTGTCACTATGTTTGCATATATCATAGGTGTGCGCACAGGCTGTGCTCGATACACTCTAATCACCCCCTGCGGCGAAGATTCCACCTGCTTCCCAGACCTCCTTTCCTGGAGCGCTAATGGCTTCCCTCCCGTTCTGCCAGCTTGTGTGGGGGACATTTTAGGATGAAGAGCGGGGGAAGGGGCTGGTAAATATGTAATTTACTAACCTTCTTTTTCTGAATGAAGACAGTGAGTAATCGGTACCCATCACTCACTGCGTTCATTCATAAATGAAGAATAGTAAACTTTGGAAAAACTATTATTTTGATGCATACTGTATGTGCATCCCAAAATTGAATGCAGAATTGAAAATATTGGCATGGCAATCAAACACTTTTTTTTAGATTTTTTTTTTTAATGAAACTTTTCAAATCTATAATGGTACCATCAAAAGCTCTGGCAAACGATGTTTCTGAATTTTCCACAAAAACATACTTGAATGCAATTCTACTGGTGTATGGCTAGCTTAAGTTAGGTTTCACTGTTGTATGTGAGAGATTCTGCTGACTTCCTGTCCCCATGACAACAGAGAAGGTGAAGGAAAAAAAATCTAATAGGGACATACAGAAAGAAAAAAGATATCTTCCCATTCTATATAAAACTAGCAAATTTCAAAACTGTCTACGGACAAAACATGTCAAGCAGCGGAGGATGTGCTTATCTTGCTTGCATTGTATATATGGATCTCAAGATGTTTATTCTCTGTCTACCTACAGGTACCTACAGGCATGGGAAGACAGCTGGATCTGGTGACCAACTAGTGTTGAGACACTGCAGTTCATCAACTGTTGGATAAATAGCATTTTCCAACAGCCTCTGAAAAAAGGCACTGGGATGAATCCATGCACATCTCTTCCAATTTTTTCCATAGCAAAAAGAAAGGTTATGGAGTGTTCCTATTTACAGTATGTGACATGTAAGTATTGCTTGGGACAGCTAAATTGCTCTTGCACATCCAGTTGCCCATTGTGGTATATGGGCTCCTTTTTGTTTAGAATAATTCCTGAAATTAGATAACTGTAGATATGACAGAACATTTAGTAAGAACCATGTGGAGTCAAACTATACCAGGGATCTTCAAACTATGGCCCTCCAGTTGTTCAGGAACTACAATTCCCATCATGCCTATTCATGTCTGTGAATGTCAGTGTTTTACAATGCCTCATGGGATGTGTAGTTCCGCAACAGCTGGAGGGCCGTAGTTTGAGGATCCCTGCTCTATACTGTACATGTTTGTGTTTGCTTTGTTTTTGAAATGACCATTTAGAAGAAAAATGTATGTCCTACAACATTTTAGACCTATAATAAGACATTAATTCTTCCTGCCGCATGATGCTGCTCCTGTGTAGTAATAAAGCCTATCCACTCTAGAAAGTGTACATAATGTGTCATTGGTCCCCTATTATCTAAACACCAGTCACAATGTTTTTTTTAAGAATTTCCAGTTCAGGGGACATATACAGCTCACAAAGAAATACCAATGAATAGTGTTGAGCGAACACGGACTGTATTATTCGTGTTCGTACCGAATAATTGGATTTTTTGTACCCGAACACGGACACGGACACTTTACTGTATGTTCGGGTAAAAATCCGTGTTCGGTCGTTTTATTTCCGGGTTTTGCATGCTTTGGCGCTCTTTTCATGGCGGGCTTTCAACAGCCAATCAACAATCGTTTAACTGGTGTGCCTTAAGCCATCCCAGCCATGCCTGCAAATGTCTCAGTAGCTGTGATTGGCCGTCTGAAGCATGTGACCAAGTCTTTATAAGTTCGAGGCAGCCGCAGCGGCGTCATTATGCTGCTTAGATTCAGGGACAGAGCACACATCAACGTGCTGGCTGCTGATTAGGGAAAGATAGGCAGGAAAAAACCATTTGTGTCCGGATAGAATTGAGGGACAGGTCGGAGTGTTTAGGCAGGGCGAGTTGTAGGCATTTTAGGGATAGAGTCTGCTGAATTATATAGGGTCAGTGTCTTCTACAAACTACAATCGATATTGCTGTGTGGGGGGTGGGGTCTGCACTCAATCCTGATCTACGATCTCTTCTCAATCCTGTTAGGGACAGAGTCTGCTGAATTTTAGGGAAACTGTGTTCTACAAACTACAATCGATATTGCTGTGTGGTGTGGGATTGGAGATAGGCAGGTGTCAGTGATCCACATCCATTTTTCTGTGTGTGAGCTGCAGTGAACACAATCTTTTTGGGCTGCAGTGAACACAATCTTTTTGGGCTGCAGTGAACACAATCTTTTTGGGCTGCAGTGAACACAATCTTTTTGGGCTGCAGTGAACACAATCTTTTTGGGGTGCAGTGAACAAAATCTTTTTGGGGTGCAGTGAACACAATCCTTTTTGGTGTGCAGTGAACACAATCTTTGTGGGGTGCAGTGAACAAAATCCTTTGTGGGGTGCAGTGAACACAATCTTTTTGGGGTGCAGTGAACAAAATCCTTTTTGGGGTGCAGTGAACAACATCCTTTTTGGGGTGCAGTGAACACAATCTTTTTGGGGTGCAGTGAACAAAATCCTTTGTGGGGTGCAGTGAACACAATCTTTTTGGGGTGCAGTGAACACAATCTTTTTGGGGTGGAGTGAACAACATCCTTTTTGGGGTGCAGTGAACAAAATCCTTTTTGGGGTGCAGTGAACAAAATCATTTTTGGGGTGCAGTGAACACAATCTTTTTGGGGTGCAGTGAACACAATCTTTGTGGGGTGCAGTGAACACAATCTTTTTGGGGTGGAGTGAACAACATCCTTTTTGGGGTGCAGTGAACAACATCCTTTTTGGGGTGCAGTGAACACAATCTTTTTGGGGTGCAGTGAACACAATCTTTGTGGGGTACAGTGAACAGAATCTTTGTGGGGTGCAGTGAACACAATCTTTGGGGGGTACAGTGAACACAATCTTTGTGAGGTGCAGTGAACACAATCTTTGTGGGGTGCAGTGAACACAATCATTGTGGGGTGCAGTGAACTCAATCTTTGTGGGGTACAGTGAACACAATCTCATACTGAAGGTTTGAGGGTGCTGCCTGTTCCATACTCCCCCTACTCCTCATCTAGCCTTTTAGGGGTACAAACAATAGTAATTGGGGCCTAGTGTGGTTGTGTACGTGTGATATACATACACTTTTTTGGGATCATATTTTCTATTCCGCTATTTAATCAAAAACCTTTGGGGATCAGTTAAATTGGGGGATAGTCTGTGTTGGTACGTGTGAGAGAGATCCACCTTTCCAAGTTGTTGGGGTTCATCTCATACTTCTGAAGGTTTGAGGGTGCTGCCTGTTCCATACTCCCCCTACTCCTAGCCTTTTAGGGGTACAAACAATAGTAATTGGGGCCTAGTGTGGTTGTGTACGTGTGATATACATACACTTTTTTGGGATCATATTTTCTATTCCGCTATTTAATCAAAAACCTTTGGGGATCAGTTAAATTGGGGGATAGTCTGTGTTGGTACGTGTGAGAGAGATCCACCTTTCCAAGTTGTTGGGGTTCATCTCATACTTCTGAAGGTTTGAGGGTGCTGCCTGTTCCATACTCCCCCTACTCCTAGCCTTTTAGGGGTACAAACAATAGTAATTGGGGCCTAGTGTGGTTGTGTACGTGTGATATACATACACTTTTTTGGGATCATATTTTCTATTCCGCTATTTAATCAAAAACCTTTGGGGATCAGTTAAATTGGGGGATAGTCTGTGTTGGTACGTGTGAGAGAGATCCACCTTTCCAAGTTGTTGAGGTTCATCTCATACTTCTGAAGGTTTGAGGGTGCTGCCTGTTCCATACTCCCCCTACTCCTAGCCTTTTAGGGGTACAAACAATAGTAATTGGGGCCTAGTGTGGTTGTGTACGTGTGATATACATACACTTTTTTGGGATCATATTTTCTATTCCGCTATTTAATCAAAAACCTTTGGGGATCAGTTAAATTGGGGGATAGTCTGTGTTGGTACGTGTGAGAGAGATCCACCTTTCCAAGTTGTTGAGGTTCATCTCATACTTCTGAAGGTTTGAGGGTGCTGCCTGTTCCATACTCCCCCTACTCCTAGCCTTTTAGGGGTACAAACAATAGTAATTGGGGCCTAGTGTGGTTGTGTACGTGTGATATACATACACTTTTTTGGGATCATATTTTCTATTCCGCTATTTAATCAAAAACCTTTGGGGATCAGTTAAATTGGGGGATAGTCTGTGTTGGTACGTGTGAGAGAGATCCACCTTTCCAAGTTGTTGGGGTTCATCTCATACTTCTGAAGGTTTGAGGGTGCTGCCTGTTCCATACTCCCCCTACTCCTAGCCTTTTAGGGGTACAAACAATAGTAATTGGGGCCTAGTGTGGTTGTGTACGTGTGATATACATACACTTTTTTGGGATCATATTTTCTATTCCGCTATTTAATCAAAAACCTTTGGGGATCAGTTAAATTGGGGGATAGTCTGTGTTGGTACGTGTGAGAGAGATCCACCTTTCCAAGTTGTTGGGGTTCATCTCATACTTCTGAAGGTTTGAGGGTGCTGCCTGTTCCATACTCCCCCTACTCCTAGCCTTTTAGGGGTACAAACAATAGTAATTGGGGCCTAGTGTGGTTGTGTACGTGTGATATACATACACTTTTTTGGGATCATATTTTCTATTCCGCTATTTAATCAAAAACCTCTGGGGATCAGTTAAATTGGGGGATAGTCTGTGTTGGTACGTGTGAGAGAGATCCACCTTTCCAAGTTGTTGGGGTTCATCTCATACTTCTGAAGGTTTGAGGGTGCTGCCTGTTCCATACTCCCCCTACTCCTAGCCTTTTAGGGGTACAAACAATAGTAATTGGGGCCTAGTGTGGTTGTGTACGTGTGATATACATACACTTTTTTGGGATCATATTTTCTATTCCGCTATTTAATCAAAAACCTTTGGGGATCAGTTAAATTGGGGGATAGTCTGTGTTGGTACGTGTGAGAGAGATCCACCTTTCCAAGTTGTTGGGGTTCATCTCATACTTCTGAAGGTTTGAGGGTGCTGCCTGTTCCATACTCCCCCTACTCCTAGCCTTTTAGGGGTACAAACAATAGTAATTGGGGCCTAGTGTGGTTGTGTACGTGTGATATACATACACTTTTTTGGGATCATATTTTCTATTCCGCTATTTAATCAAAAACCTCTGGGGATCAGTTAAATTGGGGGATAGTCTGTGTTGGTACGTGTGAGAGAGATCCACCTTTCCAAGTTGTTGGGGTTCATCTCATACTTCTGAAGGTTTGAGGGTGCTGCCTGTTCCATACCCCCCCTACTCCTCATCTAGCCTTTTAGGGGTACAAACAATAGTAATTGGGGCCTAGTGTGGTTGTGTATGTGCGAGATACATACACTTTTTTTGATCATATTTCCTATTCCGCTATTCAATAAAAACCTTTGAGGATCAATTGAATTGCGGGATAGTCTGTGTCGGTACGTGTGAGAGAGATCCACCTTTCCAAGTTGTTGGGGTTCATCTCATACTTCTGAAGGTTTGAGGGTGCTGCCTGTTCCATACCCCCCCTACTCCTCATCTAGCCTTTTAGGGGTACAAACAATAGTAATTGGGGCCTAGTGTGGTTGTGTACGTGCGAGATACATACACTTTTTTTGATCATATTTCCTATTCCGCTATTCAATAAAAACCTTTGAGGATCAATTGAATTGCGGGATAGTCTGTGTCGGTACGTGTGAGAGAGATCCACCTTTCCAAGTTGTTGGGGTTCATCTCATACTTCTGAAGGTTTGAGGGTGCTGCCTGTTCCATACCCCCCCTACTCCTCATCTAGCCTTTTAGGGGTACAAACAATAGTAATTGGGGCCTAGTGTGGTTGTGTACGTGCGAGATACATACACTTTTTTTGATCATATTTCCTATTCCGCTATTCAATAAAAACCTTTGAGGATCAATTGAATTGCGGGATAGTCTGTGTCGGTACGTGTGAGAGAGATCCACCTTTCCAAGTTGTTGGGGTTCATCTCATACTTCTGAAGGTTTGAGGGTGCTGCCTGTTCCATACTCCCCCTACTCCTCATCTAGCCTTTTAGGGGTACAAACAATAGTAATTGGGGCCTAGTGTGGTTGTGTACGTGTGATATACATACACTTTTTTTGGATCATATTTTCTATTCCGCTATTTAATTTAACTGGGCCTCCATGCGAGACCTGTGTGCCTTGTTGCGCTGTTTTGAGTACTCCACCAACATGGCCAGTGGCAATGACGCCGTTCTCAGCTTAACTATCCCACTTCTATGCCTCCTTGAAAAAACAATTCGGGCGATGATGGAAGAGGATGTGGCACAGGATGAGGAGGAGGAGGAGGATGAAGAGGTAACATTTCCAAGGCTTTCAGGGCAGTCATTCGCAAGGGGCTCCGAGGGTGGGTTCCTGCACACGCAAACGCCAGGGACGCAATTGTCCAGCAGGGGCACAGTTCTGGAGGATGAGGAGGATGAGGAGGAGGAGGAGCTGGAGGAGGAGATGGAACCATGTTCACAGCAGGGTGGCACCCAGGCCAGCTCATGGCCATCACTGGTGCGTGGCTGGGGGGATACAGAGGACACGGACCATACACCTCCCACAGAGGACAGCCTTTCGTTGCCTCTGGGCAGCCTGGCACACATGAGCGATTACATGCTGCAGTGTCTCCACAACGACCGCCGAGTTGCCCACATTCTAACTTGTGCTGATTACTGGGTGGCCACGCTGCTGGATCCCCGTTACAAGGACAACGTACCGTCCTTAATTCACTCACTGGAGCGCGATCGCAAGATGCGCGAGTACAAGCGCACGCTGGTAGACGCCATGCTGCTGGCATTCCCATCTGACAGCGGGGCCACAGTGGAAGCACAAGGCAGAGGAGGAGGAGGAGGAGGTCGCCAACGCAACCAGGGCACCGCCAGCACCTCAGAAGGCAGGGTTAGCATGGCCGAAATGTGGAAAAGCTTTGTCAGCACGCCACAACAAACAGCAGCACCAGCAGCTCAGATGGAACGTCTTAGCAGGAGGCAGCATTTTACCAACATGGTGGAGCAGTATGTGTGCACACGCCTACATGTAGTGAATGACGGGTCTGCCCCCTTCAACTTCTGGGTCTCCAAATTGGGCACATGGCCTGAGCTTGCCCTTTACGCCTTGGAGGTGCTGGCGTGCCCTGCAGCCAGTGTATTATCTGAACGGGTATTTAGCACGGCTGGGGGCGTTATAACAGACAAGCGCAGCCGCCTGTCCAGAGACAATGTGGACAAGCTCACGTTCATTAAAATGAACCAGGCATGGATCCCACGGGACTTTTCCGTACCTTATGCAGAATAGCAATGGATACCGACCTTACCCACCCATTGTTCCATTTTTGCTCTTTCTCACTCTTTTGGGGTGTACCCTCATTTAAAATTTGTGAAAAGAAGCAGTGTTGGCTACCTCGTCCTCCTCCTCAGGGCCAGATTAATGTAGGGGCTATTGGAGCTGCAGCTCCAGGCCCCTACCTTTTATATAGGCCCCGGGTTGGCCATATTCACTGTTACCGCTCTTCTGTCACTTGTAAACACAGAAGTCTGGCTTCTATGCTCGCTTCCCCAGGCAGCACCCTCAGAACCTCCCCACACAGCGTGAAGGCCGGACAAGGAGGGACAGTTGGCGATGCATGGATGTGTTTATGGGCTTCAGAGACAGCATCCCATGTTGAATTAGGCATGCATGGCTGCACCCTTCCTCCTCTGGGTGCATGGCAAGGCACGGCCCTAAGGCCCTTCAAAATCCTCAGCACCAAGCCCATGATGCTGTTAATCCGGCCCTGGTCCTCCTCCACCGCCGCTTCCACCTACACCGCCCATAGGTGTGCGCAGCCTATTGCATTAAGGTGTGCACCCCAAAGTTGAAATACACATGCATGTGTTTGCCAGCAGGGAGAGTAATGTATCGGGGCCATGTACCTGTAGGCAAGGAGAAATAGAGCAGAGCAGGTCCCAGGGAGATCTTTCCCATCTCCTCACTGGCAATGCTATGTGCCCTAGGTGATTAGGGTGTGCCCAGGCACACCCAGCACACCCTGTGCGCACGCCTATGTCACCGCCACATCCACCACCACCTCAACCTCCCTCCTACTCCATATGGGCCTCGTCCTTCAGAGATGAAGAAGAACATTGTTTTATTTTTCTGTTTTTTTTTGTTGTTTTAAGTTATTTCCCTATCCACATTTGTTTGCAGAGCACTTGCCATGCTCTTAATTACGTTTTGCTGCCATTTGCAGCACTCTAGCCCTTTCCTTTGGTGTTTTAGAGCCATTTTAGTGCCTTAAAGTTCGGGTCCCCATTGACTTCAATGGGGTTCGGTGTCCGGGAAAAGTTCGGTAAAAGTCCGGGACACGGACCCGGACTTTTTTTTAAAGTTCGGCCGAACCCGTCGAACACGGACATCTAGGTGTCCGCTCAACCCTACCAATGAATACATAACCTGATATTATGTAAATTTACTGGTGATTTTGATCCTGGCTAGTTTTCCTTTAAGGTTTAAAATGCTGTGGAATGCAATGTAGCACAAGAGGTCAGACTAGTGTATTTTAACTGGCAGAGCATGGAAGATTCCATTGTACTTTTAGAATTTTCAAATTGAATGTTGTGGACAAAAATATACCTTTGTTCAACAGATTAATTGTATCTTTTTATATGGATGATTTTCTTGCGAACTCAACTTTATTTATTCTGGAAAAAAGGGTTTCTGGGCTTCAATAATCCTTTTTGTAATTAACCTTGCAGCATTGTGTAAGGGGTCAATATTTTTCCTACTCTGTAAGAAGCTTTCACAGACACAAGAAGTACTTCCAATACAGGTTAATCCTAAGAACCACAGTGCTATAATAAATAAAATGCTTCTTCACCTCTGCAGATTACTACATTCGTAACCTGATGCTACCATTTCAGGAAGACAAAACACTTATATTTAAACTGGAAATAAATAAATGTGAAGGTGTTGTAAACCAAAACCTTTATAGTTTTAATTTTCTAGTGCAAAATTACAAAATGAAAGAAGTCACCTTAACTGCTCCTGTTATGTCAGGCCCAGTCCAGCCTGTAAGGTGAGGACACCGCCTCTTCCAACTCATTGGATATACTGGAGCCCCCTTTCTGGGGAATGACTCAGAGTTTACAACTCTAACTGCCACCAGGCACCCAATGCATAGAAACTACAGAGAGGGTTTAGGACACTTGACTGAAAGGGGTACGTTTCTGTTTATGGCAGTCTAGGTGCCTTTTCTTCTTTCTTAACAGGGCTACTGCATGGCACATTCAATCTTAAAGGGACAGATCTAAAGTCCCTATAATGTGTGATAGTTTGTAATGCTGCTGTAACAATAATCTTGTGACAGGTCTACTGCTCTAATGTAGGGCAGCAAATCAGATAGAAGGAAGCAATTCTGATCGAGTCGGTAGGAAAATGGGCATTAATTGCTTGCAATACTTTTGAACACAACCATATTTCTTCTTCTACATCTCTTAATATTGAAGATACCTGAATTACCCTTATGTAATCTTATGCCAGATGCAGAGTGGAAGGATATCAGGAAATGTCCGTTCCTTGATGAACTCTGTAGCGAGTACACCTCAAACCATTCAGCTCTCAGATATTGTAGAAAGGGATTAGAACACCTGTTAGCTGTCAGGTTTTTACTGCAAAGGCTAAAAGCTGCATTGTGAAATGATTAACATTAATTAACAATAAATTAATTGACAAAAATGTGCTAAATAAACACCATATGACGTGAACAATAAATGAAATGTGCAATCATATACTGGCAATAAATAAGTCCAAAATCAGTGAAGAGTTGAATGCAATTGCAAGTAAAAATATGGTGACATATAAAACAATCTTTCACCACCAACTTGACGTCTAAGGCGGTGATGTCTAACGTGTGTTATGAGGATCCCGTAAGGATGGGTGCAGCGTTCAGCCGGCAGGCTTTTTATACATGCTTGATGTTTATACTACTTGCTTTAAGTGCATTACTTATTTTTTCAATAAATTATGGTATGATTTTACACTATGGTGTTTTATTTACATTTATGCAGATCATCTGATGCCAAGCTGAATATCTCATAAGGAGCACAGCGGAGAGGTCCACTGGTCACTCATCACCTACTTACCTCTGTGGTGTGTTTGACCTTTTTGGCTCTTTCCATCTAGTAAGCAGGCATTCCGTGTGGTGGTGGATATACAAGTTGGTGATGGAAGATTGTTTTATATGTCACCATATTTTTACTTGCAATTGCATTCAACTCTTCACTGATTTTGGACTCATTTCTTGCCAATATATGATTGCACATTTCATTTATTGTTCACGTCATATGGTGTTTATTTAGCACATTTTTGTCAGTTAATTTATTGTAAATTAATGTTAATCATTTCACAGCGCAGCTTTTAGCCTTTGTATTTATATTTGGTGGTATCTCATTGTAAGTTGCAGCTATATACAGTCAGGTTCATAAATATTGGGACATCGACACAATTTTAATCTTGTGGTGGCTCTATACACCACCACAATGGATTTGAAATGAAACAAACAGGATGTGCTTTAACTGCAGACTTTCAGCTTTAATTTGAGGGTATTTACATCCAAATCAGGTGAAAGGTGTAGGAATTACAACAGTTTGTATATGTGCCTCACACTTTTTAAGGGACCAAAAGTAATGGGACAGATTAACAATCATAAATCAAACTTTCACTTTTTAATACTTGGTTGCAAATCCTTTGCAGTCAATTACAGCCTGAAGTCTGGAATGCATAGACATCACCAGACGCTGGGTTTCATCCCTGGTGATGCTCTGCCAGGCCTCTACTGCAACTGTCTTCAGTTCCTGCTTGTTCTTGGGGCATTTTCCCTTCAGTTTTGTCTTCAGCAAGCAAAATGCTTGCTCAATCAGATTCAGGTCAGGTGATTGACTTGGCCATTGCATAACATTCCACTTCCTTGCCTTTAAAAAACTCTTTGGTTGCTTTTGCAGTATGCTTCGGATTATTGTCCATCTGCACTGTGAAGCGCCGTCCAATGAGTTCTGAAGCATTTGGATGAATATGAGCAGATAATATTGCCCGAAACACTTCCAAATTCATCCTGCTACTTTTATCAGCAGTCACATCATCAATAAATACAAGAGAACCAGTTCCATTGGCAGCCATACATGCCCACGTCATGACACTACCACCACCATGCTTCACTGATGAGGTGGTATGCTTTGGATCATGAGCAGTTCCTTTCCTTCTCCATACTCTTCTCTTCCCATCACTCTGCTACAAGTTGATCTTGGTCTCATCTGTCCATAGGATGTTGTCCCAGAACTGTGAAGGCTTTTTTAGATGTTGTTTGGCAAACTCTAATCTGGCCTTCCTGTTTTTGAGGCTCACCAATGGTTACATCTTGTGGTGAACCCTCTGTATTCACTCTGGTGAAGTCTTCTCTTGATTGTTGACTTTGACACACATACACCTACCTCCTGGAGAGTGTTCTTGGTCTGGCCAAGTGTTGTTAAGGGTGTTTTCTTCACCAGGGAAAGAATTCTTCGGTCATTCACCACAGTTGTTTTCCGTGGTCTTCCGGGTCTTGTGGTGTTGCTGAGCTCACCGGTACGTTCTTTCTTTTTAAGGATGTTCCAAACAGTTGATTTGGCCACACCTAATGTTTTTGCTATCTCTCTGATGGGTTTGTTTTTTTTTTTTTTTTCAGCCTAACGATGGCTTGCTTCACTGATAGTGACAGCTCTTTGGATCTCACATTCATAGTTGAAAGCAACAGATTCCAAATGCAAATAGCACACTTGAAATGAACTCTGGACCTTTTATCTGCTCCTTGTAAATGGGATAATGAGGGAATAACACATACCTGGCCATGGAACAGCTCAGTCATTGCACTGGCAGCACGCATTGAGCGCACACTCAACACAGGTGCATATATGCAGTGGCTCGGTATTAAGGTCCACCAACCATGGCGCCACATATATGCCTACTATGCCTATGGCCGACGGGAACTGGTTAAATGCCACACACACACATTGTGGTAATGCATGTTTTGTGTGGTGCACCAACATACTAAGGCTTGTCCACACCAGTAGGTTTGAGTTATTGTGGTCCTTTTGTTTATAAATTTCTATCAAGTCAATGCTATGTGCAGAAACACATTGCGATGTCTTGCCACCCAGTGCTGCGATAGAATGTATGCCTGAAACATTCTATTGTAACGCACACCAACCACATGGCATAGGTGTGAAGCCAACCCCAGATTTATAGCATTAGTTGCTTATTTGCAGCTTTGCATTTGTTTGATATTTACAGCTTTGAAAAAAGGCACAATTTAAAATTTGCACATAATAGCTTTTTAAAGGAGAAGGTTTTTTGGCCATACTCCCCCAATGTATCACCGGAGTGTGCTTAGTTCTGCACTACTGTGATTCATATTCAGCCAACAGTGTGCTAAAGTTGTCTGTCAGCTAACGTCAGAGTTGATCCAGGCTGTGCAGCGATCCCCACAGTAATGTCAGGATCCACCCAGATGCCTGACCAGCAGCTGACTCAGTCTCTCAGCACGCTGCTGAGAGCCTGATGAGCCAGCCACTATTGCTCCCCTCCCAGCCTGGTGCTCCAAAAAGCACTGGAGGGGCAAAGCACAGAGTAGTGACTAACAGTCACAATTTAATAAACATTTGTGCAACTATCAGGTGACCTACAATTTCAATACTACCACCTTTTTATTCCACCTGTGCTTGGTTTGGAGGTCTTTTATAAACTTTGAAAACTGTAAATAAAAAAATAACGGAGGGAAATATTGCAAAAATGGTTTGGCCACCTGAGATTAAAAGTGGAGTACATAGTCTGGCAGTAAAAGAGTTAAGTAAATACAAGATTAAAAGCCCCACATTCATATGAATGTAAATGTGCATGAAGGGTGTACACACATACACAAAAGACAGTTGTGCAACTCATATTGCCCTAGGTTCCCATATGTGCGTTTCTGTTGGTTGCGGTGACTGCGTTTCCCTCAGAAAAAGGTGCATGCACTTTTTACAAAATACGGCCTGCAGGGAAACCACATGGTCATTTTGACCATGTGATTTCCTTGTGGTTCCTGCACCGCGATTTTACACATGTGGGGTTGCCACTCAGAATGAATGGCAGCGCCGCGATTTTTCATTGTGGTGGGTTGCGGGTTCGGGAATCACTGCAATTTCTGCACCCGGAGCCACACGCAGAGGTGTGAACCAAGCCTTAGGTATTGCGTCTTTTTGCCATATTGCAGTTGAATGCAATTTTCAAGTTGGACATAATTAGTCTTTATTTACTCCACACAGTCTTGTTTTTTAAGTTTTCCACACAAAACAAAAATGAGAATCATTTAGCGTAATTATTACTGAAAATATAGGTTTCAAAAATAATTGCACAAACTATCATCTATTTATTTTACAGGTTCTATGCTTTCAGAGAATATATACTGTTTGGGGGTGTTTACATAATTTTCAAGCCAAAAATGTGGACTTCACATCTGCAAAAGATGAAAAAATTATTCGGGCAGCATAAGAAAATCCTGACTGGTAATGATACCCTGCTGACTCAAAAAATGCTACTGAAATTGTTCATACACCTAGGTGGACCTGAATAGCAGTGACCATAACATAAATTATTTTAAAGGAATGGAATCAAAGTTATAAAAAACATTTAGGGCCCATTTACACAATTTTCACTTTTCTGTTCTTGACATGCGTTAAAGCACGCACATTTATACGTGACCACGTGAACAGAAAACAAAACAGAACATGCAGCCTTTTTTTCACATATAGTGCCCCACAAGACACGAACAATGTAATATGTGTGTGCTGGAAGTGTGTTGCCTTAGCGCACAGAGGTGCCATTTAAAATGAATGGCACTGCAACATGCTAGCGCATGCAACGTGCAACGCTTGGTATGTGAGTGCCTCAGTCTTAGATTCTGATGTGCAAGTAGCACAGGGTTTTTACACCTCTGCTGCAACACTTAGTAAAATTCTGAAATGAAAAATAAAAGTTCAACCCTTTTAACAAAGTAGGGGCTGCCTTTCATTTCATTATAGTCAAGCTGTGCAGTCTGACTGTAAGATGTGGAGAACAGATGTCTCAAAACATTTTAAGGATGTCAGGTCCTGGACTGCGAATTGTCTATTTTTCAGCTATATTAGGTGGACCTATCTGGTAGGATAAACAGGTATTTATGGGACTTTGCAGGGGGACTAATGGAAAAACGAAAGTGCAAAGGCACTTATGTGTTAGTTTACCCCTACAAAGGGCATCCTCCCCACTAAACCCCCCCCCCCGCCCCCGCAGTTGCTCCAGTGGTCCAAGGATTTGAAATTCAATCTTTTCCTTCTTTGTGCAGTGCTTCCAGCATAGACCAGATTGTTTCTGATTGGCCAGCACTGTCATTGACAGCACTTGCCAATCAGAATCCATTTGGTCCCTGCTGGATTGCTGGAAGCAATGCACATAGATGTGGGAAAATAATAGGTATTACAAATTCCCAGACTGCTGGAGCAGTGGCGGGGTGATGACAGCTCGGCAAACCCGAGGTAAATTCCCCCGGGACTGGGGAAGATGGGGGTTAATGGTGTTCACCTTTACATTTTTCTATAAAGGTAAACTAACCCTTTAACAGCTGCAGCACATTTTTTTTTCCAATGTGAGTTCAAACTATGACCTCAATCCAGCAGGGACCAAATGGATTCTGATTGGCAAGTGCTGTCAATGACAGTGCTGGCCAATCAGAAACAATCTGGTCTATGCTGGAAGCACTGCACAAAGATGGAAAAGATTGAATTTCAAATTATTGGACCACTGGAGCAACTGCGGGGGTGGGGGGGGGGTGTAGTGGGGAGGATGCCCTTTGTAGGGGTAAACCAACACATAAGTGCCTTTGCACTTTCGTTTTTCCATTAGTCCCCCTGCAAAGTCCCATAAATACCAGTTTATCCTACCAGATAGGTCCACCTAACATTGCTTTATGGTGTGGCAACAATCCTGCACTGCTCCAGAATCCAGAGTAGAGTTGCCACTTTAATGCAGGCTCTGCCTGACTGCAATCTAGTGGGATGAAAACATTTTGCAGGGGGGGGGGGGGGGCGTAGCATTCGCACGGACATTTAGTCACACTGCAGAAATGCAGCTTAAAGGTTTGTTTTTTTTTTTTTACTTTATGAGGTTTTTACATCACTGAATTTGGTACTTGATTAGACTGTTTTTAATAAGCCTTTAGTTGAACTTTAATGTACTCATTTGACATGTTTTTTTCAATAGCCAGAAAAGCCATTTTCTAAGAATATGACATAAAGTAAAAATAAAGGTACAATATGCAGCAGATTGTTGTTGTTTATTATGTACATATGTAATTGCTTATAGTGTACATGTAACACAAACCAATGCTCACACCTTTAGTGCTGCCTAGGAAGTCCTTGCACTTGTGTCCTTTGGTTTTAGGATCACATGCACACAGGTTGAAAGGAGACCAGGGTGTGGATAATCACATGCTTTGTCAGGTGGCTTTACACCGTAAAGAGTGATAATATAAGCAGCCAAAGGTCTCATGGACAAGAATGTCAGCATAAATCCTGTTATATTTTTACTTACTTTCGATGTCTAAATCACAGTTCTTAGTCAGTCATATACTGTATGCACGCCTTGGAGTCATTTTGTTTAGTCGGTACTTCAAGTTCTGCAACAGCACTTTGTAACTCGGAATCTACGTTTCTGCAAGTAAGAAAACATATGCACAGCACATTATAAATAGTTATATTTGTATCCTTAGGAAAATTTGAAAAGTTTTACGTATCCTGGCAATAAATATACTAACATCTTGGATTACTTTAGATAAATATATGCAGGGGAGGACTGGGCCAGGGGGCAGGGGGGCAATTGCCCTCCAGGCCGCTCTGATGCCCCGTTAAAAAGGCACGTCCCCGTAATAAGACATGTCTAAAAATTTCCTGGCAAAGAAAAGTAAAAAGTCTCTACCGCTGACCTACTGAGTGCAGGATAAAGACAAGGACAGAGAACAGGTCCCCAACAGCATGGATGATGTAAACTTTGTCTGAACAGACGCCAGTTCCATGCCCCACTGGAGACTCTCCTACCCAGGTTCAGCCAGTGAGTAAAGAATACCTGGAGTGGAGCTTCAGCCTAGAATGGGGGTCAGGAGGAAGCCGGGAAGAGGGAGAGTTGGAGGGGGGCTGATTCGCTGCACCGTGGGCTTCTGGTTTATACTTGCCCCCTGGGCCGAAAGTTGCCAGTCAGACCCTGAATATATGGACCACATATACTTTGCAAACATATAAAAGGGCTTTTATTCCATAGATGTTCAACACAGGTTGTTAGAATTATGTGCATGGCACAAAAGTCATGCCATGTAATTTGGCATTGATTTCCCTGTGCATTTGCCCACTCCCAATGCAACAGTTAACTCCCCCATAACTCCAGTCAGACAAAAAAAAAAAACATTACTTTCAAGTGAATGCCAAGGCAAAAAAATAAAAAATATTTAGTACATCCTTGGAATAATCATACATTTCCCCATGTTTAATCTCTGTAAACATGCTACAACCACAGGAAAAAAATATTTTTTGGTGTGCCAGAAGTATAGAGTGCTTCTCTCTTAGGCCCCTTTCACACATACGGTCCGATCAGATCTGCCTGTCAGTTTTTCAGGTGGATCTGATTGAATGCCCTATGCATCCCTATGGGGCAGCGGGTGTCAGCAGAGACATCTCCGCTGACACCCGCTGCCATCCGATACGATCCTGTCCGTCAAATCTGGACGGATGGAAACCCTATTTTCCATCCGTCTGGCAGATCGGATCAGATGATAACGGACAGGCGGTCCGTTCTCATCCGATTCCCCCATAGAGGACAGCGGGGATCTGACACCTCCGTCTCCACACACAAAGCGGAGACGGAGCTGTCATCCGCCTGCTCAGCGGGGATCGGCGAATCGATCCCCCGCTGAGCAGAAAGGAGTCTGTCGGCAGAACGGACAGGTGTGAGAGGACCCTTACTCTTTGTCATGACGACACTGTGCACATTTGCCTCTGAATTCCACAACACCTTGTCAGCCCTGCCTACATTTCTGATGCATTACAAAGAGCACAGACCTTTCTTCCATCTCCTCCATCCTTCTCATCTCCATACCACCTCCTTGTGCATGAGCAGGAAGCTATTAGCTCAAATGATTTCTGGCAAAATCAACAGGTATTTTTTGCACTTATTTCACAGGTGTAGAAAAACACTCCCAGTGCCACGTTTAGCTGTCCAAAAGGTAGTAAAAGGGAGAAGTTCACTGTTCGTCTTTAAATACACTGTACATTTTACTGTTATTAAACCCACAACATAAGTCTGTACATGCAGTAAAGCATGCTTGTTATACTCACTGTGGAACCTAAGGGGTTAATCCTCTGCATTGTGAAAAAAGGTTGTTTGATCCTGTCTTCTCTGATCCTCCCATTCTTCCACTGTCCCCAAACAATCTCCTGATAGAACAGAGGCTAAGGGACAAGCTGCACATGCGGTGTGTATTGCTAGAGATTTTTTTTTTTCTTGGGAGGGTGCATGTAATCAGCACAGGGCCAATCAGCACTGTCCAGGCAGAGGGTCAGGGGTCCTGCAGCCTCATAGGATAATCAGGGGAGAATGAAAACTCCTCCTACAAGCTTTTGCCTGTGCTCAGTTGGACACCGACAGAAGTCACAAAAGTGCTCTAGTTTATATTTACTGAAACTATTCCATTTCCATGTTCTTTGTACTGTGGGAGACCAGATGTAGTGAATGCAGGGTCGTAGGTTTAGTAACACTTTAAGCATATCTAAACCTAAACACAAAAATGTAATACATGGAAGCCTACCAGCCCTTTACGCTGTGGTGGCTGCATTCATTTTTTCAAGAAAATTTTTAGCAAGTACACAAATTATCTGTTGAACCTGCATAAAATGCTGTGTCCTTGCAGCACAGAAGACAACGTTGTTTAGACACATCAAGGATGACCTAAGGCGACAGCAACCGACCATCAATGCGGCAAGGAATATCGTCACCAATCGCCAAGGGTGAAAGCATATTATGAACAACACACAGAATCCAGCAGTACCCCAAATCCCTCCTTTGCACTTAAAAGTATTTAAAACGCAATTTTTGAATAGGTCACTTTTTTATAATCGGCGCCATTGGCAGCCGAGTAAACAGGTTACTTCATCAGAGACCCGATCAAAGCCGAATCTGTTGGACGTCCCCTCCAGCTCCCTGTGATAACAGCCGGGTGGCTGCTGAGCTACATCATTTGTTATCACCAGAAAGCTGACTGCCAACTCTAAAAAACAGTACTGGGTGATGCCTCTACCTGCACCCATCACCCAGATACAACAACATCTTCAAGCTGACGTACAGGTATGTCGGTTTGCGGGAAGTGGTAAAGTGATTGCAAAGTCTCATTTTTTATCCTATAAAAATAACAAGCATGTTATACTTACCTGCTCTGTTGCAGTGTATTTGCACAGCCACAGAGCAGCTAGGATCCTCCTCTTCTTAGGTCCCTCTTCTGTGATCCTGGCCCCTTCCTCCTGTTCAGTGCCCCCACAGCAAGCAGCTTGCTATGGGGGCACCCGAGCTGAGTCACAGCTCCCTGTGTCCATTCAAACACAGAGCCCTACTTGGTCCCGCCCCCTCTCCCCTGATTGACTTTGATTGACAGCATCCAGAGCCAATGGTGTCGCTGTGACTCAGCCAATCAGGAGGGAGAATCTCAGATGGCTGGGACATTCGCGGACATCGCTGGGCAGAGTGGGACCTCAGGTAAGTATTGGGGGGGGGAGTGCTGCTGCACACAGAAGGCCTATCTTAATGCATAGAATGCATTAAGATAAAAAAAAACTTCTGACTTTACAACTCCTTTAATGTAAATCTAAAAAAGCATGGCTGAACATATGAAAAGCTGCAATGAATTACATAGTTACATAGTAGGCGAGGTTGAATAAAGACAATAGTCCATCCAGTTCAACCTGTGTAGGTGTGTGTGACTGTAATCATCTAACATAGCCCTCAATCTCCTGATCCTTGAGATGTAAGTCTAAGAGTCTTTTGAAAGTCACCATACTACCCGCAGAAACCACCTCTTGTGGTAGACAATTCCACAATCTTGTAGCCCTAACAGTAAAGAACCCCCCACGTTGCCTGAGGTTAAAACGCTTCTCCTCTAATCGCATTGTATGTCCTCGAGTCCTCATGCAATTCCTTCGAATGAACAGCTTTTCTTCTAAGCTGAGATCCCCATTAAGATATTTATAAATTGCTATCATGTCCCCTCTCAGACGTCTTTTCTCCAGGGAAAATAAATCGAGCGATTGCAGCCGCTCTTCATAGGTAAGGTCCTCCAACCCCCTAATCAGTTTAGTTGCCCTTCTCTGGACTTTCTCCAGCTCCAACACATCCCTCCTGAGGACTGGCGACCAGAACTGGACAGAATACTCCAGATGCGGTCGGACCAGAGTTTTATAAAGTGGAAGGATTATAGTCTTATCTCTGGAATACATCCCTTTCTTTATGCATGCTAATATTCTGTTGGCTTTGGAAGCTGCCGCTTGGCATTGCATGCTGTTGCCTAATCTATCATCAACTAAGACTCCCAAATCTTTCTCCATTTTTGATTCCCCCAAGGGTTCCCCTCCTAACGTGTATTGTGTTTTTATGTTTTTGGTCCCCAAGTGCAAAACCTTACACTTCTCCACATTAAACCTCATTTGCCATGTCGTTGCCCACTCCGTAATTTTGTCCAGGTCATTCTGTAGGATATCTGCTTCATGCTGTGCAGTTATTGCCCTGGCCAATTTTGTGTCATCTGCAAAAACTGATAACGAACTACTGATCCCTTCCTCAATGCTGTTTATGAATAAATTGAACAAGGTTGGTCCCAGGACTGAGCCCTGGGGCACCCCGCTTACTACCTCAGACCAGTCTGAGTATGCGCTGTTTATTACTACCCTTTGGACACGGCCTTTTAGCCAATTCCGTATCCAAGAGCAAACCCTGCTGTCGATACCTGCAGACCTTATTTTATAAATTAAGCGCTTGTGGGGAACTGTATCAAACGCCTTAGCGAAATCCAAGTACACCACATCCACTGGTCTCCCCCTATCTAGCTCACAGCTCACTTCCTCGTAGAATGCTAAGAGATTGGTTTGACAAGAACGCCCATTTGTAAACCCGTGCTGGTTACTACTGATGATGTTGTTGTCTTTAGCATACTCTACGATATAGTCCCTTATCATCCCCTCCAAAAGTTTACATATTATTGATGTCAGACTGACAGGCCTATAATTTCCCGGGATATGTCTCTGGCCCTTTTTGAATATCGGAATCACGTTAGCCTTCCTCCAATCCCCTGGTACATCTCCTGTCCTAATACTGTCAGCAAAGATCAGGAACAGTGGTCTAGATATAACCATACTGAGTTCCTTGAGCACTCTCGGATGTACGCCATCCGGGCCTGGTGATTTGTTTGTGTTAAGTTTATCCAGTCTTTCCCTGATTTCCCCCTCTGTTAGCCATAGTGGCAAGTCCTGTGTATTACTACTAACCATACAGTCATGGTCAGTGTACCCTTCCTTTTCCTGCGTAAAAACTGACGAGAAAAAAGAATTCAGCACGGTTGCTTTTTCAGTGTCCTCTGTAACCATCCTCCCATCATCGTTAATTATGTGTGCAATATGCACTGCCCTAGTTTTTTTGCTGTTGATATATTTAAAGAATTTCTTTGGGTTTTTTTTACTATCCTCCGCTATTTGTCTCTCAAAGTTGATTTTAGCCATCTTGATTTCGTGTTTACACTTCTTATTTTCCTCCTTGTATTGCTGGAAGGCCGATACTGTGCCCTCTGATTTATATTTCTTGAAGGCCAATTTTTTTCCCCTAATAAGTTTTTTAACGCTACGGTTTAGCCAGCCAGGTTTGGCTTTGTCTCTTCTAAATTTATTCCCCATAGGAATGCACTGCAAGATGCCTTTGCTTAATATTGTTCTAAAGCATTCCCATTTTTCCTCTGTGGTCAGTGATCCCAGGGTTTGGTCCCAGTTTACCCTTTCCATCAATGAGTACAATTTTGGAAAGTCTGCCCTTCTGAAGTTTAGGGTTCTTATGTTCCCCACTTGCCTTTTTATATTGTTATTTATACTAAATGTGATCATCCTGTGATCGCTAGAGCCCAGGTTGTCCTGGACTCCTACCTCCGAGATTATGTCTGGGTCATTAGTGATCAATAGATCCAGGATAGCATTCTCTCTAGTAGGGGAATCCACCAACTGCGACATGTAGTTATCCTGTAAGGTTTCCGTGAATAGCCGGGCCTTATGCGAGTGTGCAGTCCCCTCTTCCCAGTCAATGTCGGGATAATTGAAGTCCCCCAATATGATGACTGATCCTAGTTTTGCCGCTTTACCTATTAGTGCTAAAAATTCCAGCTCTACCTCCTCCCCTTGGTTAGGTGGCCTATAGCAAACCCCCACAACTACTTTTCCCTTATCTTCTTCCCTATCGAGTTCAACCCACACAGATTCTAAATCCATGCTCATCCCATCCGTAATGTCACTCCTTTCTAGCACCTTTATATTGTTCTTGACATAGAGACATACCCCTCCCCCTCTTTTACCAACCCTGTCCTTCCGGTACACCGAATACCCTTGGATATTGGCCAGCCAGTCATGTGAGGGGTCGAACCAAGTCTCCGCTATTCCCACAAGGTCTATGTCTTCCTCATGTACTAACATTTCCAACTCATCCATCTTATTAGCTAGGCTCCTGGCATTAGCATATACCCCTCTTAGTTTTACGGAAGTTAAACGTGATTGGCGGTTTTGTTTATTTCTGTTTGGTCTGCTGTTCTCCCGCACAGACCCGCCAATTGATGTTGTTGACCTACTGTCGCTGTTGACCCTACAACTGCCTTCAGTCCTCTGCTCCCTCCTGACTGATTCTACTTCTGAGCCCTCCCCCCCGTCTCCTAGTTTAAAAGCCCCTCCAACTCGGTGGCCATCTTTCTCCCCAAAAGAGCTGTACCGTCCCCATTAAGGTGCAGCCCATCCTTACTAAAGAGCCGGTAGCCGACTGAGAAGTCAGCCCAGTTCTCCAGGAACCCAAACCCCTCCTTCCTACACCAATTCCTCAGCCACTTGTTAACTTCCCTAAGCTCCTTCTGCCTCTCCTGTGTGGCTCGAGGTACCGGCAGTATTTCAGAGAAAACCACCTTGGAGGTCCTTTTCCTCAATCTATTACCTAAGTCCCTGAAATCGTTCTTAAGGATCCTCCACCTACCTTTAACTTTGTCATTAGTGCCCACATGCACCATGACCGCTGGGTCATCCCCAGCCCCGCCCAACAATCTGTCTGCCAGATCTGCGATGTGCCGAACTCGGGCGCCCGGTAAACAACAAACTGTTCGGTTCACGAGATCTTTTTTACAGATTTCCCTCTCTGTCCTCTTGATAATTGAGTCCCCAACTACCACAACCTGTCTAACCTTTCCTGCGTTACGGCCCCCCTTCTTCCTGGAGCCGTCCCTCCCCTGGCAGCTGGGGGAGGGCGCATGCTCCAGCTCTGCCACCCCTGAGTTGATATCCCCCTCAACCTGCAACTCAGCAAACATGTTAGGGTCTACCAACTCAGGACTGGCCTCCCTGACTCTCCTCCCCCTAACATTCCTAACATTATAGAATTGCTCTATAAATTAATCTTTTCTCAAATTGTTTATAGGCTGCTACCTGGCCTGCATAAATATTTTTTATGGTATTCAGACCAGGAAAAAGCCCATGGATAAACAATTTTACCTATTATGTGTCATATATTTTTCTTGCCTTTATCTTTGCTCTTCAACGAAACATATAGTAATAGACTGTAAAACAGATAGTATTAAAAATTCTAGATCTGAATACAAACTTTAGTGGGATTATACTTTTTTCAAAAGTCATCATCTTCATGTAAATGTAGATAGCACAGCATGCGGTAAATAGGCATTATACGATTGGGGTACCTGTGTAAAAGAGCACCCTGATTACTTTTATTTTGCCTTCACTTCTATGCTATACATATGCAAGTGGAATGCAGAGGTGGGGGGAGTAGTTTTAGCTTGCTCCAGATAAGCCTCAGCTGAAAATATGACATTTTCATGCTATCTTTAAACAGACTTTCCAACATGAAGAGAGAAAAAGTTGAAAAGAAACAGAGGCAGATATGCCTTTCTGGCAAGTTCAGTGTTTTTTAGAAGGAGATTTTAGCTGCGTCGTGAACAGTTTGTGGATTAAAGCTATGGGCTTCAAAAGGGAGTTGACGAGGAAGCATAAAGCATGCTAAGGGCTGTAGTCACTGCAGCTTAAAGAGAATGCTTGGTATAAATAGCAGCTTGCTTTACTGGAACCCTAATGAGTACACATCTGTAGAGCAACACATCTTCCTCCTTGTGCTTTATTCTAACTTATTAGACAACAATGATCTTGTGAAATGGAGAAATTGTGTTACCCGGTAATGAAATCAGTAGTAGGTAGTGTAACATCCATGTTGTAGATATACTACAGCGCCTTTGTTAAAGTGTACCTGTCACGTATGTAGTGCGGTGGCAGCCATCTTGTCTGCTGAAAATACTTTTGTTTTTACCATGTAGTTAATATTTCTTGTGTAAAAGTCACCCATTGAGGCAGTGATTTTGTCAGCGGAACCATTGTTTCTGAGCATGCAGGTTATACCTCTTTAGAATAAGTTTTATCAAAGAACATTTGTCACTTGTGTACAGAGAATGCAGGTAAAAAAATATTAAGGGAGCTTATTTTGTGTTTCATAGTATGCAGACTGCTGTAAAGGGTCCTCTTAAAGTGTATGTTACGTCTGTGATGTACAGTGGAGGCATCCAGCTAGTATACAATGATTAAATGCAGTGGTCGCAAACTAGTGGTCCGTTGACCGCTGATGGTCTACAGGAAAATGTTGGTGGTCTCCAGGGGTTCTGCTGCAAATTAACATTGTGGCACATGTATACCACCCAATGTTGTTTCCAGTGTTGCGCGCATTGATACCCAATGCCTCCTCTATAGTTCCGGCTCCCGTAAACTCAGAGGGAGGCACCGGGAGTAGAGCAGAGAGCGGGAGGTGAAGAAGAAGGGGCCTTCCAATGGCAGCGATGATCACAGACTGTGGGAGGGAGCATGAAGCTCGAGCACATGGTTGGATTAGGAGGTGAGATCTAATAAGTCTGTATAAGGCAGCAGTGTGATGCAGAGTCCTGGGTGGGGGCAGAGAGTCGGGGCATTGTGTGTATAAGGCATGTAAAATTCATGTTAGTGGTCTGCAGGATTAAAAATTGTGAATTTAGTGGCCTGTGAGGTCCAAAAGTTTGGCGATCACTGATTTAGAGGACCAATTTTTTTCATGTAGTAGACAGTCAGAGACTGTGTGCACAATTATTAGGCAAGCGAGTATTTTGGCCAAATCATCATTTTTATGCATATTGTCCAACTCTAAACTGTATAAACTTCAATGATTTTTGGATTTAAGCATATCAGGTGATGTGTATTTGTGTAAAGAGGGAGGGTGTGGCCTAAGGAGATAAACACCCTATATCAGTGATGGGGAACCTTGGCACCCCCGATGTTGTGGAACTACACCTGGAACTACATCTGGAACTAATAATAATAATAATAACTACATTTCCCATGATGCTCATCTACCATGCAGAGTGCCCTATATGAAGATGTGCATATTTATTAGGCAGAGATTTAACTGGCTCTGAAAAGTCAAAAATTGTAGAAAGTCTTTCAGAGGGATGCAGAACTCTTTAAACTGCTAAGATATTGTGGCGTGATCACAGAACCATCAAACAATTTGTTGCAAATATTCAACAGTGTCGAAAGAAACGTGTTGAGAAAAAAAGGTGCAAATTAACTTACCTGGAGTGCCCAGAAGTACAAGGTGTTCAGTGTCAGAGACATGGCCAAGGTAAGGAAGGCTGAAAACCGACCACCACTGAACAAGACACATAAGTTGAAACCTCAAGACTGGGCCAAAAAATATCTAAAGACAGATTTTTCAAAGGGTTTATGAACTGATGAGATGAGAGTGACTCTTGACAGACCAGATGATAGGCCTGTGGCTAAATCAGTAACGGGCACAGAGCTTCAATTCCACTCAGATGCCAGTAAGGTGAAGGTAGGGTAATGGTATTAGCTGGTATTATTAAAGATGAGTTAGTTAGACCTTTTTCCGGTTGAAGAAGGACTCAAAATTAGCTCCCACACCTAATGCCAGTTTTTTAAAGACACTTTCTTCAAGCAGTGGTACAGGAAAAAGCCTGCATCTTTTAAGAAGACCATGATGTTTATGCAAAACAATGTTCCTTTGCATGCATCTCCACCGCATGGCTAGTAAAGACCTTAAAGATGAAAGAATAATGACATTGCCCACTTACTCACCTGACTTAAACCCTATTGAGAACTTATGGGCCCTACTTAAACGGGAGATTTATGGTGAAGGGAAACGGTAAACCTTTCTGAACAGTGTCTGGGAGGCTGCAGTTGCTGCTGCACAAAAAGTTGATCTTCAGCAGATTAAAAAACTGGCAGACTCCATGAATGGAAGTGTGGCTATATTGGTCACTGTTTTTTTTTGTCAGAAATGTTTATTTGTAAATTTTGAGTAGTTTGTTTATTATTCTTACAAGGTCTCCTGAGAGCCGGTTCACATTTGTGCGGCTGCGGCGTTCGCATGTAATGTCAGAGCGCACTGCTCCTTCATTACATGCGATCGGCTGTGCGGTGCGAGTTTAGCCATACACTTTGTATGGCTAAATTTGCACCGCACCCGCAGCAAACACGCACAGGACCCTTTTCTGCAGCCGCATCAGGATCAGATCACACAGCGGTTCACACTTGCGATCCGATCCTGTGCGAACTGCAAGATCGCACTGCGATATGCGATCAAACTGGGGGTGTCGTTAAGATTACATTGACACCCCCAGCGTATCGCATATGGCAGTGTGAACTGCCGGGGGTGCGTTTGCGATGCGGGAACAGGCTGTGGATTCGCAGCCTTCCCGCATAGCATAAGTGTGAACCGGGGCTGAACGCTGGACGTTTTTACAGCGGCTGTTTTTGGCTTCAGGCGTTTTTTTCTGCAGCCAGTAAACTCCCCAGCATGTTATCCTATGTGTCCATGCACACATAAACCTTTATCAGTATTTTTGGCAGGGGTGTTTTCTAGGTGGAAAAACCCCACCCCCAGAACTAGTGGGTTTGAAGAGGAGTTTTTCAGCTGTAAAAATGCTCTAACTCCTAAAACAGCTAAAAAATGCTGGAAAATGTTGCTATTTCTCATTTATGAGTATTTCTGAGCCATAAGCTTTTGTGAGAGTATAGTTTTGCTAAAAACAGCTAAAAACACAAACGCTAAAAAAAACTAAAAGTTGCTGAAAACGCTTGTGCAAAAATGCTGAAAAACTCCTTCTACAGCTACAGCTTTCTACAGCTAATGCTACTGGAGTTTTTAAAATGTCCATTGTGCATGAGGCCTAACAGATGAAAGTAAACATATGAGATGGGAACATTTTCCTTTTTCATTTAGTTGCATAATAAGTCTGCACACTTATAGTTGCCCAATAATTGTGCACACATAGATATTCTCCTAAGAAAGCCAAATCCTCAATTTTACTTTCCTAAATATTCAGGTTTGAGGTTTATTAACATTTTGAATTGATCGAGAGCACTGCAGATTTTAATAATGAAATGAATCCTCAAAAACACAACTTGACTAATAATTGTGCACACAGTGTAAAGTCTACATGCAATTTATACAATGAAGATACACAAAAGGATGAGGTTGTGATAAGAAAACATACAGAGAACTTAAAGAGAACCTGTACTGTGGAAACTGGCAAAAAAAATGCAAGCAGAGGGCAAAGGACTAGTCGCTAGTATTTCTTGTAGGGTCCTTACCAATGACATTTTCCCCATTGAGGCAACATGCGACAATGCAAGATCTGAACAGCACCCTAAAGCAATTTTTTTGCAATACACCACAACAGATGTACTGGTGTACTGTGTTGCTAAAAATAGTGCATGCACCTTTTTTGGAACATTTTAGTGCATTAGGATGCCCATTCAAATTGCCTTAAAGTGATTGTAAAGGTTTACATTTTATTTTAAGAACAAACATGTTAAACTTACCTGCTCTGTTCAGTGGTTTTACACAGAGTATCCCCGATCCTCCTCTTCTTGTATTCCCAGTTGGTCCTTTCGGCTCCTCCCCCCTGCCGAGTGTCCCCATAGCAAGTCGCTTGCTATCTGGGCACTTGTGCAGGCTCGACCCCCCCACTCTCTGCTCACTAGCTGTGATTGACAGCAGCAGAAGCCAATGGCTCCCACTGCTGTCTCTGAGCCTATGAGCATGAGGAGAGTGCAGAGAGCTGGTGCTCTTGTGCACAGCGCTAGATCAAGATTGGGCTCAGGTAAGTATAAGGCGGGACTGGGAGCTGCACACAGAAGGTTTTTTTACCTTAATGCAGAGAATGAATAATAGTAGAAACCTTAAGCTTACATAACCACTTTAACGTAAAACACACATTAACGTGTGACATAATGTGCTGACCTAACATGCCTTGTTCTGATATGTTGCTACAAACCTCTGTTTGGAGTAGCCCAAGAGCTGAGAGTCCAAAGCGATGTTTTATTAAATGATCAGTAGAAAGACAGCTAATACATTTCAGGGGTTTGCCCCAGCCCCTTCTTTATCAGGGCTTGTGTATTGTATAAAATACAAATCTAAATGTGGCTAGAATGAAAAGGAACAATAGTTATACATTATATAACTAATTTATCTGCCGGTGGCAAACATTTGTTACATAATTATACGAAGCAGCAGGAAAGGTAAAAAAAAAAGATCCACCCAATGAATGACGTATACACAGGGAGATCTTTGCACTGCAGCTGCTCAGGTACAGCTTCCTCTCCAGTGGGGACATTCCCCCACTTGTCAGAATACACAGAACAACGATGTAGCCACTGATTGAGAGGCTTTTATATGATAGGGCGGTTGAACATAAGCTGATCTATAGAGCAACTTCTGTTTAACTGCAGTGGCCACACATGGATCTAAAATTCAGCTGTGTCCAGTTCACCATGCGCGGGTACACTTGCAGGAGATGGTCCTAGGAATGGTACACTTTTGGTCCCCTACAGTTTGCTTCAGTAGGAGTGCAAACCATGCCTGAGTACAGAACTCTCCAAAGATAACTGAGCACAGAAGCAGGGATCGCTGTGGTCTGGTTGACAAAGGTGATGATTTAAGTGTGTCTGTTAACACTTGCTTTTAGCCTGGTGTAAGTGCAGACCAGCAGGGGAGTGGGGATTGGGGACAATCAAACTCGGGAATGGTTCAGTTCAACTATTCCTAGTGTGGGTTCACCCTAAGATAAGAGCAAGGAGGGCTCTTTGAGATAACACAGGAACTGTGCAGAAGATATAGGATGGCTCTGAATTTCTGTCAAGATAAACAGGTATTTTTCTGGACTTTTCTGGACTAACAGACCAAAAAAAGACCAAATATGATAAGTTAATTTTTAGGGCTTACGTACTGTACACTAAGGCCTGGTTCACATATGTGTGTGTGTGTGTTTGCTTGTGCATATCACGGGTAGATCAGCCCATTCATTTCAATGGGCTGCTCTACCTGCAAAAAATGTGGAAAAAAGTCCCTGACTTTTTTTTTTCTAAATCGTGCCGCACCAAACTGCATGGTGCTGTGCCCCTGTGTAAAAATGCACCGCAGGTGCCATTATAAGCTAATGGCATCCCTCCACATCTGCTAAATTACAGCATGTTTTTCGGTGGGTCTGGTATGAGCGCAATTTTGCACACATTACCCAGCTGCAGAATTGTGAATCTAGCCTAAATGCTCTTAACTATACTTGCAATTGTTACTGGAGTATCTTTGACAGGTGGCTGGGGCAATAACTAACAGTTCTGTGACCTTGCAGGAAACTGAAACAGAGAAATGCTAGGAACTTTTCTAGCTAAAGCCTAACTGTAGTTTTGAAGAATAAACCTCAATATACCCTCTTTCCCTGCCAGATTAGCAAAAACAATACCTGTTAATCAGAGTCTTGCGTTGCCTGATTGTAGGTCTATAAGGCATGCTATTATGTTTTACTACAGAGAGTCAGCAAATGTGCAGCACAGCAGAAACTCTGGCTTCCAGAGTATTAAAGCCTTTGATGACATGAGGTAGCCAGACAACAAAAATCAAAGAAAGAAGTAGAGGTATGGCCTCCTATTTAAAATGTTCTAACAGGAAAACAACTACTTACTTATGATAAGGATAAAAATATACAGCCTTAATTTCATATGGTAATGAATCTTACTTATGAAAGATTTTTATTTGTATATTATTTTGTTTTACTTTGACCCCTACACTACATCTCAGAGTTAATCTGAATCTGACAGAAGTTGTCCTGTAAACGTACTAACCTTGCACACTCTCCCACTAACCCTAAAACAGGTCAGAGCAACAGGTTGACTGCTTAGCAGATCCCCTCTGCTGCTGGTACTTACCTTCCAGTTGCACCCCCACCAATCCCTTTGCCTAATGGAGTTGCCCCCCCCCCCTCAATCTCTTTGTAAGTTCCAGCTTGGTTCTGAAAAGGACTAAAAAGGACTAAGGCTTCTGCATAGGGGCACCAGGTCTCTCCAATTATTTTTTGCTCTTGCTGTGGAACCCCTGCTACAGCCACCTGTAAAGATCCTAACATTATTGGATTTAGAAGGGGCAAAGCAGAGGAAAACCTAACTTTATGCACAGATGATGCCCTCCTGTTACTGGGGGACACCAAAATATTACTTGAGTCCTTGATGCAATTAGTCAAAGAATTCAGAAGGTCCTACTAAGGGTTTACGATAAATTGAAATAAATAAACTACTTATTACCCTTAGAATTGGTCTTGGACCCTCCCCCGATACTGCCTAAAAAAAATAAGAACTGTAGACTAATTTCTTTACTTGGGTATTACGTTCACTCAGACATCTCCAAGTAGGTAGCACTGAAATGATTGCCTATAATAACTACATTTAAACAAAAGGCCAAGAGTTGGTGCAAACTTGGACGAGTGAATTTGATTGAAATGATTTGGGCTCCACAATTATTATACGCTTTGCACAACGCTTCCTTGTGGCTCCCATTAAATAAATTTAAAAAGTTTGATAAAAAAAAAAAACAAAGCTCCCAAATAAGCACCCAAAAGACTTAGGAGGGCTTGCAGTCCCTAATATCTATTTATATTATCTGCCTTTACATTTCCAACACTTAGCTGGAAGGAATATGAATAATGAGGCAGACCTTATTATGAATATAATACTTAACGTATTCCTTAGAGAGCAGCTGTTGGATTGCCTAGAAGCGGGAAGATTTAGACAGGTGGTGGGTGCTCCCACCTTTTGCATGATGGATCAACTATAGCCTCAATCTTTCCTTCAGTACACAGGCTTTATAATGTATAATGTATACTGTAAACTTACAGAATTATAATGATATGAAAATTCTGAAATTGAGAGGTTTTGAGACATGGATCGAGCATGGACTACAGTATATATCTCAGCTTTATGGCGGCTTGGTCCTTAAAACCTTTTAAACCCTACAGGACAAATATGGCTTGCCTAAAAATTGCTTCTACCAGTGTTTACAATTACACCATGCTTTAACTGCAAAACATAGTCACCGGTACCACGTTGATATTCCACTACTTACCGAAGTGGTAACAGCTATGAAAAAAATACCCATTACTATTGCTACTATTATGTTTTGATCTAGATCCCTATACAATATTGTGGATGTATTACCTCTCAGCAATTTTTGAATGGTGGAGTGCCCATAGTTGATCGCTCCTCTAAAATCACCTTTATTGTGACTGTCACTATCGAAAGGCTTTTGAAATCCTTGCCTGTTTTTGGTCCTTATCGTGCATATGTTTGGCTTTGTCAATTTGGTTATTATCAAAAAAGTTTCAAGTGATTTCTTTATATTAACGCAACATCTTTTTGACAGGAATGAATAGGCCCTTCCTTTTAGTGCTCCCATACCGGCCAGGGAGATGTGTGCCTACGGCGCTCTCCTAGCTGTGTACCCTCCTGGTTTGTGGTAAGCACTATGTGTTTCTCTAGAATGGATCCTGATGTTATTCAGTTTTTTAATATATGGTATATTGGTATTTTAATCTTCACTTTTTTTTCTATAGATATATGTGCTCTCGAAATCATTACTCCTGAAAAAAACTGAGAAAAAAAGCGGAACATGTTAGGAAGAAATGGATAATGGTTCATGCGATATCTAGTTGCTGATATCACTATGCATCTATCAAATAAGGAAAGAGCATTTTATTGCCTATAAGAGGTTCATACGTGTATGTTTTTTTAAAAAATACTTTAGTAATAAAATCATGTTTTTTTAAATTTGTGTTGTTATCTATGGAAGTACCATTAAAGTCCACACAGCCTCCAATATAACCTTAAAAAAACTTTGAAATGAACAAAAGTGGTTTAATCCCAACAGTATATACAGTAATGGCCAAAAATATTGGCACCCCTGTATTTCTGTCAGATAATGCACCACTTCGACAAGAAAATTGTTGCAATTACACATGTTTAGGCATTCTCATGTTTATTTATTTTGTTTTTATTGTTTGACACAAAAAAGTGGAGAAAAATGTATACTTTGTCTATAATTTATAGCATGAAAACTTATAGGACACAAATGGTCCCCCCCCCCCCCCCATTATAATGCAGTATAGAAATCCACAGTAATTACCTGTTTATGCATGAGAAGCTAGTGTATCAACATCGGGGTTGTCCTAATACATTTTTTAAAACTAGGGAAAATTGGTTGGGGACCCCGGGCCTACCACCTATCCAACTAATCCTCTATAGGCTTTTGGGATAGACCTAACTGCATACTTTAGGTGTACTCATGAGAGACACATAGCACAGGAGAGTAAAAAGAATCCCCAAAAAGTTTAAACATATTAATAGTAAAAGAAGCAAAGCCAGAGAATATTGCCACCATAAAAGATGATCAAGGGATGTTGGTTACAGGTAACAAGGAGAAGGCTCCTGTATTAGGTACATTTTTCTCCTAAGTTTTTAGTATAGAAAGGGGTATAATAGACAAGACTGTATTGTTAACAACACAGCAAGGAGAGTACCCTTGTGGATAACAGAAGACAGTGTTTAAAAAAGACTAGAAAACGTTAATGTGAACAAATCACCAGGACTAGATGTTTTGCAGCCTAGAGTCCTCAAAGACTTAGCCAGGTCATTGCTAGACCATTATTTCCAATTTTAAAGGAAAGCTTACTGACCAGAATGGTACCAGCGGATTGGCAAAAAACTAACATGGTACCAATATTCAAGAATGGGTTGAGATACATATCTAGAAACTACAGGCCAGTCAGCCTAACATGAATAGTTTGTAAGCTGTTGCAGGGGTTGGTAAGGTACCATATGCAAACATTTGCTGATTAGAATAGTATTAGTAGTAATCAGCATGGCATTATGAAAGATCGTTCTTGCCAGACAAACCTATTAACATTCTATGAGGAAGTGAGTTGTAATTTGGGTAAAGGAAGGCCTGTGGATGTAGTTTAGGTCAATTTCGCCAAAGCATTTGACATGGTTACCCCATAAATGCCTAATCCTAAAATTGAGGTCTGTTGGCGTTGATGATAGTATATGCACCTGGATAGAAAACTGGTTACAGAGGAGTGTCCAGAGCGTGATGATACATAGCGTATCTTCTAAATGGTCTGGAATTATAAGTTGGGTACCCTAGGGCTCTGTCCTGGGACCAGTCCTGTTTAACCTGTTCATAAATGTTATAGAAGTAGGGATAAATAGTTCAATCTCAGTGTTTGCTGATGATACAAAGCTAAGCAGGGCAAAAACGTCACAACAGGATATGGCAACTTTACAGGAAGACTTTGATAAAATAAGTAATGCACTTGGGACTAAATATATTAATGCAAGCTACATGCTACATGCAAGCTACATGCTTGGGGTGGGACCCCTGGGGGCATTGAGCATGGAAAAAGATCTGTGGGTCCTAGTTGATGACAGATTCAGCAACAGTATGCAATGCCAAGCTGCAGCAAGCAAGGCCAAGAGAATATAGGCATGCATTAAGAAGGACATTTACTCAAGAACAACTATAATTGTGCCACTTTAGAAAACTCTAGTTCAGCCACATCTTCACTATGCCATCCAGTTTTGTTCTCCAGTCCTCAGGGGGGATGTGCTGGAACTAGTGAGAGAGTACAGAGAAGGGCAGCAAAACTAGTAAGGGGACTGAAGGACCTCAGTTATGAGGAATGATTACAAACATTAAACTTATTCTCCCTGAAAAAGAGACGCTTTTTGAGGGGATATGATAGAGAAATACAAATATCTTAATTGTGATTCCAACATTGAAAGGAAACTATTCAGTCTCAGATAATTCAAGAAGACACATGGGCACTCATTGGAGTTGGATAAAAAGCGGCTTAACCTTAAACTGCATAAGAAGTTCTTTACTGAGTGGTAAGGATGTGGAGTACCTTTCCACAATTGGTGTTGTCGGCGGGAAGTACCGCCATATAAAAAAAACTTTTAGATGGGCATCTTATTGTACACAATATACAGGGATATGTGAAGCGGTAGAGACATAAATACACATGCGCACAGGTTGAAATTATGATCTTTATCCATCCTTACCAACTATGAAAATATGATGTAAAATGATGTATGGAACATTTGTATTACAACTGTGTGAGATGAGAATGTGTAATAAAGTGTGATTTCTGCATTTTCTCTTTTTTTTCTCTTTTGTACCCTCTGCTTGTTTTCCTTTGTTTATAATTTGATTTATCAAAAATACAAACCATATCAATAAAAATGTACCTGATAAAAAAAAGGGGATAAGGACCTTACTAACTGCACCCTTGTAACAGCACTTTGGCCTAGTGATTGGTTGGTCAGGCACCAAGTGTTACCCTGTGAAAGAAAGGGCAAAAATTATCCTCCCCCTGTTGTATGGTGCCACACAGCAACCACCCCTGGTGGTGTGGGCTTTTGGTGGTTAAAACAGGCAGTTAGCAGGCAACATAATGTCTCCTCACCATCTGTCAAACTCCCTCTGAAAAGTAATTCACCATGGATTGCTCTTCAGGGGGTCACTGTTAGTGTAAAAGAGCCATAAAGGTGTAAGTGTCATCTTAGTAACAGCTCAAAAACCTAACTTCACAGCCAGATTTCATGGTGTCATCTAAGTTTTTAAGTCTTACCTGCATTTTCTTCCAGGCTCTGAACTCCTTCCCCTTGCACAGCCAGACACATATTCTGCACCTCTTTTGGGCTCAGGAAGCCGGCCCCTGATGGCAAGCACCATCTCCACCCTGTGTGTTCCTACTCCTGCAGACTCCTGAGATATGTGACTAGCCTATCCCAGGGGAATGAGGAAGCAGGACATGTCATTCTTGCCTAAAGAAGAATGGTGGCGGGGACCACCATTCCGTATAAGAAATGTACCACACGGTTAGGTAATTGTGCCTTGTGATATTGGAAGTAGATTACTGAATTATTTAAGGCTGCTGCACTTTGAGCATTTAGACTCTAAGCATAATATTCTAGCAGTTTTATGCCGGTGGAAGGCACAGGCTGAGAGCTGCTGTAGATGGAGGAGGCTGGATGGTACTAACGTTTAGGTCGGTATGCTCCCAGGGGTCAATGCCTAGAATGCAGACTTGCTAAACGCCCAATGTGCATGAGCCCTAAAGTGTATTTAAAGCCACGAAAAAACAAGTAAGATATTGCAGCTTACCAGTCCTTATATTTTGTGTCTGCCATTCATTTTATTGTTCCCTTTATTTTCACCTGGTGCTCCTGCCAATACCACACATCCTGTTCTAGTGTGACAATACTTACTCATTATTCTGTATCTATGGAAGAGCAGTGTTGTCACTCTAGAAGAAGAAATGTGTCAGAACTACAGAACACCTCCCCCTCTTCTTACCTCCATGTAAGCTCTAACGAGCAGGGCCCTCTGATTCCTCCTTTATTGAATTGTATTGTAACTGTATTGTCTTCCCCACACTGTAAAGCGCTGCGCAAACTGTTAGCGCTATATAAATCCTGTATAATAATAATAATAATAATAATAATAATAATATCAAAGAGGTGTTTTGTTGTTTACTGAGATAACCTGGGAAGAAAGATATAACTGCCTGAGATAGCATGGAATTCCTGACAGGATCAGCTTACAGATATAAGACCACACTTTTTTACACAAATTTAACAGACTGAAAAGTATAAATGGGGGAAGGGAGTGGCAATTATCTCATCTTGCCCCACTGCAGCCACCAACAGAGCGCACGTGCCATAGTCTATTTTCTTAAGATCCCCCTGAGCTTAGGGCTCAACATGCAAATCTTGAATTCCTGCCTTGAAACCAAGGCTCTTTATTGGTCGGAAAGGTTTAGACCAGGCAGCACTCAATGGCCGACTGCGGTCCAGACCCAGATCTTATGAAAGTCCTATCTGGACCGCACTGCACCACTTAGCAGCCTGGGTGTCCCTCCTCCTACCCCATTGCAACCACAGGTTTAGTTTGTTCCTTACAGGAAGCAGAGGAAAGGAGGCGCGGCATGACTGGATAGCAGGCGGGAGTCGGTGATTTGCTGCTAAGACGCGGGGTGGCCCTAGCAACAAATCACCTACCTGTTAACATGAAAAGTTATGCAGCTCCCGCCTGCCATTTAGTAATGCCACGCCTCCTTCTCTCTGTTTGCTGTTCAAGGTAGGATTCTAAAGATTGGGTGAGCACTGTAATCGGAAGAGGAAAATGATAGGAAGGAGGCAAAACTGTAAAGTGGACCAAGATAAAAAGAAAGAAAGGGAAGGGGGCTCTGATGCAAAGTGGCTGTGAGGAAGGAGGGACCAAAGACACTACTGTAAAGGAGGATGTCTGTCATGTAAAAGGGGGGCTGTGATGGGCTGCAGGCACAGAAGGGGGGCTGTGATGCAAAGAGGGAGATTCTGTAAAGTAAAAGGGGGTGCTTTAGTGTAAAGGGGGACTGCAGTGTGAAAGAGTGTACTGTGGTGTAAAGGGAAGACTGTGATGTTAAAGGGGGTGTTGTAGGGTAAAAGAGGGGACTGCAATGTAAAACAGAGCACTGTGGTGTAAAAGGGGGCACTATGGTATAAAGGGGAGGACTGCAATGTTAAAAGGGGGTGTTGTGGTTTAAAGGGGGGACTGCAATGTAAAAGAGGGCAGTTTAGTGTAAGGGGGGCCTGCAATGTAAAATGGGGGCACTTTGGTTTTAAGGGGGACACTATGGTGTAAATTGGAGGGGGTTGTGATGTAAAGGGGGGCTGTGATGTAAAAGGGGGCACTGTGGTATAAAGGGGGGGGGGCTGTGATGTAAAAGAGAGTGTTGAGGTGTAAAGGGGGACCTTCTATGTAAAAGAAGACATTGTGGTGTAAAGGAGGGGTGCTGTGATGCAAAGGGGAGGACTGATGCTAATGATGGAAAGGGGATACTGTGATGTAAAGAGTCATCACACAAACATGAGATTACGACCTCTGCTGGAAGAAATTTTGACTGACTGGACCTCCCTGAATTTTAATTCAATACCCCTAGCATTGACCTATGAGGAATGTGCAACAGCAGATGTCTGATTTCTGAGCTGGATACAGCCATGGATATGGCGTGGACCAGGCTCTCAGGGAATTGTGAAAGATACACCAAGGTATGTCTTTGCACTTCTCTATATCTGCTTTGATACTGAAAATGTCAACCCAAATTATTTTTGCAAGTCTATGGCGCTTTAATCCACAGTATTCATTTGTGAAGGGAGAGCATGGGATTGTTTAGGTCAGGGCACGGGGCAAAAAATGATAAGTATCTGAAAGGGCACTTACAGTATCTCACAAAACTGCTAAAATTGTTACTACAGAAGGGGGCAAATGTGGGCAAAGCACCGATTTGCTTTAAAGTATATGTATAAAAAAAAAAAGTATATGTAAATCATCTAATATTGGGGTAATTCAAAAGTAATTTTAAAAATATTTTTCGATCTGCAGCTTTCATTACCCTCTTTTGGACCAGAAGGATTTACAGTATCTCACAAAAGTAAGTACACTCCTCACAGTTTTGTAAATATTTTATTATATCTTTTCATGTGACAACACTGAAGAAATGACACTTTGCTACAATGTAAAAAAGGGAGTGTACAGCTTGTATAACAGTGTAAATTTGCTGTCCCTTTAAAATAACTCAACACACAGCCATTAATGTCCAAACCACTGGCAATAAAAGTGAGTACACCCCTAAGTGAAAATGTCCAGCTTGGGCCCAATTAGCCATTTTCCCTCCCCCGTGTCATGTGACTCGTTAATGTTACAAGGTCCTAGGTGTGAATGGGGAGTAGGTGTGCTAAATTTGGTGTTATCGCTCTCACTCTGTGATCTAAAGATCTGAAGAAAAGAATTGTTGCTCTACATAAAGATGGCCTAGGCTATAAGAAGAAGGAGACACTAAAACTGAGCTGCAGCAGAGTGGTTAAGACCATACAGTGGTTTAACAAGACAGGTTCCATTCAGAGCAGGCCTCGCCATGGTAGACCAAAGAAGTTGAGTGCACGTGCTCAGCGTCATATCCAGAGGTTGTCTTTGGGAAATAGACGTATGAGTGCTGCCAGCATTGCTGCAGATGTTTAAGGGGTGGGGGGGTCAGCCTGTCAGTGCTCAGACCATACGCCGTACACTGCATCAAATTGGTCTACATGGCTGTCCTCCCAGAAGGAAGCCTCTTCTAAAAATTATGCACAAGAAAGCTCACAAACAGTTTGCTAAAGACAAGCAGACTAAGGGCATGGATTACTAGAACCATGTCCTGTGGTCTGATCAAGATAAACTTATTTGGTTCACATGGTGTCAAGCGTGTGTGGCAGCAACCAGGTGAGGAGTACAAAGACAAATGTGTCTTGCCTACAGTCAAGCATGGTGGTGGGAGTGTCATAGTCTGGTGCTGCATGAGTGCTGCCGGCACTGGGGAGCTACAGTTCATTGAGGGAAACATGAATGCCAACATGTACTGTGACATACTAAAGCAGAGCATGATCCCCTCCCTTCGGAGATTGGGCCGCACAGCAGTATTCCAACATGATAATGACCCCAAACACACCTTCAAGATGACCACTGCCTTGCTAAAGAAGCTGAGGGTAAAGGCGATGGACTGGCCAAGCATGTCTCCAGACCTAAACCCTATTGAGCATCTGTGGGGCATTCTCAAACGGAAGGTGGAGGAGCGCAAGGTCTCTAACATCCACCAGCTCCGTGATGTCGTCATGGAGGAGTGGAAGAGGACTCCAGTGGCAACCTGTAAAGCTCTGGTGAACTCCATGCCCAAGAGGGTTAAGGCAGAGCTGGAAAATAATGGTGGCCACAAATAATATTAACACTTTGGGCCCAATTTGGACATTTTCACTTAGGGGTGTACTCACTTTTGTTGCCAGCGGTTTAGACATTAATGGCTGTGTATTGAGTTATTTTGAGGGGACAGCAAATTTACACTGTTATACAAGCTGTACACTCACTACTTTAAATTGTAGCAAAGTGTCATTTCTTCAGGCTACGTTCCCATGTGGGCGCAGCGGATCGCGGCAGAATCACTGCGATTCTGCCCGCGATCCGGAAATCATTGCAAATCGCGGGACGCCTGTGCGTTGCCCGTGATTTTTTTTAATGGCACCCCAAACGCTGTGCGATTTTGCCCCGATTTCCGCCTGCCGAATCGCGGTAATATCGCACAAACAAAATCGCGAGACGCATGACGCCCAAAAAAGGTACAAGAGCTTCTATGAGGCGGCATGCGTCCCGCGATTTTGTTTGCGCGATGTTGCCACGATTCAGCAGGCGGAAATCGCAGCAACATCACACAGCATTTGGGGGTGCCATTGCAAATCACAGGCAACGCACAGGCGTCCCGCGATTTGCAATGATTTCCGGATCGAGGGCAGAATTGCGGTGGTTCTGCCCGCGATCTGCTACGCCCACATGTGAACGTAGCCTCAGTGTTGTCACATGAAAATATAGAGTAATGTATTTACAAAAATGTAAGGGGTGTACTCACTTTTGTGAGATACTGTATCCTTTAAGCTGTGATCTTTCTATCTTTGCTTTTATTTAGCAAGTAAGCTGTGAATTTTAATGGGTTCTTTAGAACCATTCATTTAGGAGTTAGCTTAGCTATGAGTAACTAGTAATGGACTAAACAAATAAGCATCAATGAGTATTTGTATTCTATTTAATACGATAAAAAAATTCTATCAAAGATATTCTTCTAAAAGTGATATTTAAAGTCGGCTCATGTTAACAAATACAGCTTGACTAGTTTTGCCTGGAAAAAGAAAAGAAGGTGGGGGCAAAAAAAAGTTCACCGGCAGTGTAGAAATACCGGATTTTCAAGCTGTACAAAATCTGCAGCCTCTCTTGCTCACAAGGATGGCTCATTAATCACTCGGCACTTCCACAGAAAGAAAGCCCCTGCACCGCATTAGCCAATCACAGAGCTGTTACCACAGGGACGACCTTTACCCTTGAGAGGCTTCATAGATTTTTTTTTTTTATTTCTGTTTTTTTTTCCGGGAATCATTGGCAGGCTCAGATGTGAGAGAAAGGAGGATGATTACCAAAATAACAAGTCGAATCGTGATGGCACAGCTCGGAGCTCGAAATGCATATGAGAAATACGAATAAAACAGGATATATACGGAGCAGAATTTAAATGCTGTAGCAAAATATCGATGTCTGTTGTTTTATTGTTTGTATTTTCTTTTCTTTTCCTTTTTCTCTTTTAGCATTCATGTTTGCTTCCTTATGGTAGAACGATCCTGTGTGCACAGGCAGCTCGGAGAAAAAAGAATGCATCGATCAATGTGCTCCAGAGGGATGAAAAACTAAGGTCAAAGGATGCCGCAAGATGGTTTGAAAGGACCAGGAGGGCTTATAAAAGCAAGAGACAAGCAGAAAAAAATATATATATTTCATGGTAGAAATAAAAATGTAGAAAAATATAGCTGACACCTTTTTTTTTTGTTTTGTTTTTAAATCAAGGATTGCTCCACTAACAGAAAGACAAATACACAGAACAATTTTGTTGCAGTTATATCACAGTCTTTTTGTATAAACCAATGCTGCAGACATATAGGATTTGGTAGAGTGAAAATGATCAAATGATTCCCCATTATTCACTGCTGAGGAAGCATAGATGAGCTAGTTCCAAGTACATGGAGTACAGAGAGCTCACCCAATATATACTGAATACCAGATGTGCTGGTTGCAAATGGATCTTAAAATGATCAGTTTACTTCATGTGTGTGTCTATCTTCCTAATAACAAAGTATCACAGTCTACTACTGGCTACTGCAGCCTTTTTCAACCAGGGTGCCTTGAGGTTTTTTCAGGGTAGCCATGGCAAAATGCCTAAAAATTGCCCCAAAATTGTATAGAAGTTGGTGGGTGGATGAAACTTGCCTTTTAGTTACACAAAGCCACAGGTTTTCATTGTACACCATTACAACATTCTCGCTGCCAACCTCCTAACAACCAATGACATCATCAGTTGATAAGGAGGATGTCAGTTGCCTGCATATCATCCTTGTTTTACCCTCCCTTGCCTCTCTCGTCAGCTTTGGGGTCTCATTAGCTAAGTGATGGAGAAAAACTGAGGGAGAAGAGAAACACTGGAATATTAGCCAGTACCAGTTTGCAAAAGTGTATTTGCTTTGGAAGAATACATCACCTCTAATGTTGGGTGTACTGCGTGTATTGATGTTGCTTCAATGTATAAAACTAATAGAAGAGTTTTTACATTTTAGAATGAGGCGCTTAAAAGACTCTCTATAATTTTGGAAGTTGTCCTTGAAATTGTCAATTATTTTAAAGGGTGCCTTGACTGAAAAATGGTTGAGAAACACTGTCCTACTGCACTGGTCTAATGCTTTATTATATAGAATTTATATAGCGCCGACAATTTACGCAGCGCTTTACAACTTGAGGGTAGGCAGTACAAATACAATACACTTTAATACAGTAGGAATCAGAGGGCCTTGCTCGTTAGAGCTTACAATCTAAGAGGTACATAATACATAACATTACATTCAGGCAATGCAGAGGTGTTGCTTAACCACTTAAGCCCCGGAAGATTTTACCCCCTTCCTGACCAGGGGGTATTTTGCGATTCGGCACTGCGTGACTTTAACGGACAATTGCGCGGTCGTGCGATGCTGTTCCTAAACGAATTTGACGTCCTTTTTTTCCCACAAACAGAGCTTTCTTTTGGTGGTATTTGATCACCTGTGCGATTTTTTGATCACGCGCTATAAACAAAAAAAGAGCGTCAATTTTGCAAAAATAACAATATTTTTCACATTTTTTTATATGAAATTCCCCCCAAAAAAAAAAGTAAAAATCAAAATTTTTTAAAATTTTCGGCCAATTTGTTTTATGCTACATATGTTTGGTAAAAAAAATCGCAAAAAGCGTATTTTGATTGGTTTGCGCAAAAGTTATTGCGTTTACTAACAAAGGGAAAGATTTTTGTCATTTTTGTTTTTTTTTTTTAACGCGTAATGGCGGCGATCTGCGATTTTTTTTGCGGTACTGCGACATTGGGGCGGACAGATCGGACCCTTGACTGACATTTGTGACACTTTTGGGGTTACCAGTGACATTTCTACAGTAATCAGTGCTATATATATGCACTGTTACTGTAAAAATACACTGGTTGTGAAGGGGTTAACTTTATTTGGGAGGGAGGGGCTGTGTGTATCCCTAGGGGCGTGATTCTAACTGTGATTGGCTGTGGCTTCAGCTGTAAGGACACTGATCAACGGATCTACATACTAGATCCGTTTGATCAGTGTCTTTACAGCGAGGAGAATGACAGGCAGCTTGTTTACACAAGCTGCCTGACATTCTCCCTCACCCCCGCCGATCGCCGAGTGACCGGCGGACATCGGGTCCGCTGGTCACACGCGCGGGGGGGTCCGTGACCACGCGGGAGCGGGAGCGCGCCTCCGGGGGCGCGCGCTCGCTCCCTAGACCCTCACAAGCTAGTGACGTAGCCCTACGTCACTTTGCCTGTGAGGGGCTGACTGCCGACGTAGATCGGCGTTAGGCAGTCGGCAAGTGGTTAAAGGGTTTCTAAAGGCTGAAGGTTTTTTTACCTTTATGCATTCTATACAAAAAGGTAAAAAACCTTCCAGGTGCAGCCCCCCCCCCCCAATACTTATCTGAACCCAATCTTAATCCAGCAATGTGCACGAGAGCAGCTGTTCTTCTGGCTCTCTCCCTCCTCGTTAGCTCAGACACAGGAGCGGGAGCCATTGGCTATCAATAACAGCCAGTGAAGAAGGAGCAGGGAATGGGGCTTACTTCTGTGTAGTATTGGATACACAACGTGGGGCTCGGGAGAGGTACCGCACAAGTGAGCCCATGCTTGGCATGAGGTCACTCCGCAGGGGGGGGGGGAGAAACAGGAGTGCCAGGGGGGACCCGAGAAGAGGAGGATCGGGGCTGCTATTTGCAAAACCGTTACAAAGCGGGTAAGTATAACATGTTTTTTTTTTATTCTTTTAGTAACACTTTAAAGTGGAATTTTAGTCAGAAAATTAAGTCCTGCTAGATCACTTTGGGATGGCCCTTTTTGCAAGTATAGTTATGTAAAACATTAAAAATAGGTGCCTATAGTGTAATACACTGCCTCGCCCTGCTCTGCACATGCTTAGTTGTTGCTCTCTATTTTTAGACACTGTGGCAAAGATTAGAGCCAATAGAGGCTGATCTGCTGACAGCCAAATATTTACTGCTTCTCAGGGGCTCTGGGCTTCAGCAAAATGGCAGCAGCAGCCTCTAGTAAGAAGAAACAGGTTTTGGTAGCAAATGTATGTTCTTTGCTAAAGAATCAAGTTGTTACAGGTAAAGTTCTGCTTTAAAAAGTAAAAGTAAAAAAAAAAAAAGTAGATTCCAGGTGTCATGTTGATCAGATTCATTGGAAAGGGTAACAAAATCTCCAAAAAACTTGACACTTCCCAAATAAAAAAAATTGTACAGCACACTGCTCTTTATTCTGCTCATTAAATTTTTTCAATAAGGCCCCTTTATATGAGCTGTCTGATCAGACCCACCTGTCAGTTTTTCAGGCAGACCTGATCTGACCCTCCAGTCTTTTCTATGGAGCGGCGGATGTCAGCAGGCACATGTCCGCTGACACCTGCCGCCCTCCGATCTGAGCCAAAAACAGACGGTTGCTGGTCTTATTCCCATTCATCAGATGAGATTGGATGGAAATGGACAGGTCCATTTCCATCTGATTGCCCCATTGAGGAGCGTTGGACTGTGTCTGTGTCCGTTCTGCATAGCGGAGTGGACATGGACCTGTCATCCGCCTGTTCAGCAGGGATCAGCGGACAGATCCCCCGCTGAGCAATCAGATTCCACTAAGCGGAGGTGCCCGTGTGAAAGGAGCTCAAAGGATTTTTTTTTTATTGCATCCATAGATTGGCATATGACATACAAACATGGAAGACTTTTGCGCAAAGCATTTATCAAATTTTGTATATTCAAGTTTTTTTTTTCCCAAAGAACTGTACATTTAAAGTCTAAAGGCAAATTTTTTTGTGTGGAGGGAGATTAGAACCCCTGTCAGGTTTTTATTGTAGTCTGCACATGTTGTAGGGAAATTCACCCTTTCTATTTATCATGTTTAATCTTATCACAAAAGTTAAAGAAAATCCCAAACTTTGGGTTCTCCTCAGAACAGTAATAGAGGGGAAATGTTCCAATTGGGACACTAATTTTGGTGAACAGGGAATCAACCAGGAATGTTGTCGCTTTGGGGGGGTTCCTTTCACTTCTTGTTCTAGCTACGGGACAGGAAGTGAACGAAAAACTCCCTAATTCGACACAGATGAAAAAAAAAAGTTTGACAGAAAAAAAAAAGTTTTTGCTTTTATTCCTACTTTAGGACTTTAGGTAAGCTTGGTAGAGATTTGATACAAAGGCCGAGGGCTGAACAAGAGAAATCAATAGATTTCCCCATTCATGCTGAACAGTCTCCCCTGACTGTCCCAAGGCCTATCAGAATAACCAAACAATGACTGCATCTGATTGGATACGGTCACTAGCTGACTTATATGTTCTGCCTAGCTCCTGTTCAGATCAAAGTTTAAGCCAGGGGGTTCCAACAGACGACTCATGGTTTGCATTTTGGTGAATTCAGCAGAATTTAGCCAAATAAAAGTCATGTATGACCAGCATTGGACAAAAGATTTCTATGACTCATGCAGACACTGCCAGCTGATATCTGCAGCATGGCTCCCCTTTCTCCTTCTATAGACTAAACCTAGCCATAAGCCATCCCTGATGAACCAGATGAAATTTGGGGTGCGAGTGACCTTGGTGACACCCTCCCACCATGCTTTATTCAATAAAATATAACGGGGAAGGCAGCAAACTGTCAGCAGAACAGCATATGCAACCACTGTTTGGGTAGTCTGTCAGCACATAATAGCTGGCATGGGGAGATCCTCCATCCACGGTGTTTAGCATGGATGGGGAAATGAATGCAAATATTAAAGTTTCTGACCACCCTAAAGCTGGGTTTATACATGTGTGGCAGCGGGTTCGTACCTGGGGTCCGGTGTGGTGATCGACCGATACTGTTTTTCTTAATGCCGATACCAATATTCTGGTCATGGGATATCGGTATCGGCCAATATCTGCCGATATTTTCAGACATTAAATTTTTTTTTTTTTTTTTTTTTTACTTTTTAGGTACTCCTTGTGGAGGGATCTGGGGGTCTAAAAGACCCCAAACCCCTCCTCGGCACTGAAAAGCATTCAAATTCAAGTTTGGCTGCTTTGAATGCTGTCAGTTTTTTTAATTTGGCGCTGAGTACCCGGAAGTGATGTCATGAAATCACTTCCGGGTTTTTTACATTGAGAAACAGATCTTCCCATCGGCGACGGCGGTAGCGGTGGAGGTAGGATGCCCAGGTCTCCCGGTGTCGCCTCCCCCTCCTTGTAATGACCGCGGAGTGGCTTGTCATTAAAAGTCAGCCGACCGTCGGCTATGGACACCGGTACTGGGGTGATGCCTCTAGCTGCAGGCATCACTCCCATACATGCACTTTCCCTAAATATTGGCAATATCGGCAAATCCAAACGCCAATACAGATATATCTGGGAAAGTGCATATCGGCACCCGATGCTTGATGCCTGCAGCTAGAGGCATCACTCCGGTACATGCACTTTCCCTAAATATCGGCAAAACCAAACGCCGATACAGATATATCGGGGAAAGTGCATATCGGCACCCGATGCTTGATGCCTACAGCTAGAGGCATCACTCCGGTACATGCACTTTCCCAAAATATCGGCAAATCAAAACGCTGATACAGATATATCGGGGAAAGTGCATATCGGCACCCGATGCTTGATGCCTGCAGCTAGAGGCATCACTCCGGTACATGCATTTTCCCTAAATATCGGCAAATCCAAACGACAATACAGATATATCGGGGAAAGTGCATATCGGCACCCAATGCTTGATGCCTGCAGCTAGAGGCATCACTCCGGTACATGCACTTTCCCTAAATATCGGCAAATCCAAACGGCGATACAGATATATCGGGGAAAGTGCATATCGGCAGCCAATATATCGGTGTTGCCGATAATTGGTCGATCTCTAGTCCGGTGCATGTTTGTTCACTGGATCAGTTCCGAATGTTTGCCTGAATTCGAACCTGAACCGGACCCGAACATGCACTGGACCCTTTTTCAATCCGGACCATGGCCGCCCCAGACATGTGTGAACCGGCTCCATTGAAAGCAGTCACAGATACAATTTGCATATGTGTGATCCCAGCCTAAGCGTGAACAGTTGCCCAAGGCAACTATTTGTGTTTAGGCTTGTACTGCTAACACATATACTTGAAGAAAGTCAGATTGTGTGCGGGTGTCTGACTACTCTTTAGTGTCTATGGCCAGTTTTAGTTTTTACAAGAGTGTACTTACCCACATCGGCACATGCTGGTCTTTTTACATACATGTTTATCTAATGGAAACTAATTGTTCTTAAAAACTTCAGCAAAAAAAAAAAAAAGGTAATTACTAAATACAACCCATTAAGAGCTGTACGATGTTGAACAATGGTGGTCACATATTTTAATGTGAATTTAAATAAAATAACATGCCAGTTATTTATTTACGTACATAAAATTTAAATATCTACACTGTTAAGTTCTTCTTACTTGTAGTTCTCTCAAAATTACACCACTATAGTGCTAAGTTGTACACATGGGCAATTCACATTAAGTAGACAATATATTCAATAAAATCACATGTCAAAATGACCAACAGATGAATAAGCAGCTAAAGTTATATGCAAATCTTGATACTTTCTGGAAAAACGGAAAATTTATATCAAATACTTACCGTAATTTTCCTTTCCTGATGGACTCCATGGCAGCATACGTATCGGGTTTGGCCCCGCCTCCAAACCTACCCATAGGACCTCACTCCCATAAATCTTTGCTCCTGTTCAGCACACGTGTTCTGTAACTATCCTCCACAGAAATCCGGGAGGGAACTCCTGCTGCCATGGAGTCCATCAGGAAAGGAAAATTACGGTAAGTATTTGATATAAATTTTCCGTTTTCCTGACAGACTCCATGGCAGCATACGTATCGGGAAATAACTCGCCGTACACACAGGGTGGGCAGGTGCTGAACAGAAAAGTTTTAATGCATTTTGTCAAACAGACAGGACTTGCAAACCAAAATTCACAGAAGAAAGAGCCGCTGGCTCAACACAGTAATGGGATAAGAAAGTGTTAATAGAGGACCACGATGCTGCTCTGCAAATGACTTCAGGAGCCACATGTCTGGATACTGCCCAGGAGGTAGAGATGCTCCGCGTCGAATGAGCTGTAACTACTGCTGGAGGGGTCAAGCCCTTAGCCCTATAAGCCCACTGGATGGTCTGGATGATCCAAGAGGAAATGGATCTCGTCGAGGCTCTTGAACCTTTGTTTTTTCCATAAAAGGTAACGAAAAGATGTTCTGATTTTCTGAAAGAGGAAGTGGCATTTAAATATTTCTTAATACACTCTCCAACATCCAGCGGATGAACCGAAGAATCTTCCTCTTCCTGTCTAAAGGTTGGTAATACTGTTTCTATGTTTTCATGGAAGACAGAGGTCCTTTTTGGTCTCGCATCCAGCATGGGAATGAGCACCACTCTGTCAGGAAAAAAGGTTAAGAAAGGCTCTTGTGTCCCAAAGGACCCAATTTCCGACACTCTTTTTGCTGAGGTTATAGCCACCAGAAATACTGTTATCAGTGTAAGTTCTCTTATGGTCAAAGAATCAAACATGTCTTGAATTTGACTCGCCAGGAAATCCAGAACTAGTGGCAGATCCCACTTGGGAAACCTGGGTTTTCTCTGAGGTCTGATTCTCACTGCCCCTTGGAAGAACTGACGAATTAGGGCATGAGTGGCCCAGGAGATCCCTGTAAAAGCAGAAATAGCCGAGACCTGGACTCTGAGCGAACTCACTGATAGAGGCAAATCCAGTCCTGATTGGAGAAAGCTCAATACATCCTGGATCTTAATTGAAGATTGAGGATCAGGCCTTGTATTCAGTTGTGCAGAAAATTTTTCCCAGATTCTCTGATACACCCTGTTCGTTGAGCTTCTTCTAGCACTAAGTAATGTCGAGATTGCCGTTTCTGGACAGCCTAAAGCCTGTAACCTCCTCCTCTCAACATCCAGACCTTGAGATGTAAACGGTCTGGGCACGGATGGAGTACAGACCCCTGGGACAACAGGTCCGGTCTGAAGGGTAGCGGGATTGGATCTTGGACACTGAGTAGCGTCAGAAGGGGAAACCATGGCCTGTTCGGCCAGAAGGGAATCACCGCCACTACCTCCACTGGCTCCGACCTGAGTCTCCGAAGGAACTGCAACACAATCGGAATTGGTGGGAAGGCGTATGCCCTGTGGAATCTCCACTGATCCGAGAGTGCATCTATCCCTGATGCTTGTGGATCTCTGAATCTTGAGTAGTACTTCGGCAGTTTGTGATTGCAGGGGGAGGCGAAGAGATCTACCTCTGGAGAAAACCCCAATGTTAGGATCCAGTCGAACGTTTCCTTGTGAAGGGACCACTCGTTGTTGTCCAGATCCACTCTGGACAAGAAGTCTGCTTTGACATTCTGGACTCCTGGAACATAAACCGCTGAAAGATTCGAGAGATTTTTCTGTGCCCAGGACATAATCGGCTCCACTTCCCTCAATAGGGACCAGCTGCGTGTACCCCCTTGTTTCCTGATGTATGCCACTGCTGAGGTGTTGTCCAGGCGCAGCATGACAGGTTGGTCTTTTGTCAGGTGAGCAAATGCTCGAAGAGCTTGGAATGCTGCTCGGAGTTCTAGTATGTTGGATACTATTCCTCGAGTGGAAAACTCCCACCTGCCCTGTGCCACCTCCGACAGACAGTGGGCACCCCAGCCTATGTTGCTGGCGTCCGAGGTAACCACTACCCACGGAGCTGGTTTCAGAGAGTGGCAGTTCAGCAGGTGGTCTCTGCATAGCCACCAAGGAAGACTCGCTCTCATTGAAGGGGTTAGGAAGATGCGTTGATCCAGATGCCACGTATCCCATTGCTGAAGGAATCCCTTCTGAAAGGGTCTCATCCTCCACAGGGCCCACTTCACCATGGGGACTACTGCGACCATAGTCCCGATCACCTTCAGACATTGACGTGCCTGAAGATGAGAGGATGAGAGGGCAAAGCGAATCCTGTCTCGGAGAGTCCCTATCTTTTCCTCTGGAAGAGAGATAGTCGCCTTCTCTGTGTCGAACAGAGCGCCCAAGTAGATCAGGGACTGAGTTGGAATCAGGTGACTCTTCTCCTTGTTGAGTAACCAACCAAACTTCTGGAGAGTGGACACGACCTGCTCCAGATGAACTAATAGTTGGTCTCTGTCTTGGGACAACAGGAGTAGATCGTCCAAATAGTGGTGAAGACGAATACCTTTCAATCTCAGTAGGGCTACCACGGCCAATAAGATTTTTGAAAAGGTCCGTGGAGATGTTGAGAGCCCGAATGGGAGACAGATAAACTGAAGATGTAATCCTCCCACTTCGAACCGGAGAAACCTTTGAAAATCTTCGTCCACAGGGACATGAAAGTAGGCGTCTTTCAAGTCGATGGACACCATCCAATCTGCCGGCTGGACTGACTGCTGTATGGACAACAGGGTCTCCATTTTGAACCTTTCTTTTTTTATGAATTTGTTCAAGAAGGTCAAATCTATTACTGGTCTCCATGATCCGTTCTTCTTTTGGACCAGAAAGAGCGGAGAATATATTCCTTGGCCTCGCTCTGACTCTGGAACGGAGATGACAGCCCCTTGAGCAATGAGAGCTTCGACGTAAGAAAACAAAATCTGACGCCTTTCTTCTAGACATGGTATGGCAGTAGGCAGGAACCTTGAGCCTGGCCTCTCCTTGAAGACCCACTTGTGGCCTGAAGACACCGTCCTGACGGCCCAGGGGTCCTGAATCGAAGCCGCCCAGACATGTCGGAAGGAGCGTAGACGTGCACCCACCCGACATGTCTGAGCGGGCCCACCTTCAAAAGGACTTAGTGGGCTCGCGGTCCCCAGAGGAGACGTTCTTTGTCGTCTTCCTGGAAGACTGTCTGGATCTCCAGTTCCGGTTGAACTCCCGACCAGGTCTATAAGAACGAGCTTCCCTGGCCCGGTCAGGCACAAATTTTCTGGTAGGCTGTCCTTTCTTGACGTTGAACTGGCGCCGATCCTGGGGAAGAAACCCAGACTTACCGCCTGTAGCCCGGGCTATGGCCTCGTCCAGTTTATTCCCGAAAAGGGAGGACCCCTCAAAGGGAATACGGCACCAAACTTGCTTTGATGCCGGATCCGCCACCCAAGGGCGGAGCCAAAGAGCTCTCTTAGCTGTGACCGAGGACAGCATAACTCTTGCCAATAGACGGATCAAGTCTATGGAAGCCTCCCCAAGGAACGACGCGCCCAGCCTAAGCTCCTGGATTGGAGCGCTTCTGGCCACCTCCTCCGAAACCGATCTGACCGATTCGTCTACCACATCAGCCCAAGACTCCATGGCTTTGGATAGAGCAGCCAAAGCCAGGACTGGCTTACAGGCCATACCTGCTGTAAGGTAGATTCTCTTCAAATCAGAGTCCATCCTTCGGTCCAACGGGTCTTTAAATGAGACCGTATCCTCTAAGGGAAGGGTCACGTGCTTGACCAGTCTCATGACTGCTGCGTCGACTAGGGGAGGGGACTCAAGATGTTTCACATCATCCTCTTTGAAGGGGTAAAGTTTAGCCATCTTGGATACTAAGGAATTCTTTCGTTCCACCTTTTTCCACTCCTCCAAGATGATTTCACCCAACTCTCCCAGGAAGGGAAAATTAACACGCTCCTTATTGAGCTGTTTAAAGTACTTCTTCTGCTTGGGAGGGGGAACAGCTGACTCCTCCCAATTTAAGGTCTCTCTGACCGCTTTAACCAGGGAAGGCACCAAGGTATATTCAAAACCCACGCAGGGATCCTCATCTTCAGAGTCGCTACCTGACAAGAGCATCGACTGATGGCTTGTGTGGGCTGACTCGAAATCTTCCTGTACCTGTAGTGCTACAGGGGAGGGGCTTGGGGAAGCCGTTGCAGTGTCTTGAGAACGACTGACACCCAACTCTGCCAAAGAGTCCTTAACCACTCTCTTGACCAAAGCCTCAATGCGCTGATCGGAAGTATCCCTTTCTCCCGCAGCCTGGGAGAAACATCTATCACAGAAAAGCTTCCTCTCCGGGACACTAGCGCCACAGCCTCTGCAACCTGCTTTGTCAGGTCTCCGTGCGTGGCTGGCTGAAGTAGATGATTTTTGATGATGTGAGCCCGAACGGGACTTTCCTGTAGAGTGCCGGTGGCGAGAGCTTGAGCGTCTTTCACTTCTTTGAGAAGAGTGCCTAGTCTCTGAACGAGGAGGGCTGTGAACAAGAGAAAAAACAGAAAAAACAGACAGGAAGCTAGGAACACTTGAGTTCCTACCCCCACCCCCTATAACCCACAGCCCCACTAAGAAGCCCCAAATACCTGTTAGGGGCGGGCTGACCACCGGAGGGCAAAGTAGCTTCCATTCTGATGCTGACCTACAAGAATGAGCCGGACAGCAATGTCAGAAAACCAGCAAAAGAGGAGGGGGGGGAGGGGGGGGGGGGCTCCCAAACTGGGGCCAGTACTCACCAAGAACCAGAGGTTAGCAGGCAGAGCGGCAGCGAACAGCAGGCGTCCAAAAACCGATCAGATGCGGAGTATGGAACACCCAGTATCAGCAGTGTGTATAAACACAACACTGCTGACAGTTCTGGGGTTTAAATATGGCGCCTGGTGACGTCATCAGCGCTCGCCGCCGACGCCAACTCACTGCGCATGCGCCGCGCTCTTACTGCGCACGCGCGAGAGCCAAGCCTCGTTCTGGAGGCGCCACACATGCGCAGTAGCGCACCGCACCGGCGGCCGGTCAGGAAGTGAACCGCTGACCGGCCCCGGACCACTAGCCACCAGGGAAGGCAGGAAAGACCAGGTAAGAGAAAACATATAAACAAAGGCAATATAAGCATACAAAATAGCTGCCATGGAGTGTACTCACGAACCACAGACCACCAGGGATGGATGCACACCGGACTTATCTCTTTCAAGGGTACCGGCCACCCGCAGCAGCTGGGCTTTTTGGCCAAGGCTGCTACATCTTCGCCCCTCCTCCATACCCCGCAGCAGCTGGGGCTTATTGGAGAGCTCCATACCCGACAGGTAGAGCCATTCATCACCCGGAATCCATCTTCAGGTAGGATATCAGGTAATCCTTTGGAGGACAAAAAAAGAACACGTGTGCTGAACAGGAGCAAAGATTTATGGGAGTGAGGTCCTATGGGTAGGTTTGGAGGCGGGGCCAAACCCGATACGTATGCTGCCATGGAGTCTGTCAGGAAAATAAAGTTTGGTTCTGCTCCTCCTACCTCTCAAGCCTTTTTGTTGGTTTCTCAATTGATGGGTGGTGTAAGAACCAGGATGGTTCGTGAAGCAGGAAAAAGCTTTATTTTCAAAAGATAATGCAAGGTTTGCATGTAAATTCAGCTGCTTATAACTCTGGATCTACTGCTCATTTTGACATATAGTTTTGAGTAAAGACATCCTCTGCCTATGAATTATTTTTATCATGTGCGCAGCATGAAATACCCAGGTTTGTGACAGGTTTACTTTAATCTTCAACATTAGGACTCTTGGAGTTCAAGATAAAATGTAAAGAAAAAAAAACACAAAGTGATCATAAACCAATATATTTTCTGAGACAGTTTATCCTGACTGGGGGATGGAAATCTTTCATCTCATAAGGTGTTAGATATTTAAAGCAATCATCTCCAATCAGCAAAATGTGAGTGACACTTGGAAGTGAAGTGTTCCTTAATCTTCTGTTGCACAACAAATGGTTAATGGGGTTGCAAAAAGGAAAAGCTGGCAAGGAAATCTGGTGTATAAATCATTACTTGTATTACACAACTAGGGTCACTTTGGAATGGTATTCAATTATGGCAACCTGCTGTGGCAGTTTTGCATCCCTATCACACAGTGATGTGTTCCTATTAAGGGATTGTCTATGAATTGCCAGGACAGATGAAGCTGAACATGTCAGCTCTTTTGCATAATAGACCAGCAATTGCCTCCATGTGATGGCCAAATTACATTTAATGGTTGAACCAGTTGTGCCATATTTAGGAATGAAAACCCCCAAGCGAAGCATTCTTGCACTCAAGTTATTCTTTGGGGTCATTTACTAAAACGAAAAAGAAAATGAAGGATATCTAGGATTTGTTTTACACCAGGTCAGGAGGGATTTGATCAACATTACAAACTAACTCATGAGCATTGCACAGAGCGGCCTTGATCCTTCTTCTATCGGGTCCTATGCCGGCACTTCTGGCTTCTCCTCTTCCTACTTGAGCATGCCTGCGGGCTTGATCCCGAGCCGCACTGCCTGCGTCTATAGACCCGCTTGACGTTCCCTCTTTACAGAATTTGATTGACAGCAGCAGAAGCCAATAGCTCCCACTTCTTTTAAACTGCCCTGTGAGGATGACTAGAGAGAAGAGAGACGCTGCTCTCAGGCACAGTGCTGGATGGAAATTGGGCTTATGTAAGTATATAGGGGGCTGGAGGGGATCCTGCAGCACAGAAAGGTTTTTACCTTAAAGAGTAAGTTCACCTTTCGTAACATGTTACATCCATTTTCAGGGTGTAATATGTTATGAATGAACTGGCTCCCACTCCGCCCCAGTTCCCTGCGCTGACAGCAAGTGGGGATCTGACCCCCCCCCCCCCCACTAGCTGTTACAATTAAAAAAAGCGCCACTCATTCACAGTGTCCTGTGAATAGAAAACTGCCAGGTCCGGCAGCCTTTGTTGCTGTCAGCTTGCAGTTTTAAATAAACTAACATGGCGCTGTGGAGTGCCGTGGTAGTTCATTCTCTTCCTGTCAGATTGTATCTGCTTGCTCATATGTGATGTACGAGCACACTGGCCGATCTGCTGGAGACCTGCATGGCAGCAGCGATCTGCTTTACAGGCTCCAAAAAACAAAGAAAATAAATGCACACCTGCAAAAAATTTAAATTTATTTTTTTTTCTCTAAAAAATGAACTTATCCTTGAATGCAGAGAATTTATTCGGGTAAGAATCCTTAAGCCTTAAGGCTCGGATCACACTGGGGCGGCCTCTAAGTCACCCAACTCTGAAGCCGCTACCTACAGCGTGACTTTAGCGCGGCTTGCAAACGACTTCTTTAATAGAAGTCAATGCAAGCTGCTAGGAAGTCACCCCCAGGTAGTGCAGGAACCTTTTTCTAAGTCAGATCGACTTGAGTCGCTCCGATTAGAACGGTTCCATTGCACTGAATGGAGCGTGACTTGTCAGGTGCCTAAGTCGTCTCACAAGTCGCCCGAGTGCAAACCAAGCCTTAACGAGTATCTAAACCAGCCTTTCTCAACCTTTTCAACACAGAGGAACCCTTGAAATAAATGTCTGGTCTCAGGGGAACCCCTGCTAAAAATTTAAAATCTACAACTCCTGACACATTAGCGTGACAGTCAGTGGGAAGAATGTTCCTTACTCTTGCCATCATTGGGAAGAATTACCCCCTTACAGATAGCTAAAAGGAACAATGGTGTCATTGGAAACTTATCTAAGAGGCAGAAATTGCCCATTGCTCAAGGAACCCCTAGCAACCTCAGGAGGAACCCTAGGGTTCCAAGGAACCCTGGTTGAGAAACCCCGATCTAAACCTATAAGCAAAATGTTTATATTATATTGCAGTCCTTAGATGTGGTGCATTTGTTTTTACTATTTAGGCTAAGAACTTTTTCAACAACACAGAAAATACTCATTGATCTTGCTAAAAAGTGCCCCTTCTTGTGATCTTTGATGAAAGCACAAATAACCATATCTACCTTGTGTGAACTACTAGTTCTGGAAATCCACCATATAATGGGAATGAACAAAGGCAGGCATGTCCAGCCTGTGTGACAACCATGGCTCCCTCCATGAATACAAAGTACAAATAGAAAATAAAAGATAGGAAGTTTGCCATTTGAAGGATCAAAATGTTAAAAAGAAGGAAAAAAAGAAAACGAATGCAACTACATTTTGTAGTATACTGTCACCCTCAAGACTTTATTAGAACAGTTATCTTTACACCATAGGTTGTTTCCATGTCTTTCCCATTTTAACTAGAATCCAAATTATCCAGTAATTCTTCAAAGTCTGCATGGAGATGAAACATGATATGGAGTCCACAAACAGTCTTTAGGGTACAACAGAAGATGGTGATATTCCCTTAATTTGCAGGGATTTCCTCTCACTTCCTGTTTGGCTATGGGTCTCTGCAATGGGACACAGATGGTGAAAAAAAAAATCTGACAGGGGTTATAACCCTTCCTTGCTCTATCCAAAATGAAAAAGGAAAGTTTTGCCCATAGTTCTACTTTAGTCAACACTTTACTAAGACCATAGCAACCAATAAGACGTTAGCTTTTTATAAAGGTAAACTCAAAATGGTTGCTATGAACCAACGCAGGTCTTTTCCTTTCCTCAGTTTTCATTAAGTTACTATTATATGTTTTATTTGTAGGGTGTTAAAGTACGAAACACCACTTTTGGTTCAACTTGGTAAAGGGTTTGCTGTTGTATTAAAAGAGTGAATGTACTGGGATATTGAGATGCTGATGCATCTGTATCTTTCAGTGGCTTGCTGTCTGAGCTGGACTTTTTAGTCCACAAGATTTGGTGATGGAGGTGGATTGTAGTGTCCCTGGTGGTTGGATGTTAAGCAGGTTCCCACATTGGGGCCTACTGTAATTTAAGCAGCAAGGAATTTTGCCACTGCTTTGGCTCCACTGAGTCTAGGAGCCAGTCAGGAAATACACACTTTGCTTGGTTACAACTTAGTTGTACAGGGCACAGATGCATGGTTGCAGGCTTGGTCTGATGGGTGTTGTGCCAAACACCCAGCTTGAAGGCTATAAGGTTGTGGGTCACAAGGTGTGCGGTCCGGACAGGGAACTTATTGAGTAGGGTAAGTGCAGCTCTTGTTTACAACAAATTAGCATGTTATATGGTGTAAAGTCCATTTAAGAGCAGAAGTAACCCAGTCTCATAATACTTACCTTTGCGATTTGAATTGATTACCTTTGCGATAGCGATTTGACACTATTTCAGACAGGGAACTTGTCACCTCTTTCAGGCTGACCAACCCACTGTTTCCTGACTAAGCCATCCTCAATGCCCTTACTCCCCCAGGTATTGACTCTATAACTGGATTACTAGAGTGTATTTTTGATCAATCCAGCACTAAGGCCTGGTTCACACCTATGTATTTTTTAGTGCATTTTTAGTTTTGCAGAAACACACTACAGTCCATTTAACATGGTTTCCTATAGGTCATGTTCACATCTCCATCTGTGCATTTTATGGAAAGGGCCATGGACGTTTTTCTGGTTTTTGGTTCCAAGGACTTCAGTGGATCAAAAATGTATATTGAAAAATGCAAACTGCACCTGGAGTATGCAAACTGCAACCTGCATAGGTGTGAACCAGGCTTTACAGTTATGACATCTACCTTCTCACCAGGCTGAGCTTAGGGTCCATCATGCTGGCAATTTTTACAGGACACATCACAGAGATGCAGGTCCAAAGAATTAAAGTAAAAGTGAAGGCATTTTCTTGAGTGTAGAACAAGCAGATTGCTCACCAATGGTCAGGTATCTAAAAGTGTCCTTGAAAGTACTTTTCATTCTCGTCTCTAGTAGGGGTCACTGTGCCAAGTTTATAGAATGCCTGCTGAGGGGAAAATTTCACATGGCCAGATATAAGAGAGCCTTGCTGCAACATGTGATATACTGTATATCACAGGAACACCGAAATGGCTGACTTATATCAGTTCCTTTTAAGATCACTGGCTTTCCCAACATAGCCAGTGAAAAGCACAAGTCAGTCCTCTGCTAGGTTTCTGAGTGCACAGAGCACAACAGCGGTCTTGTGACCCATTTGTGACCCATTTATAGCTATCACCATGACAAAGTTCTGCAAGTTGCCACTTTGTAACAACCGGGAGAGGTGGTCTGCAACAAAATGCCTTTTCCAGGTAAACCCCATTACAACGTTCAGACAGATACTAGGCTGCATATATTATTCATCATCAAAAATGAAGCATCAACAGATTGTATTTAGTGTAGCATAGTTGTTTTTTAACTAACATCCTACTTTCTGATCTATTGTGTCCTGTAGTGATCTAAGGTTAAGCTGTAGGCAGCGGCAGGAACCACTGAGCACATCAGGGGACGGAGGAAATCGACACTCCCAGAAGTATTGGTTTCTAAAGAAACATCACTTGACAATTTCTCTTCAATGGATGAGCATTCAGCAGTGCAGGCAACAGGAGATGTATTTACTTTCTCCTTTGCAGTTTCTGTTTTTTATTTGCAAGCTTATTTAAAGCTAAATGCCAGGCAAACTGCTAAATACAAACATGAAATATGTTATAATAAATGTATTTTAACCATGGTGAATTATTGCCAACACATATCAGGGAGCTGTATTCCATGACATAGAATTTGTAATAATGTCTGTCTAGTCCTGAGATTTACACAGCTCTGCCACACAGTACAGCCCTGTCTGATCTCCCCTAACCTGTGATTGGACAGTGAACAGAGAAGCAGCTTAATGACCACATCTCTCCACTCTCTCCTCCTATCAGCATGTCCCTTGTTAGCACATGAGCAGAACAGAACAACTGACTGGCTCCTTGTGCTGCTACTTCCTCTCTCAGTCTAAACTCTGCTGCACAGAGATTGCATAAGGCTGATACAAGGTTAAAAGAGGCTCTTACAAAAATATATATTTAATGGGATATTAATGAATACAGAGCTGCCTTAATTTGAGCTTTAGAACCTTGAGTTCAGTTTTCAGTAACTGAGTTATTTACAAAACAAAAATTAATAAAATCCTCAAATATACCGTAATTATAAAAATAAATACATTATCTTTCAGATAATCCAAGTTCCCACTCCCTTGCTTGCTCAGGACCAGAGTAGCGTTTATGCTGACAAGCTGATTGCTGTTGTTGTCTACAACCAGGGCTGGCCTTTTTCTAGCCTGTGTTTTGCAACGATCAAGTCTCCCCTATATATATATATATATATATATATATATATATATATTTTTTTTTTTATTTCTTTAATCAGATTTTTATTTATTTCACTTTTCAGCAAAAAGAAACAGGTCTGTCGATTCACAGAAAAAAATCTGACAGGGATTATAACCCTTCTTTATCCAAAACATGTTTTTTCCCATGGTTCTACTTTAAGTAATTGCAGTGGGTTTTTCAAACACTCCCACACAGTCCCCATAAGACAGACGCTAGGATATTTAGAAGAAAAGTGTAAATTGTAGTTTCCAAAGGATTGTGCCCATTGAATAAATGTCTCAGTATCAGTGTTGGGGGTAACTAGTTACAAAGTAACTGATTACAGTAACTACATTACTTTTTTTGGTAACGAAGTAACGTAACTAGTTACAATACTAATATTGGTAACTACACTACTTTACTAGGCTATAGGAGGTGACTACACTACTTTACTAGGCTATAGCAGGTAACTACACTACTTTACTAGGCTATAGGAACGCGCTTTCCTGCGTTACCCAAGCCGTGCGAAACAATCGTTATTTCGAAGAATAGAGAGGGATGAAGTTTATGACTTTTTGTTGCACTTTATGTTTTATTCTGTTTTTTCAGGTTTTGTTCTCATGTTTCCCAAAGCCTGTGTTTATACAATAAACTCTATGCAGAAAGAGTGTCATGTATCTTCTTCTACACGGTCAATTAAGAAAGAGGAAAGTAAAGTAATAAGTAGTGAAGTTACTTTTCAAATGCAGTAACTAGTAAAGTAATCTCGTTACAATTTACAGAAGTAACTAGTAACATTTTTTGAGTAACTACCCCAACACTGCTCAGTATAGAATATGCATATGTAGCACCCTACATGTAGGTGCTAGGTAAAGGTATAGTGAGCCTTGTCTGCCTAACAGCAGGGCTGTGATTTGTTTAGTCAGGTGTCATGGTTTCCAGGTGTGCCTGCTGAAGGGAGAGTCTCCCCATTGGCTCCTGTGAGAGGCTTCTCATAGGGCTGTGGAGGAAACCCAATCAGGGGACACATGCAGGCTTGTAACTACCCCAGAAGGCAGATTATACTGCAAAGGATTCTGGGAGTGGGTATAAGTCTGGGGGTGGCGCATGACACAATGTCTTTGGCGGGAGCAGAGTCCCAGGAGGAAGAGAACGGCTGTCTCTTCTCCTGTCTGAGGAAGAGGATCTCGGGGTGTTGCCTGCAGATCCAGAGAGTGCAGAACTAAGCTGAGGGGATCCGGTGTGCCGAGAACCTGCGGAGAGTCAGAGGGGTCCAGTCCCAGGAAAACCTACACAGGTCGTGAGTACTGAAGATTGCCCCTGGGGGTCTGCCTGAAGTTAGAGGGGACCACTCCAGTGGAGGTTCGGGGATCCAGTGCCAGCTAGTGGTGAAAATGGGTACCTAGGTTGAGGACCCTGAAGTGACAGAGGGGGTACATAGTCAGTGGACTCTGAAGAGTTCAAGGTTAAAGGGGGCGCCTGCAGTTGGGCCCTGAATTGTACAGAGTGTGACAGTTGTAAGTTGCAGTTTTTCCAGAATCCTACCACATACTACCTCAAGCCAGTGCAAGGCGGGAGGGAAGTATTCAGTGACTTTGCAGTACAGCAGTGTCAGCAGTTCTACAATTCACAGTCCTGGATCTTCTGGACTTCAAATCGAGGATTCAGTACTTCTATTGAGTGACAGAGTGCTCTCAGAGTTAGTGAGCGTTGTCTGGCGCCGCCCGGCGTCAAGGAAGCGCCAACGGGCATTTTTCAGGAACAAAGTCCCAAGTGTAAGTGTATATATTTGAAGCCTAAAGGAGTATCCCGCTCATTCCCTTCTCCCATCCCCTTTAAATCAAATAAAACAACAAACAAAGATGCCAGAATTGTCGATGTCTCAGTGCTCACACCCAGGGTCGCAGCTCACATGGGCTGGAGAGGTAACCGGTACCCATGGCAGACCCACATCAGGCCACAGGCCTGGAAAACCTGCTACACATAGGAAGAACAATTTATTCCAACCCATAATATATTGTAACTGGAATGCCAAAAAATATAGACAGGGATTAATTTACATACTACATGTGAATTTGTATAGATCTATGTTTGTCCAAAAGATGTTAGAATCTTATTGTTGACTGACTCACCACCTCTGCTGAGAGTCTATTTCAAGCTTCAACTACTATTTCAGGAAAATAATACTTTCTAAGTTTAGTTCTGATCTTTCCTCTTGCTAGTTTGAGTTCCTGTCCCCGTGTTCTTGGCCTTAGCTTTATATTGAAAATACTGCTCTTGGGAACCCTGTTTACATCCTTGATGCATAAAGGTTTTAATTATGTTTCCTTTTTCCCTTCTTTCCTCAAGAATATACATATTACATTTCTGTAGAGTCTTCTGTTATGTCTTATCCCCTAGACCAGGATAAAGAATTCAAATTTACGGAGGTCTGGTCGGTAAACTTTTGTTTCAGTAGAGGTCTAAATCTTATACTTGTGTTATGGGTAAGATCCTTCACCTTACATCCCCCAACTCCTTTACATCACAGTTTTTCCTTTACCTCAGTGTCCTCAGTCCCCCCCTTAACATCAATGTACCTCCCTTTTCACATCACAGCCCTCTTTATATCAGTGTTCTCAGTATCCCCCTTCACATCATAGCTCCCCCTTTACATCATAGCTCCCCCTTCACATCACAGCCCCCCTTTACATCGCAGTTCCCCTCTACTTCATTACTTCATAGTGCCCCTCTTTACATCACAGCCCTTTATTTAAATCACAGCCCCCCGTATTTACATTGCAGCCCTTCCTTTACTTCACAGTCTCCCCTTTACATCTCAGTCCCTCCATATACATCATAATGCCTCTCCTTTACATCGCAACCCACCTTTTATTCACAAGCCCTCTTTTTACATAGCAGCTCATCCATTATATCACACTCCCCCCCTTTAAATCACAGGCCCTCTTCTTTACATTGCAGCACCCTTTCACATCACAGCCCCCCTTTACATAACCATTTTATCATTTACATCACAGTCTGCCTACCTTTACATCACAATGACCCTTTATATTGCAGCCACTTTCTCAATTTCTGTTACCTGTGTCTGGACTTGGTCTATCTTTTATCATAATATTTTTATATCTAGTGATACACTCCAGAATTATATTTGCTTTTACCACTGCCTGGACACTATGTGCTAATTTTTTTTATCACCTGAAATAAGTACCCCAAAATATTTTTACTCTGTAGGTTCAGCCAACACTGTACCCCCAATATTGTACCCTATCAAGGGATTCTTTTTCACTAGCTACATTGTTTTACACTTAGAAACACTGAACTACAGTTTCCACTGCTTTGACAAATCTTCCAGCAACTTCAAATCATGTTCCATATAACAAACACCTCCAGGGATATCAACCCTATTGCATCAACATAGAGAAAGGCCCCTTTCACACGGGCTTTCCGATCCGGTCCGCCTGTCAGTTTTTTTGCAGGCGGACCTGATCGGATGCTCCATGCACTCCGATGGAGCAGCGGATGTCAGCGGTGACATGTCCGCTGACACCCGCTGCTATCTGATCCAATCCTGTCCGTGAAATCCAGACGAATGGAAACCCTATTTTATATCCGTCTGGAGGATCGGATCGGATATGATCAGTTGGAAACGGACAGGCGGCCTGTTTTCATTATATTCCCCATAGAGGAGATTGAGGATCTGACAGGTCTCTCTCTGCAAAGTAATAGGAAACGGACCCGTCATCTGCCTGCTCAGTGGGGATCAGCAGATCGATCCCCGCTGAGCAAAACGGAGTCCGCCGGGTGGAAAGCCCGTGTGAAAGGACCCAAAAGCAAAAAGACATACCTTACCCACCAAACTTTCAGTTATATTACTTACAAGCTTACAAGCAGATTACATTGAACAGAACCGCTTTGTTCCAAATGAACCCCATTTACAACCACACTCTGATATCTATTCTCCAGCCAACTGCATATTCACTGAACCACTCAAGGATTAAGTCCTAGCTTGTACAGCTTTAAGATATCATGATGTGGAACTGTATCAAATTCTAAGCTGAAATCAAGATATGCTGCGTCCACATCACCACAGTAGTCTGAAACATTTGTGATATTGTCAGAAAATTCTGTTAGATTGGTCTGACACGAGCTGCCTTCAGTAAAGCCATTTGGGTCCAGCAAGTTGTGATCAATGATCCTTCTTTTTAGCAGTGATTCCATTCATTTGACTACAACAGATGTTAAACTCCTCAGCCTGTAGATGCTAGCTTCTACTTTGCTACCCTTCTTTTGAATAGGTACAATATTAGCTGTCCGCCAGTCATGAGGAGCTTCTCCTGTTTAATTAAAATTGATTAAATAGATCGGTAAATGGTCCAAAAACGATATCTCAAAGTTGTCCTAAAACTCTGGAAAAAATACCATTGGGACCCATTGCTTTGTTAAAGTGGTATTAAACCCAAAAGCAAACATTTATATTATTGCAGCTTACCAATTCTTAGATGTGATGGCTGCATTCGTTTTCTTTCTTACACTTTTTTTCTTCTATTTTCACCTAGTGATCCAGCCGGCAAGTCTGTTGTTTTTCAAAAGAACAAGCTCTCCAGTAGAATGCATCAGTTACAGAGATGAGACAACCCCTTTACCACTGAGAGGGGTGCTTGCAAAATGATCAGGTTTTGTTTATTTATGTAAAAACTTTATCCCAAAAGGAAAAAAAAATGTTGGTTGTAATTGCTTATAAAGTATTAGCCAGAGTTTGGCTTTAGTTTGTTAGTGTATTTAAATCTGCTAATACATCTAACACTACCCTCCTTTCAGATTGACAATGCTGCCGTCCAAATGTGTCACCTGTGCTCCTTCATCCAGAGTGTAGGTACCCTAATGCAGGAGGTGTGTTACTGGTCAGATCATCAGGTGTAAACAGAAGGAGATTGTTAAACTGTTGTTGACTCCTAGCCTCGGCATTTGTTTACTGCCTTAGGAGTGCATTTTTTACACAATAAAATATTGCAATAGGAAATAATAACATTCGAAGGAAAAACAACTCATTAAGAATTGGCGGAGGTGGTTGGTCTTGCCCCCATCCGGACACAGATAGTTCCCAATGGGAGTGTATGGATGTCCTGGGGTCACCACCGACATCTCCAGAGTGTCACCGAGCTCCTCGTGCTTTTTGTGTTTATCATTCTGTTTTACTTTTCCTATATTGTTTGCATTGACTATGTTGAGCCACGCACCAATGTAATTAGTCCTATGTTGGCAGAAAATGGATGATGTCCTATTTGGATGTTTGTATTTTATTTAAAACTCTTCAATAAAAACATGGTAGTAGAAAACAGAAGGAGAAAAGCCTATGAAAAGAAAATGAATGCAGCCACCACATCCAATGAATGATAAGCAGCAAAATATTACATTTTCAGCTCTGGGTTTAATAATGCTTTAAGCTTTAACTTAGCCAGTTCCTCTGCTACCTCTGTCTCTAGAAATCCTGAGTATGAAATAAACATATTTAGAACTTGGTAGTGCCAGAAAAAGCAACCAGCAGATAGGAGGCTTCTCTTATATGCGTGTGACCAAAGTTCATTCATATTCCACACTTGTTTTGCACTCTTGTGCCAATAAATCTTTAATCCATGAAGATGCAAGTTCCAAAATATCAAATTAAAAAATCAGTTCTCGCTCCCTAACTTGATGTTTGTGCTTTATCTGAGTGTCCTCTGCTTGAGCTTTGCTAGCTGGGCCTACTGAAACCTATAGTGTATTTACCATTAGTCATTTTTTTTTAAACATTGCTTAAATATTTGTTTTCTTCTATTTTCTAATGCCAGTACTGGTTTGCAAATTAGTTATAGCCTAGCGCCATATAATATCAGCAGGACCTTCAGTGCAAACAGAGACATTCCTCTTTAGTAGACATCTCAAGGTTTGCTCTTCATCTGACACCCCTTACATCTCCCTTAATGACAAAGCTACACTTATACAATATTGTGGTTAGGAGTTGAAGCCACTTAAAGCAACCTTGAGTCCAGTAACAGTTTGTATATGGTTACCGTCAAGAAAAATGAATCCATCCACTTTTATTTTTTTTCAATAAATACAGTATATATCCCGACATACTATTCACACAAAGGACACAGTGGTACGCCATAATGTTTATGTCCAATTTGATGGACAGAGAATTGTATGTTATGCACTAACATTATTGAGAGTCCACTTGCCTTCACTGCTGAAATCAGAATGACCGCTGCCTTCGGATTTTAACTAAAGCAACAAGTTAAACCAATCAATGAATTGCTAATGTTCTCTTAGAAACACTGCAATTGTGTTAAAATTTTGACATTCATTCCATTTATTTTTATTGTCTCTGTCAGGGCCGGCCTTTTTGGTGTGCGAGCTGTGCGGCCGCATAGGGCGCCATGGGCAACAGGGGCGCCGTGCGGCCATCACAGCTCGCAGAAGATCAGGCCGCACAGCGGGAGGTAAGTGGTGACCGCAGCCTGGACAGGGTTAACACAGGCTGCGGCCGCTGCTTACCTCCCGCCGTGCGGCTGTGCCTTGATCTCCTAGCTGCAGTCTGAGCTGTGTATTACACACAGCTCAGCCTCCGATCCACGCTGACAGATCCCTCCTCACTGCAGGGACGCCAGAGGAGAGATCGTCAGCTTCTCCTCCTCCCACCACTTCTCCTCCTCCATCCCGCCAAAGCATTTGACTAGTCTGAACCTCTTTTTTCTAATGCCCGGTTTACACTATAGAAATGCAGTTTAACCACTTGCCGACCGCCGCACGACTATCTACGTCGGCGGTCAGCCCCTCACAGGCAAACTAACGTAGGGCTACGTTGCTTGCTTGTGAGGGTCTAGGGAGCGAGCGCGCGCCCCCCGGGGCGCGCTCCCGCTCCCGCGTGGTCACGGACCCCCCCGCGCGTGTGACCAGCGGACCCGATGTCCGCCGGTCACTCGGCGATCGGCGGGGGAGAGGGAGAATGTCAGGCAGCTTGTGTAAACAAACTGCCTGTCATTCTCTTCGCTGCAAAGACACTGATAAAACGGATCTGGTATGTAGATCCGTTGATCAGTGTCTTTACAGCTAGAGCCACAGCCAATCACAGTAGAAACCACGCCCCTAGGGACACACACAGCCCCTCCCTTCCAAATAAAGTTAACCCCTTCACTACCAGTGTATTTTTACAGTAACAGTGCATATGTATAGCACTGATTACTGTAGAAATGTCACTGGTAACCCCAAAAGTGTCAAAAATGTCAGTCAAGGGTCCGATCTGTCCGCCGCAATGTCGCAGTACCGCAAAAAAAATCGCAGATCGCCGCCATTACGCGTTAAAAAAAAAAACAACAAAAATGACAAAAATCTTTCCCTTTGTTAGTAAACGCGATAACTTTTGCGCAAACCAATCAAAATACGCTTTTTGCGATTTTTTTTACCAAACATAGGTAGCATAAAATAAATTGGCCGAAAATTTTTAAAAATTTTGATTTTTACATTTTTTTTTGGGGGAATTTCATATAAAAAAATGTGAAAAATATTGCTATTTTTGCAAAATTGACGCTCTTTTTTTGTTTATAGCGCGTGATCAAAAAATCGCACAGGTGATCAAATACCACCAAAAGAAAGCTCTGTTTGTGGGAAAAAAAGGACGTCAAATTCGTTTAGGTACAGCGTCGCACGACCGCGCAATTGTGCGTTAAATTCACGCAGTGCCGAATCGCAAAATACCCCCTGGTCGGAATGGGGGTAAAATCTTCCGGGGCTTAAGTGGTTAAATGCGTTCCTGCATGCATGTTTTTGATGCTTTTTTGTGTTCTGGTGTGTTTTTCAAGCGTTCAGGTGCATTTTTTTCCCTCTTTTTTTTTTCTTCACCTTAAAGCGTAACTCCCCTTTCGTTGAGAAAAAAATATTCTCCTCTGGATGATCTCTGTACATTACAAGGATTTTAACAAACTTTGTTGTAGATTCCTAACTTTTTACTTTTGTTTGTTTCTCTGTGCCTCTGTGCTAAGTGAGTTTCATAATTATCAATCAGCTGTGGAAGCTGCAGGGCTCTAATGAGGAAAGCTGCTGGGTCTGCATCCTTTTAGACGTGTTCCTATTGGAAATATCTCACCAAAAATGAAATTTTTGTTGCAGGGGATGCCAGAAATCTGACTTGTATCTTAAGCAGACTTCTGGGAAAATTGGTGAGCCAATCACATAAGCAGGAAATTATGTTTCTGGGGGTGTGGTCGGTATACATTCTGTGTACAGAACACCTCCAGGCGGCCATATTGCATTTTCAGAAAATGACAACAGCTACAGATTGAAAAGGAAAGGTAATATTTAAAAACATTCAATTACAATATGGCTTGTGTCGCAATTGTGTACGCTACATTGTTTTTTCTTTATTTATTTATTTTTCTTCCCCACAAAAGTGGAGTTACCTTTTAAGTAAGGACATGTGCGTTACGGTGCATTTTTGATACGTTTAGGTGCATTCCAGTCCATTTTGATGCATTTTACTGTGTCCCAGTACAGTTCAGTGCAGAAAAAAATGCACTAGAACTGACCGCACTGGTGTGAACTATGCCACTAGAAGCCATATGACCTACTATACATGTCTTTTTGATGCAAAAAAAATAATGCATTGGACTGCAGTGTTGGGACCCTTACATTTTAATACCTTTATAAATGATATAGGGTCTGGGATTAAAAGTACCACTTTTGTTTTTAGACGACACAAAGCCAACCTCAATGCACTGTTTCATTGGGCTACTGTGTCAAATGAGGTTTAATGTTGATAAATGTAAAGTTATGCACTTGGGGGCTAAGAATATGCACGTATCATACATACTAGGGGGGAGTAGAACTGGGGGAATCCATAGCGGAGAAGGATCTGGGTGTTCTGGTAGATCCTAAGCTTAATATCAGCATGCAATGCCAAGCTGCGGTTTCCAAAGCAAGCTAAGTCCTTACTTGTATTACCAGAGGCATGGACTCCAGAGAGAGAGATATCATTTTGCCCCTGTACAAATCATTAGTAAGACCTCATCTGGAATATGCAGTTCAGTTTTGGGCACCAGTTCTCAAAAAGGATATCAGGGAACTGGAGAAAGTGCAGAGAAGGGCAACCAAACTAATAAGAGGCATGGAGGAGCTCAGCTATGAGAAAAGATTAGAGGAACTTAATTTATTCTCCCTTGAGAAGAGGAGATTAAGGGGGGATATGATCAACATGTATAAATACATAAGGGGTCCATATTTTGAACTTGATGTTGAGTTATTCACTTTAAGGTCATCACAGAGGACAAGGGGGCACTCTTTACGAGATTTTATCTCCAAAAACGGAAAGGTTTATTTACTGTAAGCGCTGTGAAAATGTGGAATAGACTCCCTCCAGAGGTGGTTCTGGCCAGCTCACTAGATTGCTTAAAAAAAGCCTGGATTCTTTGCTAAATAAACATAATATAAATGGATACTAATATTTATAGGTAAAGTTGATCCAGGGAATATCCCATTGCCTCTCAGAGGGATCAGGAAGGACATTTTCCCCTGCTATAGCAAATGGGATCATGCTTTGCTGGGGTTTTTCGCCTTCCTCTGCATCAACTGCGGGTATAGGATTGTGTATATGGAAATGTATGATTATGTTTATTTATTAATTTTTTTATTGTTTGGACTGGATGGACTTGTGTCTTTTTCCAACCTGACTAACTATGGAACTATGCATGTGGTGTGTACCTGCCATTAAAGATTTTGATTTTGCCCATTTTGCCCCTGTAGGGTGCAACCAGATATGCTGCTCTCAATGTCTGAGACCCCATTCACACCTTCATCACATGGATACGTTTTTTGGTGCATTTTTTGCTGCACAAAACCATCACTTGAATGGGCTTCCCTATATGCGACAAATGGGCCAAAAAAATACCTCAAGTACCTTTTTTTAGCACAGAGTATTTTGCTGCATTTTTCATACATTTTCTTGGACAGGACAAAAAATTGTACTGCTACCTCTGTTTGGGGTTCCAATAGGTAATCATGCCACAGCAAGCGCACTGCATGCTTTGCCGTGTTTTAAGTGCATTTCCGTTTCTTTTTTTAAAACTTCGTGCATTTCCATTTCTGCCCGTGTTTTCATGACACCTAAGTGTGAATGCAGCCTGAAACATTACCAAGTACCAAGGCCTGTGTATATGCTGTTATATATAGGAAAGAAAAGGGAAAGGCATGGCTTCATTCATACCTAGGCGTTCTGAAAACATGGGCATGAAACATGGATTTCTGCCCACATGGAAACATGCTAAAAACAAGGCTTGTTTCTTAATGGCACCTCAAACGCCGGTAGCAGTCCCACGACAAACTGTGCCTACACTGGGTGATTACCACACCATGTAGGCATGTAGGATTCCTTACCACAACCAGTTATTCAGAATTATATTACATGGTGTTTCCACATCTGTGCTGCCAGCAAAGCCCACCTACTATAGTTATGATAGATTTTAAAATGGCTTACATTGCTGACTAACAGTTAACAGACCATGTGGTTCCCATTGAAAGTTACAGAGCAAGATTAGGAAGTTTTAGTAAAATTACACATTACAATGAGCATACAGCTTTCATGAGCGTGTAGATGTATCCTCAATGTATGGTCTTTCATGTATTATATTCTTTTTGTTTTGTGTTTTTTTTTTTTTTTAAAGAAAATTGTATCAAAAATGGTGATGAAAGAAAAATAATATGCACACAGCTTTGAACGTAAACCAACTGGAAGTCCATTTCCCCAGTAAAAATGTTCATTATAATTTGCCATTGTTTTCATGCAATAGGTTTTACTTATAATTACGTTAATTACACCAGTCCTGAGTACAGTACAACTTGGTTAATTTCTTGGTAACCAACCAACGCTATCAATAAAAAAAAATAAAAAAGCCCACATTAATTTTGCTGGTCTCGTATTTTCCTATAAACAGTTTTGCATATATTTAAATTCCACCGCTGATTTTTTTTTTTCCTCCTCCTTTTCTACTCTAAACCCAATATCAATCCTTACACCGAATAAATTACACAAATCAGTCTTCTTTTTTTTTACTCCCCGCACCCCCATCTATCAGAGTTTAAAGGCAAGTCAAGTCGAATGTACTTTGGAGCAGAAGACGTGGGGTTTAATGGAAATCTGCTCCTGACTGTGCAGTGCCACATCGAAGCTAGGACAGGAGCTGGCGCATTTGCATACATATTAAACGAAAGCTGTAAAAATGCATACATGCAAACCACTTGGACTAGGCTCGCCTCAGTAACGCGCCTGCCGGGGAATCAATCTTCTTTTCTGTAAAAGGAAGCCCACCATGGAAAGAAGAAAATAAAAACAGCCTCTCTCTGGGGATGGGATTCAATTGCTGGAAAGCCCCCCACTTTATGAATCCTATTTATATATAATTCCTTCTGATAATCCTATATCAAAATATTATGTTGATGATAAGAAGGAAACATATTTTTTTTCTGTTTATTAGCTCTAGTAACCTGAGCCATTGCACTCTGTATGTAGAGTTTATTACCGATACATAGTGCTGCGTATGTGTGTTTTGCTACTAATTGTCAGCACTTATTTATGTAAAATTGGGTATCATTGTCACCCATTTCGATGCGCAAATTTTCCTTCTCTCCCAAGTGGATACTGATAATTAGAGTGTTGTTATGGAAAGGATGACTTTTGTAAAGTGAGGTAAAATGACATGCAATTAAAAAAAAAAATAACAAAATGATTCAGTTAAGAAATATTTTGCACAGCTGTGTGGTACATTTATAGGACGGACTCACACAAACTGAAAAGTAGCCAATATTTGGGTTTTATCAGCAGCATGTGTGAGTTATGTATTGTTTACCTTGGAAAAACATGCAATTGTATAATATCCATAACATACACAAGAAAAATACATGCTGAAGAATTGCACTGAAGTTGCTTCATTGTGAAATATTTCTAAAAGCAAAGCAGGATAAGCACTGGGTAGTTACTGAATTTTTCCTAAAATATGCCTTATATATATATATATATATATATATATATATATATATATATATATATATATATATATATATATATATATATTATAAAAAAGTAATTGCTAATAATATGCAACTGAGAATAAAAAATACACAATTGAGATGAAAAAAATATATATAATTACAGAAATTGCCGGATTATGGTTGTTTTTTAGGCTATGAAGAATATGTTCATCAGACCAGGAAATTCTGTGGTATGAGGGTTCCTATCAATTTTTTTACAGAGTGAAGCTTGTATGGGTAGTTGATAAGTTGAGGGGTGTTTAAGAAAGTTATTGCTGCAAGCAGTAATAAGTATAAGTGACAGTTCACACATATGCGATGCAAGACATTGCATGTGATTCGGAGCGCACTGTTCTGCAAATCACATGCGATGTCTGTGCGTTGCAAATTCAGCCATACAGATTGTATGATTGAACTTTCATCGCATTCAGACCAAAGTCACACAGGACTCTTTTTTTGGTCCGCCCCAGAATCGGATTGCATGGGTGTTCACATCTATGCGATCCGATTCACGTTCGAATTTACAGTTCGCACTGTGATATGCGAACTGATCTGGGGGTGTTGTTAACTTTGCATTGACACCCCCAGCGATTCGCATATGGCAGTGTAAACTGCCTGCGAGTTGAGTGCGATGCAGGAACCCGCAGTGGATTGGCAGGGTTCCCGCATCGTATATGTGTGAACCGACACCAAGGAAGTGGATGTAACCTGCAGTTGGTCATCAGCCTGGGACAGGGCTAAGTTGGGATATCTTGTTAGTTCAGGGGGGAAAAGGTAGCAGATACTCCTCATTCCCAAGGCTGTTGTGTTAACGATAGGAAGAAAGTTATCAGGAGGTTCGTAGGTGGTTTAGGAAGAGGTGAGTGTAATTATGAATCTTGTGAATTATATTATATTATTATTATACAGGATTTATACCGTATAGTGCCAGCAGTTTGTATAGTGCTTTACAAATAAATGAATGGTTGTGTGTTGAGCAAGTCAAAATGATTGCGGGAGGCTGTAACTGGCCATTATTCTTTGGAGAGAAACATCATTATCAGTATGGCGTTGATTTACTAAATTCAAATAGACTGCGCACTTTGCAAGAACAGTTGCTCCAGAGCTTAGTAAATGAGCAGAAGCTCTGCTGACTTCCATCATCCAATCATGTGCAAGCAAAAATGCTGCTTTTTAAGTTTTCATTGCATGTGATTGAGCATTCTTTGCAAAGTGAAGCTTTACCTCATTTACTAACCTCTGGAGCAACTGCACTTGCAGAGCGCAACTACACATTGCAAAGTGCACAGTCTATTTTCCTTTAGTAAATCAACCACTACTGTATATGTCATTATGTTTACACTGATATTTTATAAATACTCTCGCGCTCAGGCCAACCCTAAAAACATACAAAAAATGCAGTATTCAAATTGAAAAACACTTTCTTGAAACACTTGAAAAACATACATATAGCGCGTTCAGAGAATCTACAATTATACCATCCTAGTGATAATTGTATACATCTGTATTAGGGATCAACCGATTATCAGCAAAGCTGATATATCGAGGGCCGATATGCACTTTCCCCGATATATCGGAATCGGCCCGGAGGTTACCGCTATTGCCGATATTTCGGGAAAGTGCTTATACTGGAGTGATGCCTGCAGCTAGAGGTATCACCACGGTACCTGCGTCCATAGACGATGGTCGGCTGTCTTGTAATGGTAACCGATGTGGCTGAGAAGCCTCTCAGCTGTCATTACAAGGAGCGGGAGGGGATGTCCCCCCCCCTCCCGCCGCCTTTCGCGGCTCGTCCGGGTCTCCCGTTCCACTGGGAGACCAGGGCAACCAGCCTGCACGGCCACCGAAGACCTGATCAAAGCTGCATTCGGCTCTGATTGGGTCTCCATATAAAAACCCGGAAGTGATGTCATGACATCACTTCTGGGTACTCTGCGCCAGATTAAAAAAAAAATTACAGCATTCAAAACATTGGCGTTTTGAATGCTTTCAAGTGCAGAGGAGGGGTTTGGAGTCTTTTAGACCCCCAGATCCCTCCACAATAGTATCTGTCAAGAAAAAAATGTACGAAAATATCAGCCCATATCGACCAATACCCATACGCGATGACCAAAATATCGGTATCGGCAATCAAAAATATTGCCGATATCGGTTGATCACTAATCTGTATATCCAAATAATGATCAAAGAAATATACCAAAATTGCAAAGAAATTAAAATTGTTCAAATAATGTGAAAATTCTCCAAAGAAGTTGCATGAAAAATACAGATTTATTTAAAGTCTCATATAGTCTCAAAATGTATTTAACCACTTTAATTCTGGGCAATTTTATCCCATTAACGCCCAGACCAACTTTCAGCTTTTATCACTTTGAATGACAATTGCAACACTGTACCCATATGACATTTTTAGCCTTTTTTTCACAGAAATAGAGCTTTCTTTTGGTAGTATTCAATCACCACTGGATTTTTTTATTTTTTGCTAAATAAACAAAAAAAAAAAAGTTTTTCTTAGTTTCTGTTATACAATTTTGCAAATAAATAATCTTCCTTCATAAATTTAGGCCAAAATGTATTTTGCTGAAAATAACCCAAATCAGTGTATATTATTAAGTCTGTAGGAAAGTTATAGAGACCATAATCTATGGTATATATATGAAAAACGATTGATCATGATATACTGACAGCTCATTTCTTGAAGCCCAAAAACACCAGGACAGTACAAATATCCCCCAAATAACCCCTTTTTGGAAAACAGACTGTCCAAGGTATTTAGTAAAAGGCATGGCGTGTTTTGTTAAGTTGTAATTTTTTTGTCATAATCTTTTGAAAATGAAAAAATTAAAATGTTTTTTCACAATTTCGTTTTTTTTTAAATACTGTCACCAGTACAGTAACAAATTATATAATGGGTGTGGCAGTAATCAGGGACACTGACTGGTGACAGTATGTAAAATAATAATAACAATAATAACTTTATTCAATCTTTTTAATTACTTTTGTTTTTCTTTTTTTACGATTTTTTTTTAACACACTTTGAACAGAGCAATACAGTGTTACCATAGTACCACTGCACTACTCTGGGAAAGTGATCAGTATTTTTTTTTTTTTTAACACATGATTGTTTATACAAGTGAATTTTTCTAGTACAAGCGACCATTTTTACTAAATAAAACCGATTCATTCAGTTGTTTTTTTTTTGTTGTTGTGATTAGCTGTAATTGGACACACCAAATCACATGTTATAGATAAGCTGTAGAATATGACCACTGTGACCAATTATAGCTAGCAACACAACTGTACACAATGGATGGCATGAGGAAGCCATGCATTGTTTACAATTGTCATGTGACCTGATTAGTCACAGTGATTACATGGTACTGGCAGCGGGCTGGTACACCGATCAGTCATCGTCTGTGTCCGACCAACACAGCCAGTGACAGATAGCGCCACAGCGCATCCCAATCCAGGAGGGCATCATATGACGTCCACCCGGGTCAACAAAACTCCTGTCCGGCCGTCATCTTGCTGTAGACTGGTCGGGAAGTGGTTATGTGCTATGCATAAATTGTGAAAATAATATTTCAAACACCATCACTGTTCCCATGCAGACACATTCTCACCTCAACAGTTGGACCTTAAAATTATAAAGGGTCTATTAGGCAGGTTCCCGTTAAGACAGCCAGGATAAACTGTAATTGGTAAATATGCTAAGTTCTTCTGCTGATAATAAAGGCTACTCCCAAATAACATTCTTGACTTTGTGTTTTTAATAAAGTATCGGTGTTTTTAAACATAGTGAGCACTATATTTTTTCCTTTTCTTTTTGAGAAAGTTATCCAGTTGCCAGTACCCTTCCTCTTCAAGATCCGTGCTATATTGTGCTCCTGGGAGGTCTACATATGACCAAAAAGAGCCCCCAGTTGACATAAGTCTTGTTTCTCCCACCAACAATCTGTTGCAATCATCCTGATTCAGAGACTCTAAATTGCAATCCAATGTAGCCAATATTCTGGTAAAAACTTTTAGATCCGTGTTGCCCTCTTTTGGGATTAGAGTAATGTGAGCTTTGAATGAGTCACCGAGTAGAGTAAATCCATTTAGGATGGAGGTAAAGACAGTCACAAATCTGACAGCTAGCGAGTCCTGGAAGGTTGTAAGGGTCAGTGGGCTTAGCCTGTATTTATATTTACCTGTCCTCTAAATGTTGTCAGCTAGAGAGACCCCGAAAGACACCTAATAAAGGCATACCTGAAGTGTGCGTTATTGGGCAGTTTGGGAAGGTTGTACATTTTGGAGTAATATGATCTAAAAGCTTTGGTAATATCTACAGAGCAGCAGGCAGTTTGGACACTATCCATTTTATTATGTGGAATGTAATTCCTAGCTAATTTGACATAGGGCTCTGGTGGGTATTCTACTCATAAAACATTTGTTTACATCTAGATACCTGTGCTTTTACCTTGTTAGTTAAGAATAGGTTTGGCTTGTCTTTTAAGGATTTAATTTGGGCCACAGTCTACTCCCTCACAGGAGGAACATTTTGAAGAGCAAGTTAAACAGTGTTTTTACTCCAGTGGAGAAAACGTATGTCAATACAAATAAGGAGGTTGCTGCATGTGAGCCCCGAGCAAATACTGCCCCGATGTGAGCCCCATGTGAGCCCCGACCAAGTACTGCCCTGATTTGAGCCCCAAGTGAGCCCCGACCAAGTACTGCCTCAATTTGAGCCCCATGTGAGCCCCGACCAAGTACTGCCCTGATGTGAGCCCCATGTGAGCCCCGATCAAGAGTGAATACTATACTGTACATGGACATACTTTTCAGTAAGCCAACATTTCTGTATGAAAAATCTATTTTTGTATTGGTGTTATGTAATATTCAAACTTTCTGAGATACTGAATTTTGGGTTTTTACTAGCTGTAAGCCATGATCATCAAAATTGAAAGAAAGAAATGCTTGAAATATTTCACTCTAAAATATATGAGTTTCACTTTCTGAATTGAATTACTGAAATAAATTAACTTTTTGATGATAGTCTATTTTTTTTAGATGCACTTTTATTTGTATAGACCCCTTTTTTTGTTTATTCAATAGCAAATTGTTTAATTCATCTCCCTTATGTCTTTTGGGAAAAAATATGCAATTGTATAACTATGTCTATTATTGTTATTTTAGATCACATTATCAGATCATCATTACATGGATGATGGTCCTGAGGAAGCATGGATACATGCAAAACGAGTGACCTATTTACAGTAGAAAATAGTGTTGTACGTGTCCACAGTCATGATGATTATGTAGTAGGGATATACAAGTCAATATATCAAACGATTTTTTTGGAACTGTGTAATATATGTAACCGTATATATTATATACCTTTAGTACCAATAAATTATGTAAGTTTGTATTCCAAGCAGTTACACTCCAGTATAGGGAATATGGGTTAGATATCATGAGAGTTGGACTTTACTGCTGTCATTGGGAGCACAAATTGTGAACAGTAACAAGTATTAAAAAAATGTAAATATTGCAACAATGCTCCTTCAAAACATAATATAAAATAACATGTAGTCCAGGTAAGAAGAAATAGATGGACTAATGGTTAACAATAGTATATGTTTTGTTGATAACATGTAATGTTGCACTACAGAGCAGTATGGTTGAAGTTAAAAGGTGTGCTGGTAAACAGTTTGGCTTATCAGGTGGCTTGCAGCAGTTTTTTCATTTCAGAAAAGTAATCTAGGCATCTGGAGCAACTCCCATGCTAGGTTGGCATGTGTAAAAAGAGGTAAAGTGGTCATTGCCATTGGAACTTCCATATTTTGAGTACTGGGAGAAAAATTCCTTTTTAACACAAAAGCACTCCTTCTGTGAGAAGATATAAGCTGGATAATACTGAAATTGTGCGCACAATGACATGGCATTGCAAAGTTATGGAGTAAGTGATGGGTATGCAGTTTTGATAGAAGGTTTAGGTCCCCTCACTGGTTTGGAATGGTGATCCAAGTCTGAGTTGACTAAGATAACAGTTTCAGAACATACCGCAGCCTACTGTGCCTGGTCAATTCTTGCTGAGTAGGTGCTAGGTTCAAATAGAGATCCTAAATGGTACTTCAGTGTCCCTGAAGACATTAAACAGGGTGTCATAAGTGGTTATGGCAAGTGATATACTGTGGGAGTAAAAAGGTGAAAGTATTAGCTAGCTGGAGCAGACTGGGGTAGAAGGTACTGGATGAGACCCACGTGGGTAGTTAGACATCTAGTCCTGCTGAGTATGACTCTCGAGACGGATCCCCATCTGGGCAAGGTCTCAGTGATGTTCTGTATTGTCTTGGAGGTTCTTGGGTTATATGGGCTCTGGAATAGATGCTTGGATTCAGTTAAGAACTTTTATAGCAGCCTTTCCTTTTTCCCCAGAGGAACCTTTAAAATAATTTTCATGTCTCAAAGAACCCCTGAGTTAACAATTTATTGGGGTTCAGTGGAAAAATGCCCTCTACATTATTAGTGAGTGGGAAGAATGCCCTAGTTACAGTGGTGGTCAGAACGCCACCCTTACAGACAGTGAAAAAGATAATTGGTGTCACGCTGCTTGGTCCTGGAACTATGCAGACACTATTAAACAGGGAGGTCAACCAGCCACAGCTGGGGGAACCCCTAGCAACTTCTGGAGGAACCCTGGTTAAGAATAGCTGTTTTATAGGAACTGTATGTAAGTGTTACAGTACTTCCAGGATTGGTATATGAACAGCCAAGTGCATGGCACACCCTCTCCATCTACCAGCATGTCACACATGTGCGTGTGCTGGTCCGTAGCAATTTGGCTATGACAGGTTGTGCATGTAGGAGTGAGCATGAGTGCATTGGCACGTGTAGGTTATCTTGTGTCAGCATTTGTTGGTATGCATCTCTGATGCTGGGCTTTCTCATTGTCATGGAGACTATTTAGACAATTTCCTTTCTGGTGGCTGGTAATTTATCTTCTTACCAGCTACCCTATATACTGTATGATATTGTGGATTGATCCGATTACCTGTTGCTGATCTGGATCACCTGCCTCCAGCCCCTGTTGCTGACTTTACCTCTTCCTGTGGCTCAACCTCTGCTTGCTCCCTGACTATTCTCCTACCTGAAGCCTGCCTTAACCTCTGATTGGACCCCCACTATTCTCATTCCTGGTGAGCTCTGGTAAAAGCCAAGCTGTTGCTTAGAATCCTCATCTCAGGGGGGGCACATTACCTGCTAGGGTGGCACCCATAACCATAAGAATCTGAAAGAGTCTGTTAGCTGGGAGGGGTATGTCAGAGGTTTTATTGTCCCTTACACAGTACAAGTATAAAAGAGATCTCCGCATATGTTGCCCCTTTTCTTTTCAGCAAGGGTCCCAGCAGCTTACACATGTCATATGGAGAATGCTTCTGGAGAGGTCAAGCACTATGTAGACTTGGTGACCTTCCATGCCCAGTGGTCCCTTCCCCTAGGCCTTTTCCACGGTTGTTTAAGCATGAAGACGTGTATAGTAGCCTGTTTGCGTTTGTGTTTTTTTTATTTTGGACCCTATCAAATTTGATTTTGGAGGGGTCTCTGTCGGGTAGGGTTATTGATGGAACTGAGGTAACTGGTGTTTGAGGCCCTCACCTGTTTTTATTCTCGGAGGCCTCCTATTTTTATTTTATTTCTTCTGTTTGCAAGGTTCTCTATTAGAAGTATTTGCATGTTGGATCTGTGATCTAGTGCTGCTTCCAGCTGCTACATGTGGTTCTGGAGTTTTCCCCCATCTGCTTCTAAGCAGTGCTGATTTTGCCATTGAATTTTGATATAGTTTTAGTTATATTCTTTTGATTAAAATGCCATTTTAGTTTTAGTCCCATTTTAGTCATCTGCTATTAATTTAGTTTTAGTCATAGTCATTGGTTAAAATGCCATTTTAGTTTTAGTCCCATTTTAGTCATCGTATTTTAGTGGAATAAGATCTCCAGTACATTTTAGTCAAATAAAATAATTTTATTCAACTAAAATTGAATGTGTTTAGTTAAAATGTAATGTGTTATTTAAGCATTTCTATAGAATTTCCAAACTCATTATATATGTAATTTCCTGCTTGTGTGATTGCCTTACTGATTTTCCTAGAAGTCTGCACTTTGATACAAGTCAGATTTTGAGCATTATCTTCAACAAAAATTTCCTTTTTGGTGAGATACTCCCAAAAACAAAATCACTTCTAAAGGGATGCAGACCCTTCCTCATTAGGCCTTGTTCACACCTGAGCGTATTTTAGCTCATAAAACGTTCATCTCTGAAGTCTCAAAACGCCCAACAAGCAAAATCCCATTCATTTCAATGGCCCCTGTTCACATCTGAGCGTTTTTTGGCTGATTACAAACGTTTTTGTTAGATATCAATGCCTTCTTCCAAACACCTGCAAAAAACGCCTGGAAAAAGCCTTAAAAAAAAAAAAGGCCTGTAAAAAGCCCAAAAAAACACCTGTAAAAAGCCCAAAAAAACACCTGAAAATGATACGCTCAGGTGTGAATGGAGCCTTACAGACCTACAAGTGCAGCAGCTGATTGAAAAGTATAAAATCACTCCCAGTTGATTCACTTTTCACAAAGACACAAACAGTTATTTCTTCAGAATAACAAAAGAAAGGAATCTGCAACAAAGTTTTTTAAAATCCCTGCAATGTACAGAGATCACCCAGAGGGGAATGTTTTTTTCTCAGCAAAAGTGGAGTTACGCTTTATGACCATATCACGCAAAAAATTCTGTCTCAGGCAATTTGTTGCCAGTGACAAAATCACTTGTGTGACATGAAGCAAGTAAACTAAGTAAAAATCGCAAAGGGTTTATACAAAACTTTTCATCTACTCCTATGGTGCCACGCTCTTGCTGGCTGGTCCAGCAAGACATCGCTATGATGCTGCTGAAGCCAGTAGTGATCAATTTACTGTAGCCTTTCGATCATCTGTTAGCTATATAGCAGTTTTCAAATCAATGTACCTGCATAGCACCATGGGATACAATAAGGGCGTGTCTATGCCAACCTTTTCTCATTTTCTGTAACTTTCCAGAATTTTAACTTCTTGAGGCTTGTCAGGTATGTTGGAGTCCTACTGATTTTATTCAGAAATATTTGAAGGCATTAGTGCTTGCTGTCATCATGTGACACCAATTTATTATACAACTTATGACGGGTTCACATATCCATTTTTTTTAGATATTATAAAATTTCTTATTTTGTTTGGCAGGTACATAAAACTGTACCAAGCATGAATATTATCAACTAAAAATCAGATGTATATCTTGATGAGTGCACCATATCAAGATAGCCGAAAAGTTAGAGGGGCTTTTAAACTAGGTGATGGAGGGGAGGGTTCAGATGTAGAATTAGCCAGCGGGGAGCAAGGTTCAGTGGGCATTATTGGGGGCATTAGCGGTAGGGTCAAAATCAAAAGTAGGTAGGCTGACTAATCCAAAGTGCAGCCTCATAACATCTAACAAGTATACAATATGCAACCAGACGAAATTACGGGGTTTGTATACCAATGCTTGAAGTCTGGCCAACAAGATGGGATAACTGGAGCTGCTTATGTATGAGGAGGATTTTGTGGGAATTTCGGAGACTTGGTTTGACAGCTCTCATGATTGGCTGGCAACCATTCAGGGGTATTCCCTTTATCGCAGAGATAGAGAGGGTAAAAAAGAAGGAAGGGTATGCCTGTATATCAAGAACAATGTGCAAGTGAATATGAGGGTCGATATCACGAATGGAGCTAGGGAGGAGGTGGAATCCCTATGGCTAGAGCTTCAAAGGGAAGGTACTATGGGCAAAGTAATATTGGGTGTATGCTATAGGCCCCCCAACTTGAGGGAGGAGGGGGAGGTGGACCTCCTATCACAGCTTGAAATGGCAGCAAGGATGGGAAATGTCATTATTATGGGCGATTTTAATTATGCGGATATAGAATGGGAAGAAGGAACCGCACATTCATCTAAGGCTCGCCATTTCCTAAATATTTTGCAGGACAATTTCATGGGTCAGATAGTGAACGCACCAACAAGAAACAATGCGTTACTAGACCTACTGATTACTAACAATACAGACCTGATCGTGAATGTAGAAATATGGGGCAACTTAGGAAACAGTAACCATAGGTCAATTAGTTTCAGTATAAATCATAGAAATAGGAAACACAAGGGTATTATGAGGACACTAAATTTCAAAAGAGCAAATTTCCCTAAACTGCGCTCTATGCTAGACAATATTAAATGGGATAAGATCCTAGGAACAAAGAACATGGAGGAAAAATTGGAATGCTTTAACCACTTGCTGACCGCCGCAAGTACATATACTGCGGCGGTCAGGCCCTCACAGGCAAAGTAACGTATCGGTGCGTCACTAGCCTGTGAGGCTCTGGGGAGAGAGCGCGCGCCACCGGATGCGCGCTCCCGCTCGGTCACGGACCCCCCCTGCGCGTGTGCCCGGCAGACCCGATGTCCGCCGGTCACTCGCGATTGCCCATTAGAGCAGGAGAAAGGCAGACGGCTAGTGTAAACAAAGCCGCCTGTCATTCTCCCCTGTGTAAGAATGGAGATCATACGGTTCTACTATGTAGGACCGTTGATCACTGTTCCTACACCTCAAGCCACAGCCAATCACAGTTAGAAACACGCCCCTGGGGACACACTTAACCCCTCCCTCTCCAAAAAAAGTTAACCCCACTACTGCTTTAACCCCTTGATCAGCCACTGTGTTAACCCCTTACCTGCCAATGTAATTTTACAGTAACAGTGCATATGTATAGCACTGATTACTGTAGTAATGTCACTGGTAACCCCACAAGTGTCAAAAATGTCAGTCAAGGGTCCGATCTGTCCGCCGCAATGTCGCAGTACTGCAAAAAAATCGCAGATCGCCGCCATTAAGCGTTAAAAAAAACAACAAAAATGACAAAAATCTTTCCCTTAGTTAGTAAACGCAATAACTTTTGCGCAAACCAATTAAAATACGTTTTGCGGTTTTTTTTTACCAAAAATATGTAGCATAAAACAAATTGGCCTAAAATGTGAAAAAATTTTGACTTTTACATTTTTTTGGGGAATTTCATATAAAAAAATGTGAAAAATATTGTTATTTTTGCAAAATTGACGCTCTTTTTTTGTTTATAGCGCATGATCAAAGAATCGCACAGGTGATCAAATAC